>NC_041389.1:448543196-448649155 GCF_002162155.2 Triticum dicoccoides | reverse complement strand
CCGTGCGCGCGCACGCGCCTGCGCCCCGGCCACCGTCGCCGTTGGTCACTGCGCCCGGCTCCATGGCGCCCCTGTTCTCCCCGCTCCGCCCTGTGCGTCGTCTCCGGCCGCCACACACGGCCTCGGCAAGCCCCGACCCTCCTCCTGTCATGCTGCCGCGGCTCCGCCGCCCCCAACCGCGCTGCTGGCCCGCGCCGCGGCCAACCCCTCTCCGTCGACGCCCCGGCTCCGGCCACTCCGGCCGCCGCGGCCGGCGACTCCCCTGGCCGGCGACCTGCGGCGCTGGGTCAGGGGCTCGACCCGCTAACGGGCGCCCCGTAGCCCCCTGCACCCGCGCGCCCATGCGCCCGCACCGTTAAGGCCCCCCAGGGCCACTGACATGGGGACCCCACCCCACAGAACATTTTTTTTAAAAAAAAGGAGAGAATTAAAATAAAATTATTAAATAAAAATAAAAATGATTAATAAAATTAATTATTAATTAATTAATTAACTAATGGATTAATTAAGTTAATTAATCCGGTTTAATTAATTTAATTAACTAGTTAAGTTAATTTAACTGTAATTAGATTAACCTAAACCCTAATTAACCTAATTAGAGGATGACAGGTGGGTCCCTCCTGGACCCACATGTCAGGGTTGACTCAGTCAACCCCTGTTGACTGCTGACGTCAGCATGACATCATGCTGACGTCATAAATACATTTTTTTCGAATTAATTAAATAATTAATTAAATTCCAGAAATTAATAAAATCTTTAAAAAATCATATCTTTTAATCCGTAACTCGGATTAAAATATTTTCAACATGAAAGTTGCTCAGAACGACGAGACGAATCCGGATATGCGGTCCGTTCGTCCGCCACACCCCCCTAACCTATCGAACTCGCAACTTTCCCCCTCCGGCTCCTCTGCCCGAAAACGCGAAACACTGGGGATACTTTCCCGGATGTTTCCCCCTTCACCGGTATCGCCTATCCCTACGTTAGGACACCCCTAGCACAACGTATTGCCGCGTCTTGCTTTGTGTTACATTTGATTGCTCTGTTATTTATTGTGTTCCCCCTCCGTTACTCCTTTCCGGTAGACTACGAGACCGACGCTGCTGCTGACCAGTTCGACTACGGAGTTGACGACCCCTCTCTCTTGCCAGAGCAACCAGGCAAGCCCCCCCTTTGATCACCAGATATCGCCTACTCTTCTTTATACTGCTTGCATTAGAGTAGTGTAGCATGTTACTGCTTTCCGTTAATCCTATTCTGATGCATAGCCTGTCATTGCTGCTACAGTCATTGATACCTTACCCGCAATCCTAAATGCTTAGTATAGGATGCTAGTGTTCCATCAGTGACCCTACACTCTTGTCCGTCTGCCATGCTATACTACTGGGCTGTGATCACTTCGGGAGGTGATCACGGGCATATATTATATACTTTACACTGTTACATTACCTGTGATACTGTTCGGAGTTGGGGGCTGAAGGGGCAGGTGGCTCCATCCCGGTAGAGGTGGGCCTGGGTTCCCGACGGCCCTCGACTGTTACTTTGTGGCGGAGCGACAGGGCAGGTTGAGACCACCTAGGAGACAGGTGGGCCTGGCCCTGTTCGGCATTCGCGGATACTTAACACGCTTAACGAGATCTTGGTATTTGATCTGAGTCGGCTACGAGCCTATACGCACTAACCATCTGCGTGGGAGTAGTTATGGGTATCCCGACGTCGTGGTATCAGCCGAAGCACTTCAGACGTCAGCGACGGAGCGGCGCGCGCCGAATTGGACTGGAACGCCACTAGGCTAGGTCTGCTTTCGGCCGCCCACGCAACGTGCAGGTGTGCTCAGGGCGATGGGCCCAGACCCCTGCGCGCTTAGGTTTAGACCGGCGTGCTGGCCTCTCTGTTTTGCCTAGGTGGGGCTGCGACGTGTTGATCTTCCGCGGCCGGGCATGACCCAGGAAAGTGTGTCCGGCCAAATGGGATCAAGCGTGTTGGGGAATGTGGTGCACCCCTGCAGGGAAGTTAATCTATTCGAATAGCCGTGATCTTCGGTAACAGGACGACTTGGAGTTGTACCTTGACCTTATGACAACTAGAACCGGATACTTAATAAAACACACCCTTCCAAGTGCCAGATACAACTGGTGGTCGCTCTCTCTCAGGGTTACAAGGAGAGGATCGCCGGGTAGGATTATGCTATGCGATGCTACTGGAGATGCTACTTGGAGATGCTACTTGGATGACTTCAATCTGCTCTCTTCTACATGCTGCAAGACGGAGGCTGCCAGAAGCGTAGTCTTCGACAGGATTAGCTATCCCCCTCTTATTCTGGCATTCTGCAGTTCAGTCCACCGATATGGCCTCCTTACACATATACCCATGCATATGTAGTGTAGTTCCTTGCTTGCGAGTACTTTGGATGAGTACTCACGGTTGCTTTCTTCCCCTTTTTCCCCTTTCCTTTCGTTCTGGTTGTCGCAACCAGATGCTGGAGTCCAGGAGCCAGACGCCACCGTGGACGACGACCCCTACTACACCGGAGGTGCCTACTACTACGTGCTGCCCGCTGACGACGACCTGGAGTAGTTAGGAGGATCCCAGGCAGGAGGCCTGCGCCTCTTTCGATCTGTATCCCAGTTTGTGCTAGCCATCTTATGGCAACTTGTTTAACTTATGTCTGTACTCAGATATTGTTGCTTCCGCTGACTCGTCTATGATCGAGCACTTGTATTCGAGCCCTCGAGGCCCCTGGCTTGTATTATGATGCTTGTATGACTTATTTTAATTGTAGAGTTGTGTTGTGATATCTTCCCGTGAGTCCCTGATCTTGATCGTACACATTTGCGTGCATGATTAGTGTACGATTGAATCGGGGGCGTCACACTTTCGGACGCGCGCGAGGGGTCTGAGTACAGTGTAGAGAGGGTCAAACGGTCAGACAAGAGGGAATCGAAAACCCTGTTGGACTCGGATCAGTCAACGAAGGCAAGGGGAACGCGGCAACTACGAACGAACCACGAGTTTAAGAAAAACATGCTGATGCAATGCATATGATGCGATGATGAATGCAACAAACAAATAAATACACACGTCGATAACGAAAAACATGGAAGGCGTCTGAAGCGTCGGTCTCGGGGCGTCACAACACTCCACCACTACGAGAGGATCTCGTCCCGAGATCTAGAATGGCACCGGAGAAAAGCGGAAGAGGAAGAGGTAAAACAAAGTTGCTTCTTTGACAAACGAGTGAAACCATGAACCTTGAGAGGTTGAAAAGTTGAAAGAAAGAACACAACGGAGTTGAACGAACTTGAAAACACTCCGTTAGAGAAGAGGAACATGGGATACGACGAGAACCAAGAGGTTTAGTGATAAGATAGATATTGAAACCACTACGGTTAAAACTAGATTGAGAAGGAATAAGATTGATATAATTTGAGCAGCACTCCGACTGAAAATGGAAGGAATAGAACATGATTTTGACAAGATGAGAGGACACCTGATGAAATCAATCAACACACTGCCTCCAGAACTATTGAAAAAAAATGGCACAAGGGGTAAGAAAGATTTCAGACATCACTCCGGTTGAGAAGGGGGCCGAAACTTGATAAGATGGAAAGAACTTGAAAAGAGAACACCACACTCCGGTTAAATGGATTAGCAAGGAAAAGAGCATGATCTCCAAATGAGATGATGGGTCGAAGAAAACATCACAATGCCTTCGGGACAAATGAAAGAGTGGAATCAAGAGAACAGAGAAGAGAACAACAACTTCTATCACAATTGAATTTGAAAGAGCCTCCTTAAGATGGATAGAACGGAGTTGTTGGAAAACCAACAACGAAAAGAATAAGCTTGTAGTGGGCTTATGGAAACATCTCAACATTATGAGGTGAGCTTCTGCCACCAACGGAAACAAATGATTGGATTGAGAGCAACACAGAGATGAAAACTTCTTTCACCGGGAGGACAAATGAAGAACTTGGGTCATTTATAAGCACCATAAAAAGCAACAATCCTTAGGGAAAGCTTTAGGTGAAATATAACCCAAGATAACTCCAATGAAGAGATTGATGGATTTAAAATACCTCATCCTTGACAACATGTGAATCATGAAGCACGAAGTGAAATTGTCAAGAGTGACATAACACCACCTCAAAAGATATTGATAGAAAGAATTGCACTCCTTATTGCAAGATGAATAATGCTTGAACTCCTCTAAAAAGAAACTTGATGAACGCTTCGAGAAGGAATTATGAACCATCATGTAGAACCTTCATGAAGAACTCCGGTAAACAAAAGGAATGATAGAAAGAAAGAGAAGTTGAAAACACAAGGTGAAGCCTTGCAATGATTTAGATGGATCTTCGTGATGATGAGAGCTTGGAACTCCGGGAAAAGAAAAGATGAAACAATTGAAACCGAGAATTTATTCATCATGAACAAACTCCGAAAGAAGGAATTAATCACTTGGTTGAAACAAGAATAATAATTACATTATGCATATCCTTCACCAATTCAAATTGATGACAATCCACGGATTTGGCATACTACTTATTCTCGTAGGAAGGATGAAGATATATATAGCTCAACTTGAGAAGGTCTTCAACGATCCACCGGTAGAATTGGAATATGAAAACGAAGGAAGAGAAATTTTGAACGAACCACCATAAGAATTGAAAATGAAAGTAGCAAAGGCACAATTCACCAGGAAGAATTGAAAAACGAATGAAGATATTTGAGGGGATTTAGATACAAGTGAACGAATAGACGACGAGCTGATTGGAGAATACTTGAGTGATGCACCGGTAAGATTTGGAGAATGAGATGCTGAGAATGAATAATTCTGAGATGATGGGCTCCAGAGAATCAAACTGATAAGATTCCTGAATGCTTCGGATGGGTGAAAAGAATTCTCACAATCGAAAACAATTATGAGAGGATGTTATGAAGTTAGAACCATGAATCTTGAAGAGAATGGAGCAAGATTTAAGGGAAACTCTTCAAGATCCGAGAATGACGAGGAGAAACACCACAATGAATTGTTGAGATACTCCGGGATGAAAATTAGAAAGGTTGAACCAATGATGAAAAGAATTTGAAAGCGATCTTGGAGAAGGAATATGGCTGATGATAATTCATTCTTACGTCAAGCTTGGAAAAGAATTTGGGAATAGCTCCGGGATAAATTAGAAGAGTCAGGTAAGATCCTGGGAAAAGACCTGTGGGTTAGGGCCCACTCGAAAGAAACATCATTGAAGGGTTGCTTGAAATAAAGATTGCACCAGTAGAATTAAATGTCTTGAATGAGGTAACAACCTCGAGATAGTTAGAATTGATGCGGAGTGGAAACACGAATCTTCAGAGATATCTCTTCAACATTTGGGAACAAAAGATTAGCGAGAGTTGAACGATTAAGAGGTGCACCGGCATGAGAAAACATTTGAGACGAGGAAAGAGATATGATCAACACCGAAAGCTTGAATTTAGTGCACCGGGGAAGAAAAAAGAATGAAGAATGATAAACTTGAAGCACCGTTAGTATCTTCATAGAAAATCACCGGATAAGAACATTGAAAGAAAAGAATGAAGAGACTTCTCATGAATAAAATGGATACTTGATTAAGAAATCCGCGTCCTTGAAGAAATAAGGGTGGGAGGGCGGGAAAACAAAGACAACATGGAACGGATGAAGCAAACACCGTTGAGAAGAACTGATAAATGATCTTGCGAATGTTGAAGTGATCGAACCCACTTGAAGAGAGACACACCGGTTAAAAAGGATTGGCAAAACAATCTTGATGATCAAGAAGGATTGGTATTCACATCGTAGTATGAGAACACCGTTTACGAAAAAGGTATGGAATCAACACTTGACTTCGAAACAACTCGAATACCACAAATAAAACAAAACAAAGGATTGGCTTGTAGAATAAGCCGGAACAAACATATGATAGAGATTTCGTCCAAAGTGTTCGTGGTGGGGCCCACACGGGCACGACGTATAGCGGACGTCACGAATGACTAACAAGACGTCCCCGAAACAGCATAGCCAAGGATTCTTTAAGACTCCTTGCGACCACTGTAAATCGGCCGTGGATGGGCGGACCACTAGACGTTAGACCCCAATCTCAAATCATACATCTGTCGGAAAGATATCCTATAAGCTACTAGAATTCCCACTTATAAACTCCCAAAACTTTCTGGTTATGCAATCAGGTGTTGGGGATACAGGGGACACAAAATATATCACCCAAACTAACAATACCTAGATCCAGCTGTATCCATCCTTCAACACATAACCAAGAAACCTTCGGAAATCGTTTACCTCAACCTTCGAAAAGCATCCATTATACGAGTTATGGCAATACTCCCGCACTCACCTCAGTACTGGGTTATCAGGGTTATCTCACCAACAACTGTACAAAAGAGATTTTCGATGTCGGCGAAACTCAGGTATTCCAGAACTGTAACGATAAAATTGTGACGACAACACCTCGGAGCTCAACTCCCCGGGACACTGCCACAACCCCTAAATGTCAGGAGGCACCAAGAACAATGTTCTCGTCACAAAACCATCGGAACGATTCTAAGATACCCGCGTGATCCTAAAACAAATTAGTGAAATTTTAGGAGAGGAGAGTCAAAACTCTACGTCAGGATGCCTCACCAGAGCGACGAAGGGACTGGGGAGTAAAAAGAATCCTACTCTCCGATATATATAATCCTAAGACTCAAAACTTTTTTCTAGACTCAACAACGCCAGCGATTCGATCAAGCAGGGGGGCTCCTAAGTCGGGGATGGCTCTGATTACCAACTTGTAACGCCCTCGATGCGGCTATATCTCCCACGTGTCGAAGCACGACTTAGAGGCATAACCGCATTGAAAGCAATGTCGCAAGTGAGGTAATCTTCACACAACCCATGTAATACATAAGGGAAAGAGATACATAGTTGGCTTACAATCGCCACTTCACACAAAACATGAATAAAGCATTACATCATACAGATACAATCAGGGTCCGACTACGGAACCAAAATAAAAGAAGACTACCCGAAATGCTACACAGATCCCTGATCGTCCCAACTGGGCTCCACTACTGATCAACTGAAACGAAACAACCCAAAGAACAAGATCTTCATCGAGCTCCTCCTTGAGCTCGGATGCGTCACCTGCACGGTTTCGTCGGCACCTGCAAACTGGTTTTGGAAGTATCTGTGAGTCACGGGGACTCGGCAATCTCACACCCGCGAGATCAAGACTATTTAAGCTTAAAGGTAGGACAGGGTAGTGAGGTGGAGCTACAGCAAGCGACTAGCATATCTGGTGGCTATCATACGCAAATGAGAGCGAGAAGAGAAGGCAAAAGCACGGTCGAACAACTATGATCAAGAGGTGATCCTAGAACAACCTACGTCAGGCATAACTCCAACACCGTGTTCACTTCCCGGACTCCGCCGAGAAGAGACCATCACGGTTACACACGCGGTTGATGTATTTTAATTAAGATCAACTTCGGGTTTTCTACAACCGGACAATAACAAATTCCCATCTGCCACATAACCGTGGGCACGGCTTTCAAAAGTTCAAACCCTGCAGGGGTGTCCCAACTTAGCCCATTATAAGCTCTCGCGATCAACGAAGGATATTCCTTCTCCCCGGGAAGACCCGATCAGTCTCGGAATCCCGGCTACAAGACATTTTGACAGTAATAAAACAAGTCCAGCAAGACCTCCCAACGTGCCGACACCATGATAGTAGCCGCGCGTATCTCGTCTCAGGCCACGACCGGATAAGCAAAGCGTACAGGTACCAACATAACCCAAGTTGCCAAGGGACGGTCCCGCACGGTGCTCTAGTTTGGACCAACACTTAGACAAGCATTGGCCCGGGGGGGCTAAATAAAGATGACCCTTGGGTTAATTACTCCCAAGGGAAAAGTAGGTGGTGGTGAGGCAAATGGTAAAAGCAATGTTGGGCCTTGCTGGAGGAGTCTTATTCAAAGCGAACTGTCAAGGGGGTCCCATAAATCACCCGACCGCGTTAGGGACGCAAAATCCGGGAACATAATACCGATATGGCGGAAACTAGGGCGGCAAGAGTGGAACAAAACACCAGGCATAAGGCCGAGCCTTCCACCCTTTACCAAGTATATAGATGCATTAATAATATAAGAGATATTGTGATATCCCAACAAGTAAATATGTTCCAACAAGGAACAACATCTCCATGTTCCAACAAGGAACAAACTTCATCTTCACCTGCAACTAACAACGCTATAAGAGGGGCTGAGCAAAGCGATAACATAGCCAAACAACGGTTTGCTAGGACAAGGTGGGTTAGAGGCTTGGTTTAACAATATGGGAGGCATGATAAGCAAACGGTAGGTATCGCAGCATAGGCATAGCAAAAGAGCGAGCAACTAGCAAGCAAAGATAGAAGTGATTTCGAGCGTATGGTCATCTTGCCTGAGATCCGGCAAGGAAGAAGAACGAGTCCATGAAAAAGACAAACAGACGGAGTTGAACGAATCCTCACAACTCCGGAACGAAACCGAAGCTAACGAGAGAAGCAAACCGGAAAGAAGCAAGCAACATAGTAAAACAATCATCACATAAACATGGCATGATGCACAAGCGAGTATGATGCATGTCCGGTTTAAATAGCATGGCATGGCAAAGTACAACAAACAACACTACAAATTAAGTGGAGCTCAATATGCAACGAGTTGCATATTGACGAAACTTCACAACATTTATTTAGTTCACTCTTGTTTATGTACCCAACAATATTAAATGTTGATTAACATGGCAAGGGGTGAAGCACAACAAAACTACCTATTTAGGCAAGTTTAAATGAGGCCGGAAATAACAAACAACAATTCCGAAAAATCCTCATATGCATATTTCGAATTTGCTACTGTTCTGCCTAAAACATATTTTAATGTTGTTAAACAGGAAAATAAAGTGCAACATGTTAATCTATGCATTTTTCCACCCCATTTACATATAAAGTTTATTTAATTCCGAGCTACGGTTAAATAGTTATGAATTAAATCATTTTAACATGGCATTTGAGCAAACTTAAACAAACAGCATTTTAAGCATTTTAAACATAGTTAAAAGTGGCATATTATGAAACTAGATAAAATTCTAAGCATTTTACATATTTAAAACATTTTAATCCGATGCACGGTTTGTGAGATATTAAATGCATGAACATAAGGGTTTTTCTGTAAAACAGTAATTCACCGGATAAAGCTAAAATTGATGGGCAGGAAAAAACATAACACGGGCCAAAACAGAAGGATCTGGGCTGCTCACATCCATGGGCTTGGCCCGGTCGATGGAAGAGGCGCTGGAAGGGGCGCTGGGCCATGCGCTGGCGTGGCGCGGTCAACACCAAGGGTCAAAGCGCTGCTGCTCTCGTATCTGAAGAACAGAAGCAGCAACAGCAGGTTCAGAGTGACGAACGGCGGGACTTGGGCGCGACGCTGGAGATGGCGGGGCGGCCATGGCGCAGCTCCCGGCGACGAGGACAAGGCGAGGAGGAGCCGATCCAGGCGGAGGAGACCTGGAACTTGGCGCGCGAGCAAGGAACCGAGGCAGGGGACTCGAGGAGGACTTGGCGCTGCCGTCTCTTGCGGCGGCCGCAACAGAAGCTTGGCGCGCGGCCATGGCTTGGCGTCAGCTAGGGCCGTCCAGGAAGGCGGGGGACGACCGGATCCTTGACCGGCGCGTGAGAAGAGGCAGCTTGGGCACGAGGCTCATCCTCGCGGCAGCGGGGTTGGAAGCATGCGGTTACCGCGATGCGAAGGAGGCTGGGGCTTGCTGCGGCTGACGAAGAGGCACGGCGGCGCAGGTACGGCGAGGTGGGACTCACAGGCGGCGGATCTGGGCGGAGGCGGAGCGGCGCTGGGGCGGGGGAACTTGAGGCGCAGGGGACGAAGGACGCCGACGAGCTTGCTCCGGGACAAGGAGGCCATGGCGGGGCATGCTCCTGTTCTCCCTGAAGAAAGAGAGACAGAGGCCGCGGGGGACTTGGCGACGGGGACGTGTGAGGGCGGCGCGAGAACCACCGGATCCGAGGTCAGGGCGGCGGAGGAGCTCCGTTCCCGGCGACGGCAGAGGGAGGCGGGCGACGGCTGGCCGGCTCCAGCAGCGGGATGACGAACGGGCGGCGGCTGTTGCTCCTTGTGCAGCACAAGAGCGGGAGAGAGAGATGTGAGGGAGAGACAGGGGAAAGAAGAAGCATAAGAAGAATCAACAAAGGAGAGGGACGTGACGGCCCTGCTAGTCGTCAGCGAGGAGCGGCTCGGAGGCCTCGGGCACGAGGAGATCGACGAGCGGCGCTGGTTCCTCGGCCAGGAGGAGGGAGGAATCGAAGGGAGCCATGGGAGGGCTCTGGTTGGGTGGATCGATGGATTGGTAGGTGGAGGCGCTGGTTGGTGGTTTGGACAGGTGGGATCCCGATGGGGATTGAGCGGGTGGCGGCGCGATGGGACAAGAAGCCTAGGTTTTAGGGATTGGACTTATATTTATATCACATGAATTTAGGTTAGGGGAAATCACGACCCTACGATCGGAATCGGGCGGCTGAGAAAAAATAGGTTAGGAAGTCCAATCAAGAAAACGGAGATGTTTTACAGATGTTAGGAGATGATCTGAATGCAACGGTGATGACTGAGCGGATCGGGTTCGGGACACTTTCGGACGCGCGCGAGGGGTCTGAGTACAGTGTAGAGAGGGTCAAACGGTCAGACAAGAGGGAATCGAAAACCCTGTTGGACTCGGATCAGTCAACGAAGGCAAGGGGGAACGCAGCAACTACGAACGAACCACGAGTTTAAGAAAAACATGCTGATGCAATGCGTATGATGCGATGATGAATGCAACAAACAAATAAATACACACGTAACGAAAAACATGGAAGGCGTCTGAAGCGTCGGTCTCGGGGCGTCACAATAGAACATATACTGTGTCATACTAACTCTAAGACATGATGTAACTGTCAGCTCTAGTAATCATAATCTGGCAAATTCCCATTTTTATGCGTTCTTTTTTCTTTTACTACCCGATCACAAGAGTTGTCACCTCAGAATGCAAAACAATAAAATTTCTTCTATTGTTCACATTGGCTTAGATAACTAAAATCTTGCCTTCCAAGAAGCAGCAAATTGCATTATTGGCATAGTGAATTGAAGAAAATAAGCGCAATTTAATCCTGTTTCTTTCAGTTTCGCATCATAGAACCCCACTGGACATACAAACTCTAATCATATCCAAATTCAAGTTTGGCAGTAGAGGACACCGATTAGAAATGAAGACTACAATAAGCAAAGCCAAATACAATAAGCTGATGAAACTTTAAACAGTATAGAGCCTCCAGGTATGAAAATAAACAGGTGGTACATCACAGATAAGAGTAGACCAGTAAAATACATAGAAACAGAACTGCGCACTCGGCACTCATCTCTTAATATGCATTAAGCTAGTGTGTTCAGAAACCTGAATTTTGAGTCCAGCATCAGAAATTCTTCATGGCTCCCAGGCAAGAACTCAGATTCGCCACATATGGGCATAGGAACTTGGCGCAGTGGTCATTGCGTACCCTCGACATCGCCTCCGTCTCCAGGTTGAGCACAAAAAGGCCGCCCTCGCCCACAGCACGCAAGAACAAGGAGCCACTCTGGTCGCACAATGCTACGACAGAGAGCCCCCACCCGGCAGAAGGATCAAGGATTGTCGACGGCAACACCGACGTCAGATGTACCATCTTGTGAAGCTCCCACGAGTTGCCATGGGTGCTGTCGTCTTCCAAGTTCCAGATGGAGATCACATTCACAGGTTCATCCAGGAGAACCAAGGAGAGACACCCCTGAGCTGAACTGAACAGGCGAACGGCTTCTGCGGCATGGTTCAGGCGGTGAATGCCTGCGCGCAGCGGAAGGTCGAATCGGCACACCGAGACATCGGCCTGGCCGGGGCGAACGGCCAGTGCGTGCAGCGCATTCGGGAGGGCACGGGTGCCGCATATCCAGTGGACGGCACCACGGTGGACGACGGCAGGGGAGCAGAGGTGGACCACCATGTTACCAGGAAGTTGGGCCGTCACAGCCGTGCCCCACTGCCTGGTCTGGGAGGAGAAGACGCGCAGGCGGATCCCATTTGGGCGGTCCATCGCCGCAAGCAGGCGGAACGAGGAGCCATCGGCGTCGAGGAAGACGATGTTCTCGGGGGATGTTGTGGGCGGGAGAGGGGGGAGGAAGGTGGAGGTCCCGGCCACGGGGTCGCAGACGCAGATCCTGACGAGGTCGCACGAGCTGGCCGGGGAACGGCGGAGGGCAAGGAGCCCGCCGGCGCCTGACGTGACGGGGGCGAACCCGCTGAGGCCGGCCGCGTCCGGCTTCGGCAAGAAGTGGGACAGGGGGAGGGCGGTTGCCTGCGACTGAGAGGGGCCGAGGGGGAGGAAGCGCGTGGGGCGGCGGAGGTAGAGGCGGCGACGGGGCAGCTTTTGGGAAGTGTCCAGGAAGAAGAAGCCGAGGAGAGGGGAGGGGTCGGAGCGCCCGGCGCGACCGCGGGAGAGGAAGGACGGCTCCAGGATGAGGCGGCGCCATGCTTTGCAGGTGGCTGCGCAGCGCACGACGGCGGTGGCGTCGCCCACGCGGGACAAGATCTCCAAGATGGTGTCCGCCGGGAGAGGCGGAAGCCGCAGAGGCGCGTCTATCGGCGGTGGCGGCGGCGGCGCCATGCGCCGACGAGGAAGAGGAGAAGCTGAGATGAGTCGAATTGTGCAGGGTGGGCCGAGGACCCGAAGTCAGATGCACTGGAGCATACCTGGCCAAACGGGCCGGGCCGTGCCAGCCCGCGGTAAACGTGCCTGGCACGGCATGGCCCGTGACGGCACAACTAATAGCCGGGCCGTGCCGTGCCGGCCCACCGGCGGGAGGTCACAGCCCAGGCACGGCCCAGCTACTAATCGGGCCAGCCCACCAACACGTCAGGCCCGCTAGTTTGTCTGCTATTTGACGCATCGGGCTTTTTAGCCTATTTTTTGTTGGGCCATATAGAGATGTATAAAAAACAAAAAAAAATCATAATCGGGCTGTGCCGTGTCGGCCCGCGTGCTCAGGCTAGCAGCCCAAGCACGGCCCAGGGCGTGACGCATACCGGACCTGACCCGTTTAGCCCATGGCGGGCCGTGCCGACGTGCACACGGGCAAGCCTGGTTAGCCCGACCCATTTGGGGCTCGAGTGCCCAAATTGCCAGGTGCGAACCATGCCTCAACACACACACCCTCGCGCTTTGGGTTCATCCTCTCTTGTTTCCTGAGGGCATGTGTTCATCCATTTAGGCTTGCGCAATAATATGGTTTTGATAAAAAGAATATGGTTTTGATAAAAAAGATTAACCCTTTGCAGACTAACTTGTTGCTTTGGTCAATATTGTGAATCAGTAGTCGAAGGTGAGAAAAAAATCATGAGACCGGTCTTTTCTCCCATCTATCTAGACCAACCCTAGAGGAGGCCACGAGTGATCACCAATCCCAAATCATCTCTTCTTCCATGATGCCTTCTTCTACGAATTTCCCAAATCTCTATTGAATGCTCCACACCATGCCTAGCAGGATTGCCGACTGTAGCTGGGTGTCACACCGGGGAGTAGTAAGGGAAATTAAAAAAGAGAAGGAACAAAATAAAAGTATTAGTTAGATTCGACTTGTACTTGTCTAGTTAATTTCAAATCCAAGTTCGATCCGTACTTGTGAGGAAGGCGGGTGCTTTTCCTCACCCCTGACTGATTGTCAGCACATTGGATGGTATGCAGCTGTTGCGCACCACACGCCGCCCCTCTCGTTCCTGCTCAGCTGTAGAGAACGTGCATCATAAGTTCTGAGCTACTTATATACGTGTATATGATTACTTCCTACAAAGAAACCAAAGCACTTCGTCGTGCCCGTCTAGAAAAGGAAAGGAAGTCTTAGTCGTCTGATTCCGATGAAGGATGGACGAGAGGTCTGCCATCAGAAAGAAATATGAAACTCATGAAATAATGCAAGAAGAGATGCTTTTGAAGGAAATATGCCCTAGAGGCAATAATAAAGTTATTATTTATTTCCTTATATCATGATAAATGTTTATTATTCATGCTAGAATTGTATTAACCGGAAACATGATACATGTGTGAATACATAAACAAACAGAGTGTCACTAGTATGCCTCTACTTGACTAGCTCGTTGATCAAAGATGGTTATGTTTCCTAACCATAGACATGAGTTGTCATTTGATTAACGGGATCACATCATTGGGAGAATGATGTGATTGACATGACCCATTCCGTTAGCTTAGCACCCGATCGTTTAGTATGTTGCTATTGCTTTCTTCATGACTTATACATGTTCCTATGACTATGAGATTATGCAACTCCCGTTTACCGGAGGAACACTTTGTGTGCTACCAAACGTCACAACGTAACTAGGTGATTATAAAGGTGCTCTACAGGTGTCTCTGAAGGTACTTGTTGGGTTGGCGTATTTCGAGATTAGAATTTGTCACTTAAGCCTTGCAAGCATTGCAGCTAATGAGTTAGTTGCGAGATGATGTATTACGGAACGAGTAAAGAGACTTGCTGGTAACGAGATTGAACTAGGTATTGGATACCGACGATCGAATCTCGGGCAAGTAACATACCGATGACAAAGGGAACAATGTATGTTGTTATGCGGTCTGACCGATAAAGATCTTCGTAGAATATGTGGGAGCCAATATGAGCATCCAGGTTCCGCTATTGGTTATTGACCGAGAATGGTTCTAGGTCATGTCTGCATAGTTCTCGAACCCGTAGGGTCCGCACGCTTAACGTTATGATGACAGTTTTATTATGAGTTTATGTTTTGATGTACCGAAGGTTGTTCGGAGTCCTGGATGTGATCATGGACATGACGAGGAGTCTCGAAACGGTCGAGACATAAAGATTGATATATTGGAAGCCTATATTTGGATATCGGAATCGTTCCGGGTGAAATCGGGATTTTACCGGAGAACCGGGGGGTTACCGGAACCCCCCGGGGGTTATTGGGCCTACATGGGCCTTAAGGGAGAAGAGGAGGGCCGGCCAGGGCAGGCCGCGCGCCCCCTCCCCCCTAGTCCGAATAGGACAAGGAAGGGGGGGGGCGGCGCCCCCCTTTCCTCTTCCCCTTCCCCCTTTCCTGCTCCAACAAGGCAAGAGGGGGGGAGTCCTACTCTTGGTGGGAGTAGGACTCCTCCAGGCGCACCCAAAGGGGCCGGCCGCACCTCCCCCTCCTCCTTTATATACGGGGGTAGGGGGGCACCCTAGAACACACAAGTTGATCTTCGTGATCGTTCCTTAGCCGTGTGCGGTGCCCCCCTCCACCATATTCCACCTCGGTCATATCGTTGCGGTGCTTAGGCGAAGCCCTGCGTCGATAGAACATCATCATCGTCACCACGCCGTCGTGCTGACGGAACTCATCCCCGACACCCTGCTGGATCGGAGTCCGGGGATCGTCATCGAGCTGAACGTGTGCTGAACTCGGAGGTGCCGTACGTTCGTTGCTTGGATCGGTCGGATCGTGAAGACGTACGACTACATCAACCGCGTTGTCATAACGCTTCCGCTTACGGTATACGAGGGTACGTGGACAACACTCTTCCCTCTCGTTGCTATGCATCACCATGATCTTGCGTGTGCGTAGGAATTTTTTTGAAATTACTACGTTCCCCAACAGTGGCATCCGAGCCTAGGTTTTATGGTTTGATGTTATATGCACGAGTAGAACACAAGTGAGTTGTGGGTGATATAAGTCATACTGCTTACCAGCATGTCATACTTTGGTTCGGCGGTATTGTTGGATGAAGCGGCCCGGACCGACATTACGCGTACGCTTACGCGAGACTGGTTCTACCGCCGTGCTTTGCACACAGGTGGCTGGCGGGTGTCAGTTTCTCCAACTTTAGTTGAACCGAGTGTGGCTACGACCGGTCCTTGCGAAGGTTAAAACAGCACCAACTTGACAAACTATCGTTGTGGTTTTGATGCGTAGGTAAGATTGGTTCTTGCTAAGCCCGTAGCAGCCACGTAAAACTTGCAACAACAAAGTAGATGACGTCTAACTTGTTTTTGCAGGGCATGTTGTGATGTGATATGGTCAAGACATGATGCTTAATTTTATTGTATGAGATGATCATGTTTTGTAACCGAGTTATCGGCAACTGGCAGGAGCCATATGGTTGTCACTTTATTGTATGCAATGCAATCGCCCTGTAATGCTTTACTTTATCACTAAGCGGTAGCGATAGTCGTAGAAGCATAAGGTTGGTGAAACGACAACGATGGTACGATGGAGATCAAGGTGTCGCGCCTGTGACGATGGCAATCATGGAGGTGCTTCGGAGATGGAGATCACAAGCACAAGATGATGATGGCCATATCATATCACTTATATTGATTGCATGTGATGTTTATCTTTTATGCATCTTATCTTGCTTTGATTGACAGTAGCATTATAAGATGATCTCTCACTAAATTTCAAGATAAAAGTGTTCTCCCTGAGTATGCACCGTTGCCAAAGTTCGTCGTGCCCAGACACCATGTGATGATCGGGTGTGATAAGCTCTACGTCCATCTACAACGGGTGCAAGCCAGTTTTGCACACGCAGAATACTCAGGTTAAACTTGACGAGCCTAGCATATGCAGATATGGCCTTGGAACACGGAGACCGAAAGTTCGAGCGTGATCATATAGTAGATATGATCAACATAGTGATGTTCACCATTGAAAACTACTCCATTTCATGTGATGATCGGTTATGGTTTAATTGATTTGGATCATGTGATCACTTAGAGGATTAGAGGGATGTCTTTCTAAGTGGTGTTCTTAAGAAATATGATTAATTGAACTTACATTTATCATGAACTTAGTCCTGGTAGTATTAGCATATCTATGTTGTAGATCAATAGCTCGTGTTGTAGCTTCCCTATGTTTATTTTGATATGTTCCTAGAGAAAAACTATGTTGAAAGTTGTTAGTAGCAATGATGCGGATTGGATCTGTGATCTGAGGACTATCCTCATTGCTGCACAGAAGAATTATGTCCTTGATGCACCGCTAGGTGACATACCTATTGCAAGAGCAGATGCAGATGTTATGAATGTTTGGCTAGCTCAATATGATGACTACTTGATAGTTTAGTGCACCATGCTTAACGGCTTAGAATCGGGACTTCAAAGACGTTTTAAACGTCATGGACCATATGAGATGTTCCAGGAGTTGAAGTTAATATTTCAAGCAAATACCCGAGTTGAGAGATATGAAGTCTCCAACAAGTTCTACAGCTAAAAGATGGAAGAGAATAGCTCAACTAGTGAGCATGTGCTCTGATAGTCTGGGTACTACAATCGCTTGAATCAAGTGGGAGTTAATCTTCCAGATAAAATAGTGATTGACAGAATTCTCTAGTCACCATCACCAAGTTAATAGAACTTTGTGATGAACTATGATATGCAAGGGATGACGAAAGTAATTCCCAAGCTCTTCGTGATGCTGAAATCAACGAAGGTAGAAATCAAGAAAAACATCAAGTGTTGATGGTTAACAAGACCACTAGTTTCAAGAAAAGGGCAAAGGGATAGAAGGGAACTTCAAGAAGAATGGCAAGCAAGTTGCTGCTCAAGTGAAGAAACCCAAGTCTGGTCCTAATCCTGAGACTAAGTGCTTCTACTGTAAAGGGATTGGTCACTTGAAGCGGAACTACCCCAAGTATTTGGTGGATAAGAAAGGATGGCAAAGTAAACAAAGGTATATTTGATATACATGTTATTGATGTGTACTTTACTAGTGTTCATAGCAACCCCTCAGTATTTGGTACTAGTTCAGTTGATAAGATTAGTAACTCGAAACGGGAGTTGCAGAATGAACTGAGACTAGTTAAGGGTGAAGTGACGATGAAAGTTGGAAGTGGTTCCAAGATTGATATGATCATCATCGCACACTCCCTATACTTTCAAGATTAGTGTTGAACCTAAATAAGTGTTATTTGGTGTTTGCGTTGAGCATGAATATGATTTGATCATGTTTATTGTAATACAGTTATTCATTTAAGTAAGAGAATAAATTGTTGTTCTGTTTGCATGAATAAAACCTTATATGGTTACACACCCAATGAAAATGGTTCATTGGATCTCGATCGTAGTGATACACATATTCATAATATTGAAACCAAAAGATGCAAAGTTAATAATGATAGTGCAACTTATTTGTGGCACTGCCGTTTAGGTCATATTGGTGTAAAGCACATGAAGAAACTCCATGCTGATGGGACTTTGGAATCACTTGATTATGAATCACTTGATGCTTGCGAACCATGCCTTATGGGCAAGATGACTAAAATGCTGTTCTCCGGAACAATGGAGCAAGCAACAGATTTATTGGAAATCATACATACTGATGTATGCGATCCGATGAGTGTTGAGGCTCGCGGCAAGTATCATTATTTTCTGACCTTCACAGATGATTTGAGCAGATATGGGTATATCTACTTGATGAAACATAAGTCTAAAACATTTGAATAGTTCAAAGAATTTCAGAGTGAAGTGGAAAATCATCGTGACAAGAAGATAAGGTTTCCACGATGTGATCGCGGAGACGAATATTTGAGTTACGAGTTTGGTCTGAGTTACGAGTTTGGTCTTCAATTAAAACAATGTGGAATAGTTTCACAAATTCATGCCACCTGGAACACCACAGCATAATGGTGTGTCCGAATGTCATAACCGTACTTTATTGGATATAGTACAATCTATGATGTTTCTTACCGATTTACCACTATAGTTTTGGGGTTATGCATTAGAGATAGTGCATTCACGTTAAAAAGGGCACCATCTAAATCTGTTGAGACGACACCGTTTGAACTGTGGTTTGGCAAGAAACCAAAGTTGTCGTTTCTTAAAGTTTGAGGTTGCAATGCTTATGTGAAAAAGTTTCAACCTGATAAGCTCAAATCCAAATCGGAGAAGTGCGTCTTCATAGGATACCCAAAAGAAAATGTTAGGTACACCTTCTATCACAGATCCGAAGGCAAGACATTCGTTGCTAAGAATGGATCCTTTCTAGAGAAGGAGTTTCTCTCGAAAGAAGTGAGTGGGAGGAAAGTAGAACTTGATAAGGTAATTGTAACTTCTCCCTTATTGGAAAGTAGTTCATCACAGAAATATGTTCCTGTGACTACTACACCAATTAGTGAGGAAGCTAATGATGATGATCATGTAACTTCAGATCAAGTTACTACCGAATCTCGTAGGTAAACCAGAGTGAGATCCGCACCAGAGTGGTACGATAATCCCATTCTGGAGGTCATGCTACTTGACCATGATGAACCTACAAACTATGAGGAAGCGATGATGAGCCCAGATTCTGCAAAATGGCTTGAGGCCATGAAATCTGAGATGGGATCCATGTATGAGAACAAAGTATGGACTTTGGTTGACTTGCCCGATGATCGGCAAGCCATTGAGATTAAATGGATCTTCAAGAGGAAGACGGACGCTGATAGTAGTGTTACCATCTACAAAGCTAGACTTGTCGAAAAAGGTTTTTGACAAAGTTCAAGGTGTTGACTACGATGAGATTTTCTCAATCGTTTCGATGCTTAAAGTCTGTCCGAATCATGTTAGCAATTGCCGCATTTTATGAAATCTGGCAAATGGATACCAAAACTGCAATCCTTAATGGATTTATTAAAGAAGAGTTGTATATGATGCAACCAGAAGGTTTTGTCAATCCTAAAGGTGTTAACAAAATGTACAAGCTCCAGCGATCCATCTATGGACTGGTGCAAGCATCTCGGAGTTGGAATATATGCTTTGATGAGTTGATCAAAGCATATAGTTTTATACAGACTTGCGGTGAAGCCTGTATTTACAAGAAAGTGAGTGGGAGCACTACAGCATTTTTGATAAGTATATGTGAATGACATATTGTTGATCAGAAATAATGTAGAATTATTCTGCAAAGCATAAAGGAGTGTTTGAAAGGAGTTTTTCAAAGAAAGACCTTGGAGAAGCTACTTACATATTGAGCATCAAGATCTATAGAGATAGATCAAGACGCTTGATAAGTTTTTCAATGAGTACATACCTTGACAAGATTTTGAAGTAGTTCAAAATGGAACAGTCAAAGAAAGAGTTCTTGCCTGTGTTACAAGGTGTGAAATTGAGTAAGACTCAAAGCCCGGCCACGTCAGAAGATAGAGAGAGAATGAAAGTCATTCCCTATGCCTCAACCATAGGTTCTATAAAGTATGCCATGCTGTGTACCAGATCTATTGTATACCCTACACTGATTTTGGCAAGGGAGTACAATAGTGATCTAGGAGTAAGATCACTTGACAGCGGTCAATATTATCCTTAGTGGAATAAGGATATGTTTCTCGATTATGGAGGTGACAAAAGGTTCGTCGTAAAGAGTTACATCGATGCAAGTTTTGACACCGATCTGGATGACTCTAAGTCTCGATCCAAATACGTATTGAAAAGTGGGAGCAATTAGCTAGAGTAGCTCCTTGCAGAGCATTGTTGACATAGAAATTCGCAAAATACTTACGGATCTGAAATGTGACAGACCCGTTGACTAAAATTATCTCACAAGCAAAACATGATCACACCTTAGTACTCTTTGGGTGTTAATCACATAGCGATGTGAACTAGATTACTGACTCTAGTAAACCCTTTGGGTGTTGATCACATATCGATGTGAACTGTGGGTGTTAATCACATGGTGATGTGAACTATTGCTGTTAAATCACATGGCGATGTGAACTAGATTATTGACTCTAGTGCAAGTGGGAGACTGAAGGAAATATGCCCTAGAGGCAATAATAAAGTTATTATTTATTTCCTTATATCATGATAAATGTTTATTATTCATGCTAGAATTGTATTAACCGGAAACATGATACATGTGTGAATACATAAACAAACAGAGTGTCACTAGTATGCCTCTACTTGACTAGCTCGTTGATCAAAGATGGTTATGTTTCCTAACCATAGACATGAGTTGTCATTTGATTAACGGGATCACATCATTAGGAGAATGATGTGATTGACATGACCCATTCCGTTAGCTTAGCACCCGATCGTTTAGTATGTTGCTATTGCTTTCTTCATGACTTATACATGTTCCTATGACTATGAGATTATGCAACTCCCGTTTACCGGAGGAACACTCTGTGTGCTACCAAACGTCACAACATAACTGGGTGATTATGAAGGTGCTCTACAGGTGTCTTCGAAGGTACTTGTTGGGTTGGCGTATTTCGAGATTAGGATTTGTCACTCTGAGTGTCAGAGAGGTATCTCTGGGCCCTCTCGGTAATGCACATCACTTAAGCCTTGCAAGCATTGCAGCTAATGAGTTAGTTGCGAGATGATGTATTACAGAACGAGTAAAGAGACTTGCCGGTAACGAGATTGAACTAGGTATTGGATACCGACGATCGAATCTCGGGCAAGTAACATACCGATGACAAAGGGAACAACGTATGTTGTTATGCGGTCTGACCGATAAAGATCTTCGTAGAATATGTGGGAGCCAATATGAGCATCCAGGTTCCGCTATTGGTTATTGACCGAGAATGGTTCTAGGTCATGTCTACATAGTTCTCGAACCCGTAGGGTCCGCACGCTTAACGTTACGATGACAGTTTTATTATGAGTTTATGTTTTGATGTACCGAAGGTTGTTCGGAGTCCCGGATGTGATCATGGACATGACGAGGAGTCTCGAAACGATCGAGATATAAAGATTGATATATTGGAAGCCTATATTTGGATATCGGAATCGTTCCGGGTGAAATCAGGATTTTACCGGAGTACCGGGGGGTTACCGGAACACCCCCGGGGGTTATTGGGCCTACATGGGCCTTAAGGGAGAAGAGGAGGGCCGGCCAGGGCAGGCCGCGTGCCTCCTCCCCCCTAGTCCAAATAGGACAAGGAAGGGGGGGCGGCGCCCCCCTTTCCTCTTCCCCTTCCCCCTTTCCTTCTCCAACAAGGCAAGAGGGGGGGGGGTCCTACTCCCGATTGGAGTAGGACTCCTCCAGGCGCACCCAAAGGGGCCGGCCGCACCTCCCCCTCCCTCCTTTATATACGGGGGCAGGGGGGCACCCTAGAACACACAAGTTGATCTTCGTGATCGTTCCTTAGCCGTGTGCGGTGCCCCCCTCCACCATATTCCACCTCGGTCATATCATTGCGGTGCTTAGGCGAAGCTTTGCGTCGATAGAACATCATCATCGTCACCACGCCGTCGTGCTGACAGAACTCATCCCCGACACCCTGCTGGATCGGAGTCCGGGGATCATCATCGAGCTGAACGTGTGCTGAACTCGGAGGTGCCGTACGTTCGGTGCTTGGATCGGTCGGATCGTGAAGACGTACGACTACATCAACCGCGTTGTTATAATGCTTCCTCTTACGGTCTACGAGGGTACATGGACAACACTCTTCCCTCTCATTGCTATGCATCACCATGATCTTGCGTGTGCGTAGGAAATTTTTTGAAATTACTACGTTCCCCAACAGCTTTGGAATTGGTAAAAAGAAGTGTGGCCTCCTCTAGGGTGGGCCTCACCACATGGGAGAAAATACACGGTCTTATAGGTTTTTTTTCGGTGGAAGGTGATGATGGAAGAAAGCTACAAGTCAAAACAAGTTATACTAGGAATTCATCTTATGCTTTGTAATGGCTTACTCAATGTCCGTAACTTAGCTTCATGCTTTTTAATATATTTTCTTTGTTTTCTTTACATGACTTGATAAACCAAGACATTATGATAACTGGATGTCCGCATCCTCGCGTGGTTCACTTCTTATGGACCAATCCAGACTTACCATTCGGTGTGATATTTTTGACTCGTTTAGATTTCCACTACCACTGCCAGCTTGCACGCTTACATCAAGATTAAAGGGGTCGGGGCGCTCGGCCCAACGGCAGGATAAGAAGGACGGCTCCAGGATGAGGTGGAGCCATGCTTTGCAGGTGGATGCGCAGTCGTAGTGGACGATGATGGTAGCTTCGCCCACGCGAGACAATATCTCCAAGATGGTGTCTGTCGGTGTCAAAACCGGCAGATCTCAGGTAGGGGGTCCCGAACTGTGCGTCTAGGCAGATGTAACAGGAGACAAGGGACACGATGTTTTTACCCAGGTTCGGGCCCTCTCGATGGAGGTAAAACCCTACTCCTGCTTGATTAATATTGATGATATGGGTAGTACAAGACTAGATCTACCACGAGATCAGAGAGGCTAAACCCTAGAAGCTAGCCTATGGTATGATTGTTGTTCGTCCTATGGACTAAAACCCTCCGGTTTATATAGACACCGGAGAGGGCTAGGGTTACACAGAGTCGGTTACAATGGAAGGAGATCTACATATCCATATCGCCAAGCTTGCCTTCCACGCCAAGGAAAGTCCCATCCGGACACGGGACGAAGTCTTCAATCTTGTATCTTCATAGTCCAACAGTCCGGCCAAAGGTTATAGTCCGGCTATCCGAACACCCCCTAATCCAGGACTCCCTCAGTAGCCCCTGAACCAGGCTTCAATGACGACGAGTCCGGCGCGCAGATTGTCTTCGGCATTGCAAGGCGTGTTCCTCTTCCGAATACTTCATAGAAGACTTTGAACACAAGGATAGTGTCCAACTCTGCAAAATAAGTTCCACATACCACCGTAGAGAGAATAATATTTACACAAATCTAATCTGCTGACGTATTCCATAGCGTGACATCACACCACAGCCAAGCCTTTATTCAAATCGTTTTTACTGTCCCACCTCAGCGCGTTTAGCGAGGCGGTTTCCTTGACACGTCTTGTCGAAGCAGAGATCGTGTCCCCTTATCCCGGGATTCTCATCAATACGGGCATGGGTAACCCAACCGCGCCATTGATTATGACGCTTGGGAGATAAGCGAGTTTTACCAGGCTGGTGGGGACGCATAGTTTCGTCCGCCCATATAAGGGGATAAGAATCCGCCTTTTCATCCACGCCTTCTTCCTCCTTTGCTCATCCATTTTCGCACACTCGAGCTCCAACGCCCAAGTCCGCATTCTCTTCCTCAACCTTCTCCAACTATGTCTGGAGCGGGAGGCAAGTGGATGGTCTCCTCCGTCACGGAGGGAGACATCAAAAAGCTGAGGAGAGCCGGACACCTTCCCGACGACATCGCGCACCGGCTCCCAGATGAGGGGCAGCTCATCCCCACCCCCAGGCCCCATGAGAGGGTCATGTTCCTTACCCATTTCCTCCGCGGACTGGGATTCCCTCTCCATTCATTCGTTCAGGGGCTCATGTTCTACTACGGCCTGGACTTCCACGATCTGGCCCTGAACTTCATCCTCAAAATCTCGGCGTTTATCGTCGTGTGCGAGGCCTTCCTCCGCATCCATCCCTACTTCGGCTTATGGCTGAAGACCTTCAATGTCAAGCCGAAGGTAGTGGGCGGCCTCCAGGCAGAGTGCGGAGGTGCCATGGTGGGCAAGATGCCCAACGTCCTATGGCTCGAGGGCTCCTTCATGGAGACCATAAAGGGGTGGCAATCGGGGTGGTTCTACATCACCGAGCCGCGTGACCCCGAATGGGTCGCAGCCCCCGAGTTCCGATCCGGAGCCCCTACGTGGCTCACCTCCTGGAAAGAGAAGGGCATGCCGTGGGGTAGTTCGGGAGAGCTAACCGGACTCCAAACATGCGTCCAAAACCTGGTGAGCAAGAAGCTCAAGCTCGTCAACATAGTCCAGGTCATGCTCATCCGCCGGATCCTCCCGTGCCAACAACGGGCTTTCAGCCTGTGGGAGTTCGATTTGGCCCAGCACCAAACTCTGAGCAGGCTCTTCGACACAACGTATGAAGATGCCTGGAAGTTTCTATTCAAGGGCGCTGAGGCTCCCGCTTCCGCTACTGAGGATCGCGGATTCAGCGCACAGCGTCAAGCCAGTGCGGTAAGCTATTTTACCTCTTTCAGGATATTTGTCTTTCATAGTTTAACTCTATGCAGGATCTAAGCCCCCATGCCTTTGACAGGACTGGCAGCGGACGGCCAGACAAATCAACTGTCTGGCTCCTTTGCCCGAAGACCCAGCAGGCACCCGCTTGGCAGGGCTGCTGGTTCCGGCACCTTACGTGGTGCCAGAAAAGAAGGCCAAGAAGAAGGCCACGGGAACCCGGAAGAGTTCCCGACGCCCGGTGGAGTCGGACTCACCGTCCGATGAATCCGAGGCGCACTCCTCCCATGAAGACGAGGAGGAGGAAAGAGAGATTTCTTCCCCAGCAGGGGGAAAAAGAAAAGGAAGGCCGCCCCAACTGGGGAGGCTGAGGGGTCCAAGAAGGGAAGGACCCTCCCTCCGGACTACTCCACCAACGCCGCCGACAGCGACGAGGAGTGGCCGCCCAGGGGCAAGCCCCTGGCGAAGTCGTAAGTATTCAGACACCAGAGTGACTCATGGCGTTCCTTTATTGCACAGCTTCTCCTGACGCCAAATATAATTATGCAGTCCGCCCAAAGCCCGGCTCGACGTGTCGTCGAGCGGTTCCCTGGATTCGTCGGATGTGAATAGTTTTTCACTTCCGCCCGCTACCTCCCCTCGCCCTACGGACGATGTCGAGGTGTTGTCCCAAAAGGTTCCAAGCCAGGGGAGGTGGCCCTGGAGGCGCCGCAAGGCGACCTCCCGGACTCCAGGCGCAAAGGGGATAAGACCCCCAAGGGCTCCAAGTCCGACCCTGGGCCGGACACCGCACCGGAACCTTCAATGGTTCCGGAGTCCGGCAGGCTCCCCCCTAATAAGAAGGGCAAGCCTACAACGCCGGTGACCTCCGTCCAACCGGAGGCACCGGATAACTTGCTGGAGGTGCTTAACGGCGCCTCCATCGACGAGGAGCACCGCACTATCATGAGTGCGGTGATCCAGAAGGTTCAGTCCGCCAAGAGCGGGCTGACTGAAGCCTGTGCCAGCCTGCTAACAGGCTTTGAGGTATGTAAAAAATATGTGAAAATATTACCGCATTAACAGTAGCCCCTGATGCTCTGTTTGGCGTTCAGAAAGAAAAGCCGAATAGAGGATCTAATAATATTCGCAGGAGTCTAGCATAATTAAGTCAATATGCGCATGCAGGCTTCGCTGCTGGCCTCTGCCGCACTGACTGCGGTGGTGGATGCGCTGAAGCAGAGCCTCGAGTGGTTCGAGCAAGAGCTCGGCCTCACCAAGAAGAAGCTCGAGGAAAAAGAAGGTAAGTAATACCTTGTGGAATATATTTAAAAAGATGCAGTTGCAAAAAATGACAGGATCACTATTGGTGTCCTAGGGGCCACGACTGAGGTGGCGACCCTTAAGCAAGCGCTTTCCGAGGCTGAAAAGAAGGCGGCCATGGAGCGCACCGAGCGGGAGAAACATGAGGCGCGGGTTGGCGAGGTGCAGCAAGAGCTCCAGGCTCTCGTGAAAAAACACAAGAGTTTGGAGCTTGACTCAAAGACGCGAGAGTCTGAGCTCGCGACGGCCCTTGAAAGCGCCAAGTCTGCCAAGGCCGAAGCCCAAAAAGCCCTCCAGGAAATTGAGGCGATGAAGAAGATAGCGGCGGGTAAGGAATTCTTTATGCAAAGCAAGCACGTGAAAGTGAATTACTTGTTACTTACCCGAGTCCGGAGCTCTCCAGGAGCATTCGCAGATATGCCCCATAGCGTTTCAGATGCCGCCGCCTTCTACCGGGCCGAGGAGGGGAGCTCGACGGAGAAGGTGTTCTGGTCTTAGTATGCTGAGGCCGGACACCCGGTGCCCTTGAGCGACCAGCTGAAGCAACTGGTCGAGCTCCATAAGGTGGCCGGACAGGCCATGAAGGGCCTCATAGTTCGGCTGTGGCCTGGAGAGGCCATGCCTGGGAGCTACTTTGGGTTGGTGAGGCGGCTGGTGGATGCTTGTCAGTGGCTTGAAGTTATCAAGCGCTCCGCCTGCATCGAGGGCGCCCGTGGGGCGCTTGCCCGTGCTAAAGTGCACTGGGGCAAGATGGATGCGGAGAAGCTGGTGAAGGACGGGCCACCGCAGGGCAAGGAGCATCGCCACCCCGAGATGTACTATGAGGGCGTCCTGAAGGGTGCCGTCCTTGTGGCGGATGAATGTTCCAGGGATGTATTATTTGAGTAAACTCGCTCGTGTTATCCTGTACGCTGAAAACTTATTCATATGCGCTATGCAACGCTTGTTTTAATTTAAAATATTACCTTCTATGCGGCCGTTTATAAAATCTGAGAGATGGCGAGTCGTCGGCTTCTGCCCCTATGCCACGAGTGCTGGGGTGTTCGGGATAAACCTGAGCACTCTTTTTCCCATTCTTGGGGTCCTTCGAGGGAGGTGCTCAATCACAACGAACAAGGCAATCAGACTATAATGCATAATCACTCTCACTTAGCCAGAGAATTCTATAATTTTAAATTTCGGCGAAGCCCCTAGTGTTCGGAAGACCGAGTTCGGGGTGCTATACACGCCTAGGCCGGACAAAGCCGCCTCCTCGCTCTAAGCGGCATAAGTCTTTAAGGACTCGAAACCTCTCGAACAGCGACTAGCTCTTGCCCTATCATGACAGTCAGTTTTAGCTTTCTCTACTGAGGTGCTTAGCCCGGCTCAACCGGGGCACAGTCGCAGTAGTTCTCCCAGTGCTACCTTAGCCGATATAACGGAACGTAAGGCACCAAAACATGGGAGCCGGGCAAACCCAACTATTGACCAAAGACATGATTCAAAGCTGATGCATATAATGCTATAAGTTCGGAGTGCCGCACTTATGAAAGTGTTCGGACTTCTCACGCCGTATTATGGGGTGCTTGATCCCCTGGCGTATTGGCCGTACCAAAGTGTACGGGTGCTAAATGTCATAACTGAACATGTATATGAAAAGAAAAGGAATGAATAGAGAATGCAATAATAAGCTGAAGCTAAGCATTGTTTATTCAAAAGAGGCTGCGATAAAAGCAGAACGATACAAATAGTGCGATAAGCAAAAGATGGGACTATTTGACATGTCCCCCTCTAGGGGCGAGCTGCGGGACGGTATGTAAGACAGGTATTTTGCTCGTTATAGAGACCACTTGGGAATTCGACGCAGCTTTCTGCCTCCTTGGTCGTTGCATCGTGTGTTCGGCGAATGAACTGCCGGACAGGCCTTCCGGAGAGTGGAGTCCTGAAAGTAAGAAAAAATGAAAAAAAATCGGGAGCCCCTAGTGCGGTTGAGCCACATTTTTGGCGTGCCGTGGTCGTGCCCCTCCCCCTGTGCCCATGGTATTTTCATAGCGTAATTATGTACGCGTAGTACTGATTTCGCAGTTTCGCGAGGGCTGGGGTTGGGGCCGCATTGCTACGCTTGCTTGGATCGTGCCAGGCGGTCTTGTTGTAGGTTACTCCAGGCGCGCTTGACGGTGTCTGGACGTTTAATAGCTGGACTGGAGAATTGCCTTGAGAGGCTGCTTTGTACTTCCGCTGCAAGGGCCGCCGTATGCTCCTCTGTTCGAAGAGAGCGTTTGGTGTTTCCATTGACCATGATGACTCCTCGAGGTCCTGGCATCTTGATCTTGAGGTATGCATAGTGCGGCACCGCGTTGAACTTTGCAAACGCGGTTCGTCCGAGCAGCGCGTGATAGCCACTGCGGAACGGGACTAAGTCGAAGATTAACTCCTTGCTTCGGAAATTATCCGGGGATCCGAAGACCACTTCGAATGTAAATGAGTCTGTACAGTTGGCCTCTACACCTGGTATGACGCCTTTAAAGGTCGTTTTTGTGGGTTTAATCCTTGAGGGGTCTATGCCCATTTTCCGCACTGTATCCTGATAAAGTAGGTTCAGGCTGCTGCCGCCGTCCATAAGGACTCGAGTTAGGTGAAATCCGTCAATGTTGGGTCTAGAACCAATGCGGCAAATCCGCCATGGCGGATGCTAGTAGGGTGGTCCCTTCAATCAAAAGTGATCGGGCAGGAGGACCACGGGTTGAACTTTGGGGCGACTGGCTCCAGCGTGTATACGTCCCTTAGCGCACGCTTCCGTTCCCTCTTGGGGATGTGGGTTGCGTATATCATGTTCACCGTCCGCACTTGTGGGGGGAAGCCCTTCTGTCCATTATTGTTCGGCGGCCGGGGCTCCTCCTTGTCGTCGCTATGTAGCCCCTTGTCTCTGTTTTCGGCATTTAGCTTGTCGGCCTGCTTGAACACCCAACAATCCATGTTGGTGTGATTGGCTGGTTTTTTGGGGGTGCCATGTATCTAGCACGAGCGATCGAGTATACTGTCCAAACTGGATGGGCCCGGAGTGTTTCTTTTAAATGGCTTTTTCCGCTGACCGGGTTTAGAGCCTCTGAATCCGGCATTAACTGCCATATCTTTAGCATTGTCGCTGTTAATGCGACGCTTGTGTTTGTTGCGACGCGACCTGCCATTGTTGTCCTTGGTATCTGAATTACCAGGGCTTTTGGTCATGTTATTTCTACGAGCCAGCCAGCTGTCTTCTCCCGCGCAAAAGCGAGTCATGAGTGTCGTGAGGGCTGCCATAGATTTCGGCTTTTCCTGTCCAAGGTGCCGGGCAAGCCACTCGTAACGGATGTTATGCTTGAAGGCTGCTAGGGCCTCTGTGTCCGGACAGTCGACGATTTGATTTTTCTTGGTTAGGAACCGTGTCTAGAATTGTCTGGTAGATTCTTCTGGCTGCTGAATTATGTGGCTCAGGTCATCGGCGTCTGGTGGTCGCACATTGGTGCCCTAGAAATTGTCGAGGAATGCGGCTTCCAGGTCCTCCCAACAACCAATTGATTCTGCTGGCAAGCTGTTAAGCCAATGCCGAGCTGGTCCTTTAAGCTTGAGTGGGAGGTATTTGATGGCGTGTAGATCATCGCCACGGGGCATGTGGATATGAAGGAGATAGTCCTCGATCCATACCGCAGGATCTGTTGTGCCATCATATGATTCAATGTTTACGGGTTTGAAACCGTCTGGGATTTGATGATCCATTACTTCATCTATGAAGCATAGTGGGTGTGCGGCACCTCTGTACTGGGCTATATCACAACGTAGCTCAAGTGAGCTTTGTCTGCTGTGTTTGGCCCGACCGGATTTACTGTATCCGGCGTGACGGTTATCGTCTCGTGTCGTGGGGTGCCCACGCAATCCGTAGATCAATCTTGTTTGCCTTGCCTTGTCCTCCAACATATCCCGTAGGTCTAGCGCGTTTCCCCGTGCCTTGGTATTTTTTGAGTGACGCCGGGGTGCGGCTTGGGTGGAGGGCCTGGAAGCTTCTTTGTCGCGGCCGCGAGGTGGCCGGTCAGCCGCATCATGCGCTGGTGATGTAGGTTTAAATGCTTCCTCCTCTAATCGGGGTAGCAACCTGTGCTTTGGGTAGCTCTTGAGGGGCGTTCGAGTTCGTACTCCTCGGCCGCAAGGACTTCAGTCCATCTGTCGGATAGCAAGTCTTGATCAGCTCTAAGTTGTTGCTGTTTTTTCTTAAGGCTACTCGCCGTGGCCATAAGCCTGCGCTTAAAGCGTTCTTGTTCGACGGAATCCTCAGGCACCAAAAATTCATCGTCGCCGAGGCTTACCTCGTCTTCGGAGGGAGGCATGTAATTATCATCCTCTTCCTCTCTGTCTGCCGCCCTCTCAGGGGGGCTGGCTTCTCCATCCTCTTGTGCTGAATTTTGCTGGAGGGAGTTGTCTTCGGCACTGTCTGGGGTGTTATTATCTCCCGTGCCGGTATCACCGTTTTTGCTTTGGTGGGACTTAGAGCGGCGTCGCTGACGCCGGCGCTTAGGTTGCTTCTTGGAGGGGTCATCCCCCGTTGTTCCATCGCCATTGCGTTCTTTGGGTGTATCCACCATATATATGTCATATGACGAGGTGGCTTTCCAGTGCCCTGTAGGTGTTGGTTCCTATTCGTCTCCTTCATTGTCGTCCATACCGTCGATGTCTTCGGAGTCGAAGTCTAGCATGTCGGTTAAATCATCGACAGTGGCTACAAAGTGGGTGGTGGGTGGGCGTCGAATTTCTTCGTCGTCCGCATCCCAATCCTGCCGGTCATAATCCGGCCAGGACTCTCCTGACAAAGAGAGAGACCTTAGTGAATTCAGAATGTCGCCGAAGGGCGAGTGTTGAAAAATATCTGCGGCGGTGAATTCCATGATCGGCGCCCAATCGGATTCAATTGGCAGGGGCGCGGAGGGTTCAGAGTCCAGAGAAGAGTCCGGCACCTTGGAGTCACGGGCTTCGTAGAGGATAAAGCTGGTGTTCGGCTCGATCGCCGTTGAGACTACAGCCCCCGCGGCGGGGTCCAGCCACCCGTCCGCGATCGGCGCAGTTGGCTCCGAGCTAAGGGTCGGAGCTGATGCGGGTGCGGCCTCCACGGCACTGTTCGACGGCAGAGCTAAATCATGCCCATCGTGATAGTGCGGCGTGCTCGGCTGTGGCTCGAATCCGTCGAAGATCAAGTCTCCGCGGATGTCAGCCGTGTAGTTCAAACTTCCAAATTTGACCTGATGGCCAGGGGCGTAGCTTTCGATCTGCTCCAGATGGCCAAGCGAATTAGCCCGCAGTGCAAAGCCGCCAAATACGAAGATCTGTCCGGGGAGAAAAGTCTCACCCTGGACCGCATCGTTGTTGATGATCGGAGGAGCCATCGGGCCTAAAGATGACGACACAGAGGAACTCTCAATGAAAGCACTAATGTCGGTGTCAAAACCGGTGGATCTCGGGTAGGGGGTCCCGAACTGTGCGTCTAGGCGGATGGTAACAGGAGACAAGGGACACGATGTTTTTACCCAGGTTCGGGCCCTCTCGATGGAGGTAAAACCCTACTCCTGCTTGATTAATATTGATGATATGGGTAGTACAAGAGTAGATCTACCACGAGGTCAGAGAGGCTAAACCCTAGAAGCTAGCCTATGGTATGATTGTTGTTCGTCCTATGGACTAAAACCCTCCGGTTTATATAGACACCGGAGAGGGCTAGGGTTACACAGAGTCGGTTACAATGGAAGGAGATCTACATATCCGTATCGCCAAGCTTGCCTTCCACGCCAAGGAAAGTCCCATACGGACACGGGACGAAGTCTTCAATCTTGTATCTTCATAGTCCAATAGTCCGGCCAAAGGTTATAGTCCGGCTATCCGGACACCCCCTAATCCAGGACTCCCTCAGTGTCCGCTGGGAGAAGCGACAACCATAGAGGCACGTCTATCGGCGACAACGGTGGAAGCGTCACGATACGTCAGCGAGGAAGAGGACAAGCTAAGATGAGTTTAATTCTGTAGGGTGGACTGAGGACCCGAAGTCAGATGCACTGGAGCCCCAAGTTGACACATGTGAACCATGCCTCAACACACGAGGGCTCGCGCACGCTCGCTCACTTTTTGGTTTCATCCTCTCTTTTTTCCTAAGGGGTTGTGTTCAGCCATTTGGCTTTCGCAATAATATGGTTTTGATCAAGAAAGGATTAACCCTTTGCAGACAATTTTTCTATTAACTTGTGGTTTTGGTCGCTATTATGAATAAGGGGTAGAAGGTGGGGAAAAATTATGTTACTAGTCTTTTCTCCCATCTGTTAGACCTAGCCTAGAGGAGGCCACGTGTAATCACCAATCCCAAATCATCTCTTCTACCCTGGTGCCTTCTTCTCCAAATTTCCTCAATCTCCTTTGAACGCTCCACACCACACCCAGGAGGATCATCGGCTGTAGCTGGGTGCTAGGTTGGGGAGTGTAAGGGAAATTGAAGAAGAGAAGGGAATAAAATAAAAGAATTAATTGGATTCGACTTGTACTTGCCTAGTTAATTTCAAATCCAAGTTTGATCTGTACTTGTGCTCCACTTTGGAAGACGAGTGGTCGACCACGCCTATGGCTAATTAGCAGTGCATTGGATGGTATGCAACTGTTGCGCACCACAGGCCGCTAGTCTCGTTCCCGCTCAACTGTAGAAAACATGTGCATCACAAGTTCTAAGCTAATTATATATGTGTATATTGTTACTTCTAGAAAAGAAGCCAAAGCAGATTCTGCCCTCTAGATAAGGAAAGGAAGTCCTACTCGGCTAATTCCGGTGAAGGATAGCCAAGAGGTTAACCGTCAGAAGGACATATGAAACTCATGGAATAACGCATCAGAGAAGAAGAGATGCTTTGAGATTGGTGAGAAGACGTGTGGCCTTCTCTAGGGTGGGCTCACTAGATGCGAGAAAATACCGGTCCCATAGAATTTTTTATGTACAAGGTGATGAAGACAGCTACAAGTTAGAACAAGTTATCCTGGGAATTTACCTTATGCTTTCTAATGCCTTAGTCAATGCCCATAACTTATCCTCCTATTTTTTATTTCTTTTATTTGTTTTATTTATATGACATGATAAGCTGAGACAATATGATAATTGGATGTCTAATCCTCATGTGGTTCACTTCTTATGGACCAATCCAGATTTATCGTTCGGTTTGAGATTTTTGGTTGTTTTAGATTTTCAGTACCGCTGCCAACTTGCATGCTTACATCACCACCAATTGGCTCCTATTCAACGAGAGATTTGAATCAAGGATACCATCTCTAGACTATGGATGAGCTGCCAGAGGCATGAGATCTGGACTGATAGTTGATATTCAAGCTCTCAATGAATTCCCCTAGTTATATTCACATTTCGTTAATGCTCTGAGCCAAGTCTCCAACCTTCCCATGTTGTGAGATGTCTCTGAAGGAAATATGCCCTAGAGGCAATAATAAAGTTGTTATTTTATATTTCCTTATTCATGATAAAGGTTTATTATTCATGCTAGAATTGTATTGATCGGAAACTTAAATACATGTGTGAATACATAAACAAACACCATGTCCCTATTATGCCTCTATTAGACTAGCTCGTTGATCAAAGATGGTTAAGGTTTCCTAACCATGGACATGAGTTGTCATTTGATAACGGGATCACATCATTAGGAGGATGATGTGATGGACAAGACCCATCAGTTAGCTTAGCATAATGATCGTTCAGTTTTATTGCTATTGCTTTCTTCATGTCAAATACATATTCCTTCGACTATGAGATTATGCAACTCTCGTATACCGAAGGAATACCTTGTGTGCTATCAAACGTTACAATGTAACTGAGTGATTGATACTCTCCTACGTATCTATAATTTTATTATTATTCCATGCTATTATATTATCTATTTTGGATGTTTAATGGGCTTTAATATGCTCTTTTATATTATTTTTGGGACTAACCTATTATCCAGAGGCCCAGTGCCAGTTTCTGTTTTTTTTGCCTATTTTAGAGTTTTACAAAAAAGGAATACCAAACGGAGTCCAAACGGAACGAAACCTTTGCGAGGATCTTTCTTGGACCGAAAGCAAACCAGGAGACTTGGAGTTGAAGTCTGGAACGCCACAAGGAAGACACGAGGCAGGAGGGCGCGCCCCCACCCTCGTGGGCCCCTTGTAGCTCCACCGACGTACATCTTTCGCCTATATATACTCTTATACCCTAGAAACATCAGGGGGAGCCACGAAACCACTTTTCCACCGCCGCAACCTTCTGTATCCGTGAGATCCCATCTTGGGGCCTTTTCCGGCGATCTGCTGGAGGGGGAATCGATCACGGAGGGCTTCTACATCAACACCACTGCCTCTCCGATGAAGCATGAGTAGTTTACCACAGACCTTTGGGTCCATAGTTATTAGCTAGATGGCTTCTTCTCTCTCTTTGATTTTCAATACAAAGTTCTCCTCGATGTTCTTGGAGATCTATTCGATGTAATACTCTTTTGCGGTGTGTTTGCCGAGATCCGATGAGTTATGGATTTATAAACAAGATTATCTATGAATATTATTAGGTTCTTCTTTGAATTCTTATATGCATGATTTCATATCTTTGTAAGTCTCTTCAAATTATTGGTTTAGTTTGGCCTACTGGATTGATCTTTCTTGCAATAGGAGAAGTGCTTAGCTTTGGGTTCAATCTTGCGGTGTCTTTTCCCAGTGACAGTAGGGGCAGCAAGGCATGTATTGTATTGTTGCCATCGAGGATAAAAAGGGGTTTATATCATATTGCTTGAGTTTATCCCTCTACATCATGTCATCTTGCTTAATGCGTTACTCCGTTCTTATGAACTTAATACTCTAGATGCATGCTGGATAGCAGTCGATGTGTGGAGTAACAGTAGTAGATGCAAAATCGTTTCGGTCTACTTGACATGGACGTGATGCCTATATTCATGATCATTGCCTTAGATATCTTCATAACTATGCGCTTTTCTATCAATTGCTCGGCAGTAATTTGTTCACCCACCGTAATACATGCTTGATACGTCTCCAATGTATCTCTAATTTTTTATTGCTCCATGCTATATTATCTACTGTTTTGGACCATATTGGGCTTTATTTTCCACTTTTATATTACTTTTGGGACTAACCTATTAACCGGAGGCCCAGCCTAGAATTGTTTTCTTTGCCTATTTTAGTGTTTCGAAGAAACGAAATATCAAACGGAGTCCAAATGGAATGAAACCTTCGGGAACGTGATTTTCTCAACAAATATGATCCAGGAGACTTGGACCCTCCGTCAAGAAAGGAGGGAGGCGGTCACGAGGGTGGAGGGCGCCCCCTAGGGCGCGCCCCCTGCCTCGTGGGCCCCCTTTGCTCCACCGACGTACTCCTTCCTCCTATATATACCTACGTACCCCCAAACGATCAGATATGGAGCCAAAAACCTAATTCCACCGCCGCAACCTTCTGTACCCACGAGATCCCATCTTGGGGCCTGTTCCGGAGCTCCGCCGGAAGGGGAATCCACCATGGAGGGCTTCTACATCATCACCATAGCCTCTCCAATGAAGTGTGAGTAGTTTACCTCAAACCTTCGGGTCCATAGTTAGTAGCTAGATGGCTTCTTCTCTCTTTTTGGATCTCAATACAATGTTCTCCCCCTCTCTCGTGGAGATCTATTCGATGTAATCTTCTTTTCGCGGTGTGTTTGTTGAGACTGATGAATTGTGGGTTTATGATCAAGTTTATCTATGAACAATATTTGAATCTTCTCTGAATTCTTTTATGTATGATTGGTTATCTTTGCAAGTCTCTTCGAATTATCAGTTTGGTTTGGCCTACTAGATTAGTTTTTCTTGCAATGGGAGAAGTGCTTAGCCTTGGGTTCAATCTTGCGGTGTCCTTTCCCAGTGACAGTAGGGGCAGCAAGGCACGTATTGTATTGTTGCCATCGAGGATAACAAGATGGGATATTTATCATACTGTATGAATTTATTCCTCTACATCATGTCATCTTGCTTAAGGCGTTACTCTGTTTTCTTGAACTTAATACTCTAGATGCATGCTGGATAGCGGTCGATGAGTGGAGTAATAGTAGTAGATGCAGGCAGGAGTCGGTCTACTTGTCTCGGACGTGATTCCTATATACATGATCATACCTAGATATTCTCATAACTATGCTCAATTCTGTCAATTGCTCAACAGTAATTTGTTCACCCACCATAGAATACTTATGCTCTTGAGAGAAGCCACTAGTGAACTCTATGGCCCCCGGGTCTATTCTCATCATATCAATCTTCAATCACTTTATTATTGTTTTGCTTTTTACTTTACCTTTTATTTTACCTTGCATCTCTATACCAAAAATACCAAAAATATTATCTATCATCTCTATCAGATCTCACTCTCGTAAGTGACCGTGAAGGGATTGACAACCCCTAATCGTGTTGGTTGCGTTGAGCTATGTGTTTTGTGTAGGTACGAGCGACTCGCGTGTAGCCTCCTACTGGATTGATACCTTGGTTCTAAAAAACAGAGGGAAATACTTACTCTACTCTGCCGCATCACCCTTTCCTCTTCAAGGAAATCCAACGTAGCGCTCAAGAGGTAGCAGGAAGATTTCTGGCGCCGTTGCCGGGGAGGTCTACGCAGAAGTCAACATACCAAGTACCCATCACAATCCCTTATCTCTCACATTACATTATTTGCCATTTGCCTCTCGTTTTCCTCTCCCCCACTTCACCCTTGCCATTTTATTCGCCCTCTCATTTCTGTTTGCCTTTTTCTCGCTTGCCTTGTCGTCATGGCTAGTCTTATATCTTCTCCGTTGTCTCCCGAGAATGAAGTTCTAAATTTTAAACAAAGGGAGGGGGAAAATCTAAAAGACGCTTGGTATAGAATTTGCAATGCTAAAAATAGATCTACCAGAAAGCAATCGACTTCAGTTCTTCTTCGCAATTTTTATGTAGGTGCTAATCCTTGGTATAGGTATATACTCGATAACATTACCAGAGGGAATTTCTTGGGTAGCCATACTTTTGATTCTTATAATGCTATGATAGATTTATTTGGCTCACCACCTCTTTTGGTTAATGGAACTATGTTAACTTTGGAGCATGTAATGCAAAGACTCGAAATTCTTGAAAATAAAGTTGCCACCGTTGAGTTAATTGAAAATCTGGACAAAAAGATCCACAATCAAATTGCCCAATATGGATCTAAGGTAGGAGTAACTTTGAAAAATATTAAGGAAAAAGAACCCATAGTTAATGAGAGAATAAATCAAGATTCCACTAGAATCAATAAACTTGAGGGTATCATTACCAACTTGGGAACCGCTTTTTCTTCCGTAAAGAATACTCCAAGTCCTCCTACTAAAATTTCCAAGGTTATGTATGTTCCTAAAAATAAGGGTGAATCCTCTAGTAAGGAAACTGCGGATCTTAAATCTATAAGTATTCATCGCAATCTTTTTGCTATCATTAAGGAACCATTTGCTACTAATAATTTTTTTAATCTTGTGCCTAAAAGTTTGATAATTACTAGAAAGAAATAAATTTCTAAGGAAGGTAGATGCCTCATTGAAGAATTGCCTACCAAAGATGGCAATACCTAGATCTATCCTTGCTTTATGCCTAGCTAGGGGCGTTAAACGATAGCGCTTGTTGGGAGGCAACCCAATTTTATTTTTAGTTTTTTTTTTTTGCTTTTGCTTCTGTTTAGGAATAAATAATCCATCTACCTTCTGTTTAGATGTGATTTTATCTTTTAGTTAGTGTTGTGCCAAGTTAAACCTATAGGATCTTCTTGGATGATAGTTATTTGATCTTGCTGTAATTTCCAGAAACTTTCTGTTCATGAAAACAATTGTTAAAAATCACCAGAACGTGATAAAATAGTGATTCCAATTTCTACTGATCAATAAACAAATTGCCTAGGTCGTCCTATTTTGGCTGATTTTTTGGAGTTCCAGAAGTTTGCGTCAGTTACAGATTACTACAGACTGTTCTGTTTTTGACAGATTCTGTTTTTCGTGTGTTATTTGCTTATTTTAATGAATCTATGGCTAGTAAAATAGTTTATAATCCATAGATAAGTTGGAATACAGTAGGTTTAACACCAATATAAATAAATAATGAGTTCATTACAGTACCTTGAAGTGGTCTTTTGTTTTCTTTCGCTAACGGAGCTCACGAGATTTCTGTTGAGTTTTGTGTTGTGAAGTTTTCAAGTTTTGGGTGAAATCTTTTGATGGATTATGGAACAAGGAGTGGCAAAAGCCTAAGCTTGGGGATGCCCCAGAAGGCATCCCCTCTTTCATCTACTTCCATCGGTAACTTTACTTGGAGCTATATTTTTATTCACCACATGATATGTGTTTTGCTTGGAGCGTCTTGTATGATTTGAGTCTTTACTTTTTAGTTTACCACAATCATCCTTGTTGTACACACATTTTGAGAGAGCCATACATGAATTGTAATTTGATATAATACTCTATGTGCTTCACTTATATCTTTTGAGCTTTATAGTTTTGCTCTAGTGCTTCACTTATATCTTTTAGAGCACGGTGGTGGATTTGTTTTAAAGAAACTATTGATCTCTCATGCTTCACTTAGATTATTTTGAGAGTTTTAAATAGCATGGCAATTTTCTTAATAATAATAATATGCTTGGTATTCAAGATTTGTAAAACTTTCTTTTGAGTGCGTTGAATACTAAGAAAAGTTTGATGCTTGATAATTGTTTTGAGATATGAAGATGGTGATATTAGAGTCATGCTAGTTGAGTAGTTGTGAATTTGAGGAATAATTGTGTTAAAGTTTGTGATTCCCGTAGCATGCACGTATGGTGAACCGTTATGTGATGAAGTCGGAGCATGATTTATTTATTGATTGTCTTCCTTATGAGTGGCGGTCGGGGACGAGCGATGGTCTTTTCCTACCAATCTATCCCCCTAGGAGCATGCGTGTAATACTTTGCTTTGATAACTTCTAGATTTTTGCAATAACTATATGAGTTCTTTATGACTAATGTTGAGTCCATGGATTATACGCACTTTTCCCATCCTTCCACCATTGCTAGCCTCTCTAATACCGCGCACCTTTTCGCCGGTATCATACACCCACCATATACCTTCCTCAAAACAGCCACCATATATACCTATCATGGCATTTCCATAGCCATTCCGAGATATATTGCCGTGCAACTTTCCATCGTTCCGTTTATTATGACACGCTCCATCATTGTCATATTGCTAGCATGATCATGTAGTTGACATCGTATTTGTGGCAAAGCCACCGTTCATAATTCTTTCATACATGTCACTCTTGATTCATTGCATATCCCGGTACACCGCCGAAGGCATTCACATAGAGTCATATTTTGTTCTAAGTATCGAGTTGTAATTGTTGAGTTGTAAAAAAAAGTGCGATGATCATCATTTTTTAGAGCATTGTCCCAAGTGAGGAAAGGATGATGGAGACTATGATTCCCCCACAAGTCGGGATGAGACTCCGGACGAAAAAAAGAAAAAGAAAAAAGAGGCCATAAAAAAAAGAGGAAAGGCCCAAATAAAAAAAATGAGAGAAAAAGAGAGAAGGGACAATGTTACTATCCTTTTACCACACTTGTGCTTCAAAGTAGAACCATGATCTTCATGATAGAGAGTCTCTCATTTTGTCACTTTCATATAGTAGTGGGAATTTTTCATTATAGAACTTGGCTTGTATATTCCAATGATGGGCTTCCTCAAAATGCCCTAGGTCTTCGTGAGCAAGCGAGTTGGATGCACACCCACTTAGTTTCTTTTGTTGAGCTTTCATATACTTATAGCTCTAGTGCATCCGTTGCATGGCAATCCCTACTCACTCACATTGATATCTATTGATGGGTATCTCCATAGCCCATTGATACACCTAGTTGATGTGAGACTATCTTCCCCTCTTTTTGTCTTCTCCACAACCACCATTCTATTCCACATATAAGTGCTATATCCATGGCTCACGCTCATGTATTGCATGAAGATTGAAAAAGTTTTGAAAATGTCAAAAGTATGAAACAATTGCTTGGCTTGTCATCGGGGTTGTGTGTGATTTAAATACTTTGTGTGGTGAAGATAGAGCATACCCAGACTATATGATTTTGTAGGGATAACTTTCTTTGGCCATGTTATTTTGAGAAGACATAATTGCTTTGTTAGTATGCTTGAAGTATTATTATTTTTATGTCAATATGAACTTTTGTCTTGAATTTTTCGGATCTGAATATTCATACCACAATTAAGAAGAATTACATTGAAATTAAGCCAAGTAGCACTCCGCATCAAAAAATCTCTTTTTATCATTTACCTACTCGAGGACGAGCAGGAATTAAGCTTGGGGATGCCTAATACGACTCCAACGTATCTATAATTTTTGATTGCTCCATGCTATATTATCTACTGTTTTGGACAATATTGGGCTTTATTTTCCACTTATATATTACTTTTGGGACTAACCTATTAACCGGAGGCCCAGCCCAGAATTGCTTTTTTTTGCCTATTTCAGTGTTTCGACGAAACAGAATATCAAACGGAGTCCAAACGGAATGAAACCTTCGGGAACGTGATTTTCTCAACAAATATGATCTAGGAGACTTGGAACCTCCGTCAAGAAAGGAGGGAGGCGGTCATGAGGGTGGAGGGCACGCCCCCCTAGGGCGCGCCCCCTGCCTCATGGGCCCCCCTTTGCTCCACCGACATACTCCTTCCTCCTATATATACCTACGTACCCCCAGACGATCAGATACGGATCCAAAAACCTAATTCCACCGCCACAACCTTCTGTACCCACGAGATCCCATCTTGGGGCCTGTTCTGGAGCTCTGCCGAAAGGGTAATCCACCACGGAGGGCTTCTACATCATCACCATAGCCTCTCTGATGAAGTGTGAGTAGTTTACCTCAGACCTTCGGGTCCATAGTTAGTAGCTAGATGGATTATTCTCTCTTTTTGGATCTCAATACAATGTTCTCCCCCTCTCTCGTGGAGATCTATTCGAGGTAATCTTCTTTTTGTGGTGTGTTTGTTGAGACCGATGAATTGCGGGTTTATGATCAAGTTTATCTATGAACAATATTTGAATCTTCTTTGAATTCTTTTATGTAAGATTGGTTATCTTTGCAAGTCTCTTCGAATTATCAGTTTGGTTTGGCCTACTAGATTAGTTTTTCTTGCAATGGGAGAAGTGCTTAGCCTTGGGTTCAATCTTGCGGTGTCCTTTCCCAGTGACAGTAGGGGCAGCAAGGCACGTATTGTATTGTTGCCATCGAGGATAACAAGATGGGATATTTATCATACTGTATGAATTTATTCCTCTACATCATGTCATCTTGCTTAAGGCGTTACTCTGTTTTCTTGAACTTAATACTCTAGATGCATGCTGGATAGCGGTCGATGAGTGGAGTAATAGTAGTAGATGCAGGCAGGAGTCGGTCTACTTGTCTCGGACGTGATTCCTATATACATGATCATACCTAGATATTCTCATAACTATGCTCAATTCTGTCAATTGCTCAATAGTAATTTGTTCACCCACCATAGAATACTTATGCTCTTGAGAGAAGCCACTAGTGAACTCTATGGCCCCCGGGTCTATTCTCATCATATCAATCTTCAATCACTTTATTATTGTTTTTCTTTTTACTTTACCTTTTATTTTACCTTGCATCTCTATACCAAAAATACCAAAAATATTATCTATCATCTCTATCAGATCTCACTCTCGTAAGTGACCGTGAAGGGATTGACAACCCCTAATCGCGTTGGTTGCGTTGAGGTATGTGTTTTGTGTAGGTACGAGGGACTCGCGTGTAGCCTCCTACTGGATTGATACCTTGGTTCTCAAAAACTGAGGGAAATACTTACTCTACTCTGCTGTATCACCCTTTCCTTTTCAAGGAAATCCAACGCGGCGCTCAAGAGGTAGCATTGCTATCTTGAGAGAAGCCACTAGTGAAACCTATGGCCCCCGGGTCTCTTTCTTATTATATTGCATCTCTTTTATTTACACCGCATCTCTTTTACTATTTTGCAATCTTTACTTTCCAATCTATACAACAAAAATACCAAAAATATTTACTTTACTATCTCTATTAGATCTCACTTTTGCGAGTGACCGTGAAGGGATTGACAACCCCTTTATCGCGTTTGTTGCAAGGTTCTTGATTGTTTGTGCAGGTACTAGGTGACTTGTGCGTTGTCTGCTACTGGATTGATACCTTGGTTCTCAAAAATTGAGGGAAATACTTACGCTACTTTGCTACATCAAAACCAACGCATGCTCAAGAGGTAGCAGTGATCATAAAGATGCTGTACGGGTATTTCCGAAGGTGTTTGTTGAGTTGGCATAGATCAAGATTAGGATTTGTCACTCCGAGTATCGGAGAGGTATCTCTGGGCCCTCTCGGTAATACACATCATAAGAAGTCTTGCAAGCAACATGACTAATGAGTTAGTTGCAAGATGATGTATTACGGAACGTGTAAAGAGACTTGCCGGTAACGAGATTGAACTAGGTATGAAGATACCGACGATCGAATTTCGGGCAAGTAACATACCGATGGACAAAGGGAATTATGTATGTTGTCGTAAGGTTCGACCAATAAAGATCTTCGTAGACTATGTAGGAGCCAATATGGGCATCCAGGTTCCGCTATTGGTTATTGACCGAAGAGGTGTCTCGGTCATGTCTGCATAGTTCTCGAACCCGTAGGGTCTGCATGCTTAAATGTTCGTTGACGATATAGTATTATATTAGTTATGTATGTTGGTGACCGAATGTTGTTCGGAGTCCTGAATGAGATCACGGACATGACGAGGAGCTCCAGAATGGTCCAGAGGTAAAGATTGATATATGGGATAATAGTGTTTGGTCTCCGGAAGGGTTCCGGAATTCACTAGAAGGGGTTTCGGATGTTTCCCGAAATGTTTGGGCACGAGAACACTTTATTTGGGCCAAGGGGTAAAGTCCACGAGGGTTTTGGAAAGTGAAAAAGGAAGTTTTGTACAGGCCAGGGGCCAGACCCTAGTGTCTAGGGGTAGATGCCAGGAACCCTGGCGTCTAGCCCTGGAGTCCGAGAAGGACTCTTGCCTTTTGGGCAAAACCGACTTTGCGGAGGCTTTACTCCAAGTTTCGACCCCAGGGCTCAACATATATAGAGGGGTAGGGCTAGCACCCAAGACACATCAAGATTCACCAAGCCGTGTGCCGGCAACCTCGTCCCCTCTAGTTTATCCTCTGTCATAGTTTTCGTTGTGCTTGGCGAAGCCTTGCGGAGATTGTTCTTCACCAACACCGTTACCACGCCGTCGTGCTTCCGGAACTCATCTACTACTTCGCCCCTCTTGCTGGATCAAGAAGGCGAGGACGTCATCGAGCTGAACGTGTGCTGAACGCGAAGGTGCCGTACGTTCAGTACTTGATCGAGATAAATGCTTCTGCTTAGCGATCTTCAAGGGTATGAAGATGCTATCCCCCTCTCGTAGCTATGTATCTTCATGGATAGATCTTGTGTGTGTGTAGGAAATTTTTGTTTTGCATGCAACGTTCCCCAACAGTCTCTTGCAAACATGGAGTCATACGCTCTTTGTACGCTAACAAGCCCGGTGAATAGAATATAATGTGCTTTGTGACCTTTGTATGCTACAATAATTAAGTAGTCATATATGTGCTCTAATCTGTTTGTCTACTTTGGCTAAGTTTGATGGGTAGTTCTTCAGAGGGAGTTGTGTGCGGTAGTGGGTTCAAGCTTGCGGTGATCCATCCCATCGACAGAACGAGCACGTATTGTATTATTTCTACTAAGGATAAAAGATGGTTTATTTATAACACTTGAATGACTGTTTTTTTGAAAGCCCATAACAGTAGGAAAGGCTCCTACTGACTTTTTCATAAATATGGGAGAATTACAACTTACATAGTAGTATGCATCTCAACCACACACTATCTCCACGCCCCAGCATGGGAGCACTTGAATGACTGTCTTGTTGTCTACATTATGTCATCTTGCTTATTGCAGTACTCTGTTTATTATGAACTTAATACCTCAAGATGCATGTTGGATAGCGGTCTTTAGGTGGAGTATTAGTTGTAGATGCAGTTGGATAATGACCTACATATCACAGACGTAATGTCTATATGAGATTATGCCATGAATGATCATAGTCATAAAAATAAATATTGCAATTTAATCACCGCCGAACTTTAATTTGTTCACCACAAAACATTTATCTTGCTTGGAGCTAGTGAAACTAACCCCCTCGGTCTGTCTTTTTCAATTGTATACACCATTACAATTACTTTTCTCGTTGTTTCGTATTTATTATTTACCCATTTATCACTTCGTATTATACCATACAATTTATTATTGTAATGAAAGCACAAGTGCTCCCTGGGTGATTTTAGTAATTAATGTCAACATATCTCTTGTTGGACTAATATTTTTATCTAGTATATTTCAGATGAGTTCAAGAGTGGGGTGGCATGGACTAGAGGATGTGGAACCCCTTCAAGATGCTAAGGACAGAAGATTGGCAAAAGCTCAAAGCTCAAGATTCTACATTTCTATTTTAGTGATCCAAGATCACATTGAGTCCATAGGAAAGCCAATACTATTAAAAGGGGATGAGGTGTTGCTTAATGGCTTGCTTGCTCAAAGTGCTTAGTGATATGCTCTAAAGCCCTCAACCACTTTCTCATTCCACATATGTCTAAAACGTAAAGTCAAACTTGGCCTCATCGATTTGATCTATCCGGCGCCACCAAGTTCACTTGACATAGCCACTACCAGAAACCCTAATCAGTTCGGTCTCACCGAGATGGGCTTGCAAACTCTCTGTTGCCTGTTGCAATTATTTCGGTCCCACCGAGATGCGCAATCGGTCCCATCGAGTTTGACTGACCAGCTCTCTGTTTTGCTTATTACCAAAATCGGTCCCACCAAGTTTGTGTAATCGGTCAAACCGAGTTGAGGTTTTACCCTAACCATAGCACATCGGTCCCATTGAGTTGATCATATGGGTCCCACCGAAAATCCTAACCTTCACAGTTTGAACTAAATCGGTCCGACTAAGTTTCACTATTCGGTCCCACTGAGTTTCGTAAATTCTATGTAACGACTAGATATTGTGTGGAGGTTATATATACCCCTCCACCCACTCTTCATTCACGGAGAAAGGCATCAGAACGTACCTACACTTCCAGCATTAATTTTCTGAGAGAGAACCACCTACTCATGTGTTGAGACCAAGATATTCCAATCCAACCACAAGAATCATGATCTCTAGCCTTCCCCAAGTTGCTTTCCACTCAAATCACCTTTCCACCAAATCCAAATCTGTGAGAGAGAGTCGAGTGTTGGGGAGACTATCATTTGAAGCACAAGAGCAAGGAGTTCATTATCAACACACCATCTATTACCTTTTGGAGAGTGGTGTCTCCTAGATTGGTTAGGTGTCACTTGGCAGCCTCCGTCAATATTGTGGAGTTGAACCAAGGAGTTTGTACGGGCAAGGAGATCGCCTACTTCTTGAAGATCTACCCTAATGAGGCAAGTCCTTCGTGGGCTATGCCGTGATGGGATAGACAAGGTTGCTTCTTCATGGACCCTTGCTACCTCTTGAGCACTGTGTTGGATTTCCTTGAAGAGGAAAGGGTGATGCAGCAGAGTAGAGTAAGTATTTCCCTCCGTTTTTGAGAACCAAAGTATCAATCTAGTAGGAGTCTACACGCAAGTCCCTCGTACCTACACAAAACAAATAGCTCCACACAACCAACGCGATTAGGGGTTGTCAATCCCTTCACGGTCACTTACGAGAGTGAGATCTGATAGAGATGATAGATAATATTTTTGGTATTTTTGGTATAAAGATGCAAAGTAAAATAAAAGGGCAAAGTAAAAAAGCAAAGCAATAATAAAGTGATGGAAGATTGATATGATGAGAATAGACCCGGGGGCCATAGATTTCACCAGTGGCTTCTCTCAAGAGCATAAGTATTCTACAGTGGGTAAACAAATTACTGTTGAGCAATTGACAGAATTGAGCATAGTTATGAGAATATCTAGGTATGATCATGTATATACGCATCACGTCCGAGACAACTAGACCGACTCCTGCCTTCATCTACTACTATTACTCCACTCATCGACCGCTATCCACCATGCATCTAGAGTATTAAGTTCAAGAAAACAGAGTAACGCCTTAAGCAAGATGACATGATGTAGAGGGGTAAATTCATGCAATATGATAAAAACCCCATCTTGTTATCCTCGATGGCAACAATACAATACGTGCCTTGCTGCCCCTACTGTCACTGGGAAAGGACACCGCAAGATTGAACCCAAAGCTAAGCACTTCTCCCATTGCAACAAAAACCAATCTAGTAGGCCAAACCAAACTGATAATTCGGAGAGACTTGCAAAGATAACCAATCATACATAAAAGAATTCAGAGAAGTTGTTCATAGATAAACTTGATCATAAACCCACAATTCATCAGTCTCAACAAAAACACCACAAAAAGAAGATTACATCGAATAGATCTCCACGAGAGAGGGGGAGAACATTGTATTGAGATCCAAAAAGAGAGAAGAAGCCATCTAGCTACAAACTATGGACCCGAAGGTTTGAAGTAAACTACTCACACTTCATCGGAGAGGCTACGGTGGTGATGTAGAAGCCCTCCGTGATGGATGCCCCCTCTGGCGGAGCTCCGAAACAGGCCCCAAGATGGGATCTCGTGGATACAGAAGGTTGCGGCGGTGGAATTAGGTTTTTGGCTCCGTATCTGATTGTTTGGGGGTACATAGGTATAAATAGGAGGAAGGAGTACGTCGGTGGAGCAAAGGGGGGCCCACGAGGCAGGGGGCGCGCCCTAGGGGGGTGCCATCCAACCTCGTGGCCACCTCTTTTCTTTCTTGACGGAGGGTCCAAGTCTCCTGGATCATATTCGGTGAGAAAATCACGTTCTCGAAGGTTTCATTCCGTTTGGACTCCGTTTGATATTCCGTTTCTTCGAAACACTGAAATAGGCAAAGAAACAGCAATTCCGGGCTGGGCCTCCGGTTAATAGGTTAGTCCCAAAAGTAATATAAAAGTGGAAAATAAAGCCCAATATGGTCCAAAACAGTAGATAATATATCTTGGAGCAATCAAAAATTATAGATACATTGGAGACGTATCAGGCATCCCCAAGCTTAATTCCTGCTCGTCGTCGAGTAGCTAAATGATAAAAAAGAATTTTTGATGCGGAGTGCTACTTGGCATAATTTCAATGTAATTCTTCTTAATTGTGGCACGAATATTCAGATCCGAGTGATTCAAGACAAAAGTTCATATTGACATAAAAATAATAATACTTCAAGCATACTAACAAAGCAATTATGTCTTCTCAAAATAACATGGCCAAAGAAAGTTATCCCTACAAAATCATATAGTCTGGCTATGCTCTATCTTCACCACACAAAGTATTTAAATCATGCACAACCCCGATGACAAGCCAAGCAATTGTTTCATACTTTTGACATTCTCAAAACTTTTTCAATCTTCACACAATACATGAGCATGAGCCATGGATATAGCACTACATGTGTTATAGAATGGTGGTTGTGGAGAAGACAAAAAGAGGGGAAGATAGTCTCACATCAATTAGGCTTATCAACGGGCTATGGAGATACCCATCAATAGATATCAATGTGAGTGAGTAGGGATTGCCATGCAATGGATGCACTAGAGCTATAAGTATATGAAAGCTCAACAAAAGAAACTAAGTGGGTGTGCATCCAACTCGCTTGCTCATGAAGACCTAGGGCATTTTGAGGAAGCCCATCACTGGAATATACAAGCCAAGTTCTATAATGAAAAAATCCCACTAGTATATGAAAGTGACAAAATGAGAGACTCTCTATCATGAAGACCATGGTGCTACTTTGAAGCACAAGTGTGGTAAAAGGATAGTAACATTGTGCCTTCTCTCTTTTTCTCTCATTTTTTATGTGGGCCTTTTCTCTTTTTCATGGCCTCTTTTTTTTCGTCCGGAGTCTCATCCTGACTTGTGGGGGAATCATAGTCTCCATCATCCTTTCCTCATTTGGGACAATGCTCTAAAAAATGATGATCATCACACTTTGATTTTTCTTACAACTCAACAATTACAACTCGATACTTAGAACAAAATATGACTCTATGTGAATGCCTCCGGCGGTGTATCAGGATATACAATGAATCAAGAGTGACATGTATGAAAGAATTATGAACGGTGGCTTTGCCACAAATACTATGTCAACTACATGATCATGCTAGCAATATGACAATGATGGAGCGTGTCATAATAAACGGAACGGTGGAAAGTTGCATGGCAATATATCTCGGAATGGCTATGGAAATGCCATGATAGGTAGGTATGGTGTCTGTTTTGAGGAAGGTATATGTTGGGTGTATAATACCGATGAAAAGTGCGCGGTATTAGAGAGGCTAGCAATGGTGGAAGGAAGGAAAAAGTGTGTATAATCCATGGACTCAAAATTAGTCATAAAGAACTCATATACTTATTGCAAAAATCTAGAAGTTATCAAAGCAAAGTATTACGCGCATGCTCCTAGGGGGATAGATTGGTAGGAAAAGACCATCGCTCGTCCCCGACCGCCACTCATAAGGAAGACAATCAATAAAAAAATCATGCTCCGACTTCATCACATAACGGTTCACCATATGTGCATGCTATGGGAATCACAAACTTTAACACAAGTATTTATCAAATTCAGAACTACTCAACTAGCATGACTCTAATATCACCAACTTCATATCTCAAAACAATTATCAAGCATCAAACTTTTCTTAGTATTCAACGCACTCAAAAGAAAGTTTTACAAATCTTGAATACCAAGCATATTATTATTATTTAAGCAAATTACCATGCTATTTAAGACTCTCAAAATAATCTAAGTGAAGCATGAGAGATCAATAGTTTCTATAAAACAAATCCACCACCATGCTCTAAATGATATAAGTGAACACTAGAGCAAAACTATATAGCTCAAAAGATATAAGTGAAGCACATAGAGTATTCTATCAAATTCCAATTCATGTGTGGCTCTGTCAAAAGGTGTGTATAGAAAGGATGATTGTGGTAAACTAGAAAACAAAGACTCAAATCATACAAGACGCTCCAAGCAAAACACATATCATGTGGTGAATAAAAATATAGCTCCAAGTAAAGTTACCGATGGAAGTAGACGAAAGAGGGGATGCCTTCCGGGGCATCCCCAAGCTTTGACTTTTTGGTGTCCTTGGATTATCTTGGGGGTGCCATGGGCATCCCCAAGCTTAGCCTCTTGCTACTCCTTGTTCCATAATCCATCAAAAGGTTTCACCCAAAACTTGAAAACTTCACAACACAAAACTCAACAGAAATCTCGTGAGCTCCGTTAGCGAAAGAAAACAAAAGACCACTTCAAGGTACTGTACTTAACTCATTCTTTATTTATATTGGTGTTAAACCTAATGTATTCCAACTTATGTATGGTTTATAAACTATTTTACTAGCCATAGACTCATCAAAATAAGCAAACAACACAAGAAAAACAGAATCTGTCAAAAACAGAACAGTCTGTAGTAATCTGTAACTAACGCAAACTTCTGGAACTCCAAAAAATCAGCCAAAATAGGAAGACCTAGGAAATTTGTTTATTGAGCAGCATCAATTGGAATCACTATTTTATCACGTTCTGGTGATTTTTAACAATTTTTTTCGTGAACAGAAAGTTTCTGGAAATTACAGCAAGATCAAATAACTATCATCCAAGAAGATCCTATAGGTTTAACTTGGCATAAACACTAATTAAAACATAAAACCACATCTAAACAGAAGGTAGATGGATTATTTATTCCTAAACAGAAACAAAAAGCAAAAAATAAAACTAAAATAAAATTGGGTTGCCTCCCAACAAGCGCTATCGTTTAACACCCCTAGCTAGGCATTGATAATTTTAATGATGCTCGCATAAGAAACAAGAATTGAAGCAAAAAGAGAGCATGATGAAACACGTGACAAACACATCTAAGTCTAACATACTTCCTATGCATAGGCATCTTATAGGCAAACAAATTATCATAGCAATCAAAAACTAGCATAAGTAAGGAAGCGGAAAGAAACAATAGCAATCTCAACATAACGAGAGGTAATCTATTATCATGAAAATTTCTACGACCATATTTTCCTTTCTCATAATAATTACATGTGGGATCATAAGCAAATTCAACAAAATAGCTATCACATAAAATATTTTCAACACGATCCACATGCATGCAAAGTTGACACTCTTCCGAAATAGTGGGATTAACATTAACTAAAGTCATGACATCTCCAAACCCACTTTTATCAAAAATTTCACAAGATTGAATATTCTCCAAATATGTGGGATATAAAGTTGGCACTCTTCCAAACCCACTTTCAGTATTATTGCAAACAATATTATCAATCTCATATTCATCATGGGGATTAAATAAATTTTCAGGATCATAAGAAGAATCACCCCAATCATGATCATTGCAACAAGTAGTAGACATAGCAAAACTAGCATCCCCAAGCTTAGGGTTTTGAATATTATTAGCACAATTGACATCAAGAGAATTTATAGTAAAATCATTACGATCATGCTTTTCATTGAAGGAACTATCAAGTATGGGTGCAATAGCAACGATCTCATGTTTAACATAAGGAACTATAGCAAATTCATCTTCATAAATATTGGCATCAAGGCCACAAGAATAGCAAGCATCATGTTCATCAAGGGATATTTCAACCAAATCATCGGAATCATCATTATCTATAGATTCATGCATATCATTATTTTCTTCCAAAGCAACGGTCATTCTTTCAATAAATTCTTGGACATAGACATTATGAGCAAGGTTTTCATTGCAATATTTAAGTATGACGGAATTTTCAGATTTGTTGAGAGTAAAATCATACTTTTCGATCAAAGAAGCACCTTCATGAGCACCCTTAAAAACGACAAATTCTTCAATTTGTTCGATATCATAGTAACTATAAACACCCTTTGCATAAGAAGATAAGGTTTCATTATCATTGAACTCGCATAGGTAGGGAAGGTGTTTTTTAGGGTTCCTAGAGCAACAAGTAAAATCACAAATTTCACAAAGATTCAAAGCATAGCATAGAAAACTATTTATATGATACCATAAGAGCTTCCCTTTTTCAGACAAACGATGACGCACAAAATGAGCATGCTCATCTAAAGATTTCCCATCAACTAGGCTAGTTGGGGTTTCAACACGAGCGCATAAGGATCGAAGATGATCCAAGTAGAACACTTTAAGTGGATCCATATCAATAGATTTTCACCAAGCGAAGATGCAAGCATATAGAAGGCACGAGGAAACACAAACAAAGATACATACGGGAAGAAGGCGAATGAAAAAGAGATGGCGAAAATGGCAAGGGTGAAGTGGGGGAGAGGAAAATGAGAGGCAAATGGCAAATAATGTAATGCGAGAGATAAGGGATTGTGATGGGTACTTGGTATGTTGGCTTTTGCGTAGACTCCCCGGCAACGGCGCCAGAAATCTTCCTGCTACCTCTTGAGCACTGCGTTGGATTTCCTTGAAGAGGAAAGGGTGATGCAGCAGAGTAGAGTAAGTATTTCCCTCAGTTTTTTAGAACCAAGATATCAATCCAGTAGGAGGCTACACGCAAGTCCCTCGTACCTACACAAAAAAAAATAGCTCCACGCAACCAACGCGATTAGGGGTTGTCAATCCCTTCACGGTCACTTACGAGAGTGAGATCTGATAGAGATGACAGATGATATTTTTGGTATTTTGGGTATAAAGATGCAAAGTAAAATAAAAGGGCAAAGTAAAAAAGCAAAGCAATAATAAAGTGATGGAAGATTGATATGATGAGAATAGACCCGGGGGCCATAGATTTCACTAGTGGCTTCTCTCAAGAGCATAAGTATTCTATAGTGGGTAAACAAATTACTGTTGAGCAATTGACAGAATTGAGCATAGTTATGAGAATATATAGGTATGATCATGTATATAGGCATCACGTCCGAGACAACTAGACCGACTCCTGCCTGCATCTACTACTATTACTCCACTCATCGACCGCTATCCAGCATGCATCTAGAGTATTAAGTTCAAGAAAACAGAGTAACGCCTTAAGCAAGATGACATGATGTAGAGGGATAAATTCATGCCATATGATAAAACCCCATCTTGTTATCCTCGATGTAACAATACAATACGTGCCTTGCCGCCCCTACTATCACTGGGAAAGGACACCGCAAGATTGAACCCAAAGCTAAGCACTTCTCCCATTGCAAGAAAAACCAATCTAGTAGGCCAAACCAAACTGATAATTCAGAGAGACTTGCAAAGATAACCAATCATACATAAAAGAATTCAAAGAAATTGTTCATAGATAAACTTGATCATAAACCCACAATTCATCGGTCTCAACAAACACACCGCGAAAATATGATTACATAGAATAGATCTCCACGAGAGAGGGGGAGAACATTGTATTGAGATCCAAAAAGAGAGAAGAAGCCATCTAGCTACTAACTATGGACCCGAAGGTCGAAGTAAACTACTCACACTTCATCGGAGAGGCTATGGTGATGATGTAGAAGCCCTCCGAGATGGATGCCCCCTCCGGCGGAGCTCCGAAACAGGTCCCAAGATGGGATCTCGTGGATACAGAAGGTTGCGGCGGTGGAATTAGGTTTTTGGCTCCATATCTGATCGTTTGGGGGTACGTAGGTATATATAGGAGGAAGGAGTACGTCGGTGGAGCAAAGGGGGGCCCACGAGGCAGGGGGCGCGCCCTAGGGGGGGCGCCCTCCACCCTCGTGGCCACCTCTTTTCTTTCTTGACGGAGGGTCCAAGTCTCCTGGATCGTATTCGGTGAGAAAATCACGTTCCCGAAGGTTTCATTCCATTTGGACTCCGTTTGATATTCTGTTTCTTCGAAACACTTAAATAGGCAAAAGAAAATAGCAATTCTGGCTTGGGCCTCCAGTTAATAGGTTAGTCCCAAAAGTAATATAAAAGTGGAAAATAAAGCCCAATATGGTCCAAAACAGTAGATAATATAGCATGGAGCAATCAAAAATTATATATACGTTGGAGACGTATCAACCCTTCGTGGGTGGAGCCCTCCATGGACTCACGCAGCCGTTACCCTTCGTGGGTTGAAGTCTCCATCTACGTGGATGTATGATAGCAACACCTATTAGAACCACGCCAAAAATCTCCATGTCTCCAATTGCGTTTGCACACTCCAATCCCATCCCTTTACTTTCTTGCAAATTGCATGCTTTACTTTCCGCTGCTCATATACTCCTGCCATGCTTGCTTGAAATGTATTGTGAATGGTTAAACTTGTGCTAAAACTCCACTTTAACTTGGATAACTTAAACTGCTACTTTTCTTTATTGAGGGTCTAATCACCCCCCCCTTTAGACACCTCTTCTCGATCTTTTCAATTGGTATTAGAGCATTTGTCTCCATTGCTTTGGTTTAATCACCATTGGAGGAAGATGGATGAGTCTACGTTGGGGAGTCTTAGACATAGAGTGCCTATACTTGATGGAGAGTTCTTTCATGAGTGGAAAAATGAGATGCTTGAGATTTTCAATGAATATCACTTGAACAAGTACATTACTACCCCTTGTGCTCGCCTTGTTGATCCCTTGCATCCTACCCTTGATGAGTCTATTGACATGATCCGTAATCCTAGAACTGTCAATTTAATCACTAGAGGATTACCTAGAAACTTGATTTCTAGCTTGCCTACTCTTGATTGTGCTTACACCATATGGAGATTTCTTGAGGAACGATTCCAAATTATTCCTTGCAAAACTTAGATGAGATTCTTCATAAGTCTATTGCTTTGAGTAAAATGAATTCCAATGATCCTAAGTTTGGTGACTATTTATTTGAACTTCGTAACCTCATGCGTGCCAAATGAGATGTTGGAATCATTAGTAATATCATCTCCAAAGCCATTAGAATTCATAAAGATGAACATTGTGATGATCATTTATCTAATGAATCACTCTCTCTAGGAATTGATCAATCACAAGACGATGTTGAACATGGATACTATGATGAGGATGATGATAGTGACTACGATCTCGATGAGTCTATGAGACAGTTTGGTCTTATGGCAAATCTTCGCGGCTACATGGCTGGAGGAAAGGAATGGGTTCTTGATAGTGGATGTACCGATCACATGACCGGAGAAAAAGATATGTTTCATGAGCTTGCTGAAAATGACGGCCCTCGAAAGTATGTCACTTTTGGTGATAACTCAAAGGGTAAGGTGGTTGGCCTCGGTAAGGTGGCCATCTCACATGATAGCTCCATACAAAATGTCATGCTCGTTGAATCTCTTGGCTATAATTTACTCTCTATATCTGGACTAGCCGACTTTGGTTTCAATGTCCTATTTATCGAAGTAGATTGCCAAGTGTTTCGAAGAGACAATCATAAAATGGTCTTTACCGGTATACGTAGAGGTAATCTATACATTGTTGATTTCTCTAAAAAGGCTCAACCTAGAACTTGCTTAAGTGCTAAATCTTCTAAAGGTTGGTTGTGGCATAGAAGACTAGGTCATGTGGGCATGCGAAATCTTGATAAGCTTATTAAAGGTGATCATATCCTTGAAGTTAAAGATGTTATATTTGACAAGGATAGACTTTGTCGTGCTTGCCAAGCAGGAAAACAGGTTGGAGGAAGCCACCCCGTGAAGAACATCATGACCACGAGAAGACCGCTCGAGCTACTTCATATGGATCTCTTTGGTCCCAATGCCTATAAAAGTCTTGGTGGAAACTCATTTGGTCTAGTCATAGTCGATGATTTTTCAAGATTTACATGGGTGTTCTTTCTTGATGATAAATCGCAGGTCCAAAGGATCTTCAAGAACTTTGCTAGGAAGTTCCAAAATCAATTTGAAGTGAAGATCAAGAAGGTTCGCAGCAACAACGGAACGGAGTTCAAGAACGCCAATGTGGACACCTTTCTTGATGAAGAGGGGATTTCACACGAGTTCTCGGCTACATACACAGCTCAACAAAATGGAGTTGTTGAGAGGAAGAACCGAACTCTTATTGAGATGGCGAGAACGATGCTTGATGAGTACAAGACGCCAGAACACTTCTGGGCGGAAGCGGTTGAGACAGCTTGTCATGCAACAAATCGCTTGTATCTTCACAAGCTACTCGACAAGACGGCATACGAGCTTCTCACCGGTAACAAACCCCAAGTTGGACACTTTCGAGTATTCGGCTCAAAGTGCTATATTCTTGATAAGCATCGTCATTCTAAATTTGCTCCTAAATCTCATGAAGGTTTTCTACTTGATTATGGCTCAAACTCTCACACTTACCGTGTCTACAACAATTTCTCCCGAAAGGTTGAAGAGACGGTAGATGTGAAGCTTGATGAATCTAATGGCTCGCAAGTAGAGCAATTGTCAATTGATGTAGGTGACAAAGATCCTTCAGAAGCAATCCAAGACTTGTCTATTGGCAAGATTCGTCCAATGGGGGTGAAGGAGAGTACCTCGTCCGTCCAAGTGGAAGCTTCTACCTCACGACAAAGTGAACCAAGAGTTGACACAGAGGCATCCACGAGTGGGGCACGCCAAGATGAAGAAAACGAGGAGCATTGAACCTATGAAGGTTGAAGAAGCATTGGAAGATCCAGATTGGATAAATGTCATGCACGAAGAGCTACACAACTTTGAGAGAAACCAAGTGTGGGCATTGGTCGAGAAGCCCGACAACAACCACAACATCATCGGTACCAAATGGGTGTTTCGCAACAAGCAAGACAAAGATGGACAAGTCGTTAACAACAAAGCACGTCTCATCGCTCAAGGCTGCACTCAAGTCGAAGGTATGGACTATGGTGAGACATATGCACCCGTTGCTAGACTTGAGTCCATTCACATCTTACTTGCATATGCAAATCACCATGATATTACCTTGTACCAAATGGACACTAAAAGTGCTTTTCTAAATGGTGAAATTGAGGAGGAAGTTTATGTTAAACAACCCCTCGGCTTTGTTAATCCTAAGAATCCCGACCATGTTTACAAACTTCACAAAGCTCTTTATGGTCTTAAACAAGCTCCTAGAGCGTGGTATAAATGCTTGACCAAGTTCCTTATTGAAAAAGGCTTTGAGATTGGAAAAATTGATTCTATTATTTTTACTAAAAGGGTTAATGGTGAATTATTTGTTTGCCAAATTTATGTTGATGATATCATATTTGGTTCAACTAACCCCCATTTAGTGAAAAGTTTGGAAAGCTAATGTCGGAGAAGTTTGAGATGTCTATGATGAATGAACTCAAATTCTTCCTTGGTTTGAAAATCAAGAAAACTAAGGAGGGTACCTTTGTCTCTCAAACAAAGTACACCAAGGACTTATTCAAGAAGTTCAACATGAAAGAATGCAAAGGTATGAATACACCGATGCCTACTAGTGGACATCTTGACTTGACTAAGGATGGCGAACTGGTTGATCAAAAGGTTTACCTTTCTATGATTGGTTCATTTGTTATATCTATGTGCCTCCCGTCCCGATATTATGCTAAGTGTGTGCATGTGTGCACGATATCAAGCGCCCCCCAAAGAATGTCATCTTAAGGCTATGAAAAGGATAGTGAGATACTTAATTCATACACAAAATTTTGGCATTTGGTATCCTAAGAGGTCTTCTTTTGATCTCTTTGGCTACTCTGATTCGGACTATGCCAGTGACAAGGTTGATAGAAAGTCCACTTCGGGTACTTGTCAATTTCTTGGTAGATCTCTTGTGTCTTGGTCCTCCAAGAAACAAAACTCGGTATCCTTATCCACCGCCGAAGTGGAATACATCACCGTCGGTTCATGTTGTGCTCAATTACTTTGGATGACCCAAACTCTTAAAGATTACGAGATCTATGTGAAACATGTTCCATTGCTTTGTGACAATGAAAGTGCTATTAATATTGCTCATAATCCCGTGCAACATTCTCGAACCAAGCATATTGAAGTGCGTCATCATTTCATTCGAGATCATGTTGCTAAAAGAGACATTGATCTTAAGCATGTTCGCACCGATAACCAATTGGCGGATATATTCACCAAACCGCTTGATGAGAAAGTCTTTTGTCGTTTGAGAGGTGAAATGAACATCATTGATGCTTCAAACTTGGAGTATAAACTCCATTTGGATACATGCAAGGCATGAGCCTTTGAGTAATCCTTGATATTTCTCTTATGATGATGTTCATATGTCTTGGATCTATACTTGTACACTTGCATGTTATCTAACCCTTGTAGGTACTTGGATAAGCCCAACTCTATGATATTGCAACTCACTCACATCTTGAGCAATCTCTAGATCACCAAGTCTCTACAATATGGTGGTTGAAGACAAGGAAGCATGAAACCTTTCAACATATCCTTTGACAATTTCTCTATATCAAGCTTCATGATTGTCATTTTGGATACACAAGTGCTCTTCCTTGCAAAGTTGACCCATGTAGGTAGATGAACTCAAATTACAAGTGGTGCTCCCAACCATTAATGAGCTACATCAACCTTGTGCATCCTACACAAGTTCAACTACAGGATCAAGATCAACACCACCACCCAACGTATGTCATTCCATCTTAGAGAAGCTTTACCCCAAGTCATGGGTCAAAGCATCTCAACAAGATGTGAATACATCAAAATGCTTAAATGAAAAATGGCAACCCCATTTTGAGCTTAAACAATGAGTATGACCTATGATCAAGTGCCTCCACTTGACTCCTAAGTCAATATCCTCTAACATAGGTGAATTTATCGTCGACCAATTCTAGATGAAGTTCTCTAGTGATTCTCTGTGTTCTTGCATTTGTCTCATGCATGTTTGTTTCCCCTCCTTTTTCAAAAAAAAACTTCATCTAGATTTCTTTGTTTTTCTTTGTTATGTTCTGCATTCCCTGCATCCAATTCATTGCAAATCCTTCAGTTAATTCCTTGCAAATCTTTGTGAGATCTTATTTGCCTAGTGAGCTGAGATGACAATTGTTTTCTCTCTGTGTTGAACTCGGACACCTTGTCTCTTTCGGTCAAACCGAATCACCTCGGTGCCACCGAAGAAAACAACTCGGTGTTACCGATTTCAATGCCGAGGAGACACTTTGCCATTTGCATCCTGCATATTTGTTCCAGCTCCACTCGATGAATCTTATCCTCCACAACATCTTATATCACATGTTGCTTTGTACTGACTCAAGGACCAAACCTAATTGACTCATAATCTAGAAGAGCCCTTCTTGGAACTTGATGTCAAAGGGGGAGAGAGAGACATCAAAGCTTACTCACATCAAAGGGAGAGAGAGACCCTATGGGAAGCAAAGATTTCTAAGTCTTCCCAGATGCTTGGTATTCAAAGATGAGAGAAGTCACATGTCTTCAAGAGGGGAAAGACATGTTAGTATTTATTATGATTGTTTGTTTTTGCTCTGTTTTTGTTTTCCCTATCTTCTCCCATTATCAAATATAAGATTTAGGGGGAGAAAGACATCTAAGGGAAGGAAATCTTCGAATTCATTGCATATCTTTACTCTTGGGGGCATGTCTGTATTCAATAGAGTACCTAGTACTCACTCTCTACATGTCATCCCAATCTTGGTACTCTTGTGGTTTGCTGTTCTTGCTCTGTTTAGTAGATGTTTCTGTGTTATCTAAGCTTGTTTACTCAGGTTCATCTCTTCCAAAGCCAGCTCAAGACCACAAGGTAAGTATATGCATCACACTCATGTGCATGATGATCTCTTGCTGATGTACATATTGTTTGCAAGAAGGACTCGTGAACATGAAGGCACATCTCCTATATCCATTTGCTCTGATGCATATAGCCAAGATACATGCAACTCGTTGCTTGCTCTGTCATGCTTATGCATTCACATGCATCTATATTCCATATTTACATGATTGCATACATGTAGGGGGAGCCTATGTACATGTCTTTCCAAAGCTTTTATTGCTATGTTTCATATCTTTATCTAAATCTTTGATGTATGTTGTCATCAATTACCAAAAATGGGGATATTGAAAGCACAAGTGCTCCCTGGGTGATTTTGGTAATTAATGTCAACATATCTCTTGTTGGACTAATATTTTTATCTAGTATATTTTAGATGAGTTCAACAGTGGAGTGGCATGGACTAGATGATGTGGAACCCCTTCAAGATGCTAAGGACAGAAGATTGGCAAAAGCTCAAAGCTCAAGATTCTACATTTCTATTTTAGTGATCCAAGATCACATTGAGTCCATAAGAAAGCCAATACTATTAAAAGGGGATGAGGTGTTGCTTAATGGCTTGCGTGCTCAAAGTGCTTAGTGATATGCTCTAAAGCCCTCAACCACTTCCTCATTCCACATATGTCCAAAACCTAAAGTCAAATTCGGCCTCACTGATTTGATCTATCCAGCGCCACCGAGTTCACTTGACATAGCCACTGCCTGAAACCCTAATCAGTTCGGTCTCACCGATGGGATCTTGGTCTCACCAAGATGGGCTTGCAAACTCTCTGTTGCCTGTTGCAATTATTTAGGTCCCACCGAGATGTGCAATCGGTCCCACCGAGTTTGCCTGACCAACTCTCTGTTTTGCTTACTACCAAAATCGGTCCCACCGATTTTGTGTAATCGGTCAAGCCGAGATGAGGTTTTACCCTAACCCTAGCACATCGGTCCCACCGAGTTGATCATATTGGTCCCATCGAAAATCCTAACGTTCACATTTTGAACTAAATCGGTCCAACCGAGTTTCACTATTCGGTCCCACCGAGTTTGGTAAATTGTGTGTAACGGCTAGATTTTGTGTAGAGGCTATATATACCCCTCCACCCACTCTTCATTCATGGAGAAAGCCATCAGAACATGCCTACACTTCCAACATTCATTTTCTGAGAGAGAACCACCTACTCATGTGTTGAGACCAAGATATTCCAATCTAACCACAAGAATCTTGATCTCTAGCTTCCCCAAGTTGCTTTCCACTCAAATCATCTTTTCACCAAACCCAAATCCGTGAGAGAGAGAGTTGAGTGTTGGGGAGGCTATCATTTGAAGCACAAGAGCAAGGAGTTCATTATCAACACACCATCTGTTACCTTTTGGAGAGTGGTGTCTCCTAGATTGGTTAGGTGTTGATACGTCTCCCTCGTATCTACTTTTCCAAACACTTTCTTCCCTTGTTTTAGACTCTAACTTGCATGATTTAAATGGAACTAACCCGGACTGACGTTGTTTTCAGCAGAATTGCCATGGTGTTATTTTTGTGCAAAAATAGAAGTGCTCGGAATGACCTGAAACTTCACGGAGATTATTTTTGGAAATAATAAAAAATAACTGTGAAAGAATCGAGGCCATGGGTCCCACACCTTTCCACGAGGGTGGGGCGCGCCTACCCCCCTAGGCGCGCCCCCTGCCTCGTGGCCCCCCTGGTGTGAAGGAAATATGCCCTAGAAGCAATAATAAAGTTATTATTTATTTCCTTATATCATGATAAATGTTTATTATTCATGCTAGAATTGTATTAACCGGAAACATAATACATGTGTGAATACATAGACAAACAGAGTGTCACTAGTATGCATCTACTTTACTAGCTCGTTGATCAAAGATGGTTATGTTTCCTAGCCATAGACATGAGTTGTCATTTGATTAACGGGATCACATCATTAGGAGAATGATGTGATTGACATGACCCATTTCGTTAGCTTAGCACACGATCGTTTAGTATGTTGCTATTGCTTTCTTCATGACTTATACATGTTCCTATGACTATGAGATTATGCAACTCCCGTTTACCGGAGGAACACTTTGTGTGCTACCAAATGTCACAACGTAACTGGGTGATTATAAAAGTGCTCTACAGGTGTCTCCGAAGGTACTTGTTGGGTTGGCGTATTTCGAGATTAGGATTTGTCACTCCGATTGTCGGAGAGGTATCTCTGGGCCCTCTCGGTAATGCACATCACTTAAGCCTTCCAAGCATTGCAACTAATGAGTTAGTTGCGGGATGATGTATTACGGAACGAGTAAAGAGACTTGCCGGTAACGAGATTGAACTAGGTATTGAGATACCGATGATCGAATCTCGGGCAAGTAACATACCGATGACAAAGGGAACAACGTATGTTGTTATGCGGTCTGACCGATAAAGATCTTCGTAGAATATGTGGGAGCCAATATGAGCATCCAGGTTCCGCTATTGTTTATTGATCGGAGATGTGTCTCAGTCATGTCTACATAGTTCTCGAACCCGTAGGGTCCGCATGCTTAACATTTCGATGACAGTTATATTATGAGTTTATATGTTTTGATGTACTGAAGGTTGTTCGGAGTCCCGGATGTGATCACGGACATGACGAGGAGTCTATAAATGGTCGAGACATGAAGATTGATATATTGTAAGGCTATGTTTGGATATCGGAAGTGTTCCGGGTGAAATCAGGATTTTACCGGAGTACCGGGAGGTTACCGGGAACCCCCCGGGAGGTTAATGGGCCTTAGTGGGCCTTTATGGAGAAGAGGAGAGGCGACCAGGGCTGGGCCACGCGCCCCTCCCCCCTAGTCCGAATAGGACAAGGAGAGGGGGACGGCGCCCCCTTCCTTCCTCTCTCCCTCCTCTTTCCCCCTCCCAAGTCCTAATCCAACTAGGAAAGGGGGGAGTCCTACTCCCGGTGGGAGTAGGACTCCTCCTGGAGCGCCCCCTCTCCTGGCCGGCCGCACCCCCCTTGCTCCTTTATATATGGGGGCAGGGGGCACCCCATAGACACAACAATTGATCGTTTGATCTTTTAGCCGTGTGCGGTGCCCCCCTCCACCATAGTCCACCTCGATAATACTATAGCGGTGCTTAGGCGAAGCCCTACGTCGGTAGAACATCATCATCATCGCCATGTCGTCGTGCTGACAAAACTCTCCCTCAACACTCGGCTGGATCGAAGTTTGAGGGACGTCATCGGGCTGAACGTGTGCTGAACTCGGAGGTGCCGTGCGTTCGGTACTTGATCGGTCGGATCGTGAAGATGTACGACTACATCAACCGCGTTGTGCTAACGCTTCCGCTTTTGGTCTACGAGGGTACATGGACACACTCTCCCCTCTCGTTGCTATGCATCACCATGATCTTGCGTATGCGTAGGATTTTTTTTGAAATTACTACGTTCCCTAACAGTGGCATCCGAGCCTGGTTTTATGCGTAGATGTCATATGCACGAGTAGAACACAAGTGAGTTGTGGGCGATATAAGTCATACTGCTTACCAGCATGTCATACTTTGGTTTGGCGGTATTGTTGGATGAAGCGGCCCAGACCGACATTACGCGTACGCTTACGCGAGACTGGTTCTACCAACATGCTTTGCACACAGGTGGCTGGCGGGTGTCAGTTTCTCCAACTTTAGTTGAAGTGAGTGTGGCTACACACGGTCCTTGTGAAGGTTAAAACAACACCAACTTGACAAACTATCGTTGTGGTTTTGATGTGTAGGTAAGAACGGTTCTTGCTAAGCCCGTAGCAGCCACATAAAACTTGCAACAACAAAGTAGAGGACGTCTAACTTGTTTTTGCAGGGCATGTTGTGATGTGATATGGTCAAGACATGATGCTAAATTTTATTGTATGAGATGATCATGTTTTGTAACCAAGTTATCGGCAACTGGCAGGAGCCATATGGTTGTCGCTTTATTGTATGCAATGCAATCGCCCTGTAATGCTTTACTTTATCACTAAGCGGTAGCGATAGTTGTAGAAGCATAAGATTGGCGAGACGACAACGATGCTACGATGGAGATCAAGGTGTCGCGCCGGTGATGATGGTGATCATGGAGGTGCTTCGGAGATGGAGATCACAAGCACAAGATGATGATGGCCATATCATATCACTTATATTGATTGCATGTGATGTTTATATTTTATGCATCTTATCTTGTTTGGTTGACGGTAGCATTATAAGATGATCTCTCACTAAATTTCAAGATAAAAGTGTTCTCCCTGAGTATGCACCGTTTCCAAAGTTCGTCGTGCCCAGACACCACGTGATGATCGGGTGTGATAAGCTCTATGTCCATCTAGAACGGGTGCAAGCCAGTTTTGCACACGCAGAATACTCGGGTTAAACTTGACGAGCCTAGCATATGCAGATATGGCCTCGGAACACTGAGACCGAAAGTTCGAGCGTGAATCATATAGTAGATATGATCAACATAGTGATGTTCACCATTGAAAACTACTCCATTTCACGTGATGATCGGTTATGGTTGAGTTGATTTGGATCACATGATCACTTAGAAAATTAGAGGGATGTCTTTCTAAGTGGGAGTTCTTAAGTAATATGATTAGTTGAACTTAAATTTATCATGAACTTAGTACCTGATAGTATCTTGCTTGTCTATGTTGATTGTAGATAGATGGCCCATGCTGTTGTTCGGTTGAATTTTAATGTGTTCCTTGAGAAAGCAAAGTTGAAAGATGATGGTAGCAATTACACGGACTGGGTCCGTAACTTGAGGATTATCCTCATTGCTGCACAGAAGAATTACGTCCTGGAAGCACCGCTGGGTGCCAGGCCTGCTGCTGATGCAACTGACGACGTTAAGAACGTCTGGTAGAGCAAAGCTGATGACTACTTGATAGTTCAATGTGCCATGCTTTACGGCTTAGAACCGGGACTTCAACGACGTTTTGAACGTCATGGAGCATATGAGATGTTCCAGGAGTTGAAGTTAATATTTCAAGCAAATGCCCGGATTGAGAGATATGAAGTCTCCAATAAGTTCTACAGCTACAAGATGGAGGAGAATAGTTCTGTCAGTGAGCATATACTCAAGATGTCTGGGTATAATAATCACTTGATTCAACTAGGAGTTAATCTTCCGGATGATAGCATCATTGATAGAATTCTCCAATCACTGCCACCAAGCTACAAGAGCTTCGTAATGAACTATAACATGCAAGGGATGGATAAGACAATTCCCGAGCTCTTCACAATGCTAAAGGCTGAGGAGGTAGAAATCAAAAAGGAGCATCAAGTGTTGATGGTCAATAAGACCACTAGTTTCAAGAAAAAGAGCAAAGGTAAGAAGAAGGGGAACTTCAAGAAGAACAACAAACAAGTTGCTGCTCAGGAGAAGAAACCCAAGTCTGGACCAAAGCCTGAAACTGAGTGCTTCTACTGCAAGCAGACTGGTCACTGGAAGCGGAACTGCCCCAAGTATTTGGCAGATAAGAAGGATGGCAAGGTGAACAAAGGTATATGTGATATACATGTTATTGATGTGTACCTGACTAGAGCTCGCAATAGCACCTGGGTATTTGATACTGGTTCTGTTGCTAATATTTGCAACTCGAAACAGGGACTACGGATTAAGCGAACACTGGTCAAGGACGAGGTGATGATGCGCGTGGGAAATGGTTCCAAAGTCGATGTGATCGCGGTCGGCACACTACCTCTACATCTACCTTCGGGATTAGATTTAGACCTAAATAATTGTTATTTGGTGCCAGTGTTGAGCATGAACATTATATCTGGATCTTGATGCGAGACGGTTATTCATTTAAATCACAGAATAATGGTTGTTCTATTTATATGAGTAATATCTTTTATGGTCATGCACCCTTCAAGAGTGGTCTATTTTTGATGAATCTCGATAGTAGTGATACACATATTCATAATGTTGAAGCCAAAAGATGCAGAGTTGATAATGATAGTGCAACTTATTTGTGGCACTGCCGTTTAGGTCATATCGGTGTAAAGCGCATGAAGAAACTCCATACTGATGGACTTTTGGAATCACTTGGTACTTGCGAACCATGCCTTATGGGCAAGATGACCAAAACGCCGTTCTCCGGTACTATGGAGAGAGCAACAGATTTGTTGGAAATCATACATACAGATGTATTTGGTCCGATGAATGTTGAGGCTCGTGGCGGGTATCGTTATTTTCTCACCTTCACAGATGATTTAAGCAGATATGGGTATATCTACTTAATGAAGCATAAGTCCGAAACATTTGAAAAGTTCAAAGAATTTTAGAGTGAAGTTGAAAATCATCGTCACAAGAAAATAAAGTTTTACGATCTGATCATGGAGGAGAATATTTGAGTTACGAGTTTGGTCTACATTTGAAACAATGCGGAATAGTTTCGCAACTCACGCCACCCAGAACACCACAGCGTAATGGTGTGTCCGAACATCGTAATCATACTTTACTCGATATGGTGCGATCTATGATGTCTCTTACTGATTTACCGCTATCGTTTTGGGGTTATGCTTTAGAGATGGCCGCATTCATGTTAAATAGGGCACCATCGAAATCCGTTGAGACGACGCCTTATGAACTGTGGTTTGGCAAGAAACCAAAGTTGTCTTTTCTTAAAGTTTGGGGCTGCGATGCTTATGTGAAAAAGCTTCAACCTGATAAGCTCGAACCCAAATCGGAGAAATGTGTCTTCATAGGATACCCAAAGGAGACTGTTGGGTACACCTTCTATCACAGATCCGAAGGCAAGACATTCGTTGCTAAGAATGGATCCTTTCTAGAGAAGGAGTTTCTCTCGAAAGAAGTGAGTGGGAGGAAAGTAGAACTTGATGAGGTAAATGTACCTGCTCCCTTATTGGAAAGTAGCTCATCACAGAAATCTGTTCCTGTGACACCTACACCAATTAGTGAGGAAGTTAATGATGATGATCATGGAACTTCAGATCAAGTTGTTACTGAACCTCGTAGATCAACCAGAGTAAGATCCGCACCAGAGTGGTACGGTAATCCTGTTCTGGAAGTCATGTTACTAGACCATGATGAACCTACGAACTATGAAGAAGCGATGGTGAGCCCAGATTCCGCTAAATGGCTTGAGGCCATGAAATCTGAGATGGGATCCATGTATGAGAACAAAGTGTGGACTTTGGTTGACTTGCCCGATGATCGGCAAGCAATTGAGAATAAATGGATCTTCAAGAAGAAGACTGGCGCCAACGGTAATGTTACTGTCTACAAAGCTCGACTTGTTGCGAAAGGTTTTCGACAAGTTCAAGGGATTGACTACGATGAGACCTTCTCACCCGTAGCGATGCTTAAGTCTGTCCGAATCATGTTAGCAATTGCCGCATTTTATGATTATGAAATATGTCAGATGGATGTCAAAACTGCCTTCCTGAATGGATTTCTGGAAGAAGAGTTGTATATGATGCAACCATAAGGTTTTGTCGATCCAAATGGGGCTAACAAAGTGTGCAAGCTCCAGCGATCCATTTATGGACTGGTGCAAGCCTCTCTGAGTTGGAATAAATGCTTTGATAGTGTGATCAAAGCGTTTGGTTTTGTACAGATTTTTGAGAAGCCTGTATTTACAAGAAAGTGAGTGGGAGCTCTCTAGCATTTCTGATATTATATGTGGATGACATATTGCTGAATGGAAATGATATAGAATTTCTGGATAGCATAAAGGAATACTTGAATAAGAGTTTTTCAATGAAAGACCTCGGTGAAGCTGCTTATATATTGGGCATTAAGATCTATAGAGATAGATCAAGATGCTTAATTGGACTTTCACAAAGCACATACCTTGATAAAGTTTTGAAGAAGTTCAAAATGGATCAAGCAAAGAAAGGGTTCTTGCCTGTGTTGCAAGGTGTGAAGTTGAGTAAGACTCAATGCCCGACCACTGCAGAAGATAGAGAGAAAATCAAAGATGTTCCCTATGCTTCGGCTCTATCATGTATGCAATGATGTGTACCAGACCTGATGTGTGCCTTGCTATAAGTCTAGCAGGGAGGTACCAAAGTAATCCAGGAGTGGATCACTGGACAGCGGTCAAGAACATCCTGAAATACCTGAAATGGACTAGGGATATGTTTCTCGTTTATGGAGGTGACAAAGAGCTCATCGTAAATGGTTACGTTGATGCAAGCTTTGACACTGATCCAGATGATTCTAAATCGCAAACCGGATACGTGTTTACATTGAACGGTGGAGCTGTCAGTTGGTGCAGTTCTAAACAAAGCGTCGTGGCGGGATCTACGTGTGAAGCGAAGTACATAGCTGCTTCGGAAGCAGCAAATGAAGGAGTCTGGATGAAGGAGTTCATATCCGATCTAGGTGTCATACCTAGTGCATCGGGTCCAATGAAAATCTTTTGTGACAATACTGGTGCAATTGCCTTGGCGAAGGAATCCAGATTTCACAAGAGAACCAGGCACATCAAGAGACGCTTCAATTCCATCTGGAATCTAGTCCAGGTGGGATACATAGAAATTTGCAGATACATACAGATTTGAATGTTGCAGACCCGTTGACTAAGCCTCTTCCACGAGCAAAACATGATCAGCACCAAGACTCCATGGGTGTTAGGATCATTACTATGTAATCTAGATTATTGACTCTAGTGCAAGTGGGAGACTGAAGGAAGTATTCCCTAAAAGCAATAATAAAGTTATTATTTATTTCCTTATATCATGATAAATGTTTATTATTCATGCTAGAACTGTATTAACCGTAAACATAATACATGTGTGAATACATAGACAAACAGAGTGTCACTAGTATGCATCTACTTGACTAGCTCGTTGATCAAAGATGGTTATGTTTCCTAGCCATAGACATGAGTTGTCATTTGATTAACGGGATCACATCATTAGGAGAATGATGTGATTGACATGACCCATTCTGTTAGCTTAGCACACGATCGTTTAGTATGCTGCTATTGCTTTCTTCATGACTTATACATGTTCCTATGACTATGAGATTATGCAACTCCCGTTTACCGGAGGAACACTTTGTGTGCTACCAAACGTCACAACGTAACTGCGTGATTATAAAGGTGCTCTACAGGTGTCTCCAAAGGTACTTGTTGGGTTGGCGTATTTCGAGATTAGGATTTGTCACTCCGATTGTCGGAGAGTATCTCTGGGCCCTCTCGGTAATGCACATCACTTAAGCCTTGCAAGCATTGCAACTAATGAGTTAGTTGTGGGATGATATATTACAGAACGAGTAAAGAGACTTGTAGGTAACAAGATTGAACGAGTAAAAAGACTTGCCGGTAACGAGATTGAACTAGGTAACGAGATTGAACTATGTATTGCAGATATTAAGTTATCCAAGTGTGGTTGAATTGACAACTCAACTGCTAATACTTGAGAATATTTTTTGGCTCCCCTTGTGTCGAATCAATAAATTTGGGTTGAATACTCTACCCTCGAAAACTGTTGCGATCCCCTATACTTGTGGGTTATCAAGACTATTTTCTGGCGCCGTTGCCGGGGAGCGTAGCTCTATTCATTGAGACACTTGGGATTTATATCTGCTGGTCACTATGGGGAACTTGAAAGACGAGAAAACCAAAATTTATCCCTCAACCACGAGGGGAGGTAAGGAACTGCCATCTAGCTCTGAACTTGATTCACCTTCTGTTTTGAGTAAGCTTGCGACACCTAAACCCGCTTCTGCTATTAATTCTGATATGTCGCATGTTATTGATGATGCCACTTCTGCTATGCATGATACTTATGATGAAACTACTTCTTTGCTTGATACTAGTATGCCACTAGGTCAATTTCTTGATGAACAACTTGCTAGGGCTAGAGAGAATGAAATTATTGACACTGATAATGTTGACGAAAGTGATGATGAAGATTCGCCACCTAGAAATGAATTTCCTGTTGTGCCTGAGGGTTATGTTATGGATGAAAAAACTGCTAGAGACTTTCTTGCTTGCAATGATAGGACTGATCTTAAGAAATTATTAGTCAAGCTTAAAGAAAAATCTCTGAATGCTAGAATGAAATATGATCCTGCTTATGCTACTTCACCTATCTTTGTTACTGATAAGGATTATGATTTCTCTGTTGATCCTGAGATAATTACTCTCGTTGAATCTGATCCTTTCTATGGTTATGAATCTGAAACTGTTGTGGCACATCTTACTAAATTAAATGATATAGCCACCCTATTCACTAATGATGAGAAAACTCGTTACTACTATATCCTTAAATTATTTCCGTTCTCATTAAAGGGTGATGCTAAAACATGGTTTAATTCTCTTGATCCTGGTTGTGTGAGTAGTCCCCAGGATATGATTTATTACTTCTCTGCTAAATGTTTCCCTGCTCATAAGAAACAAGCTGCTTTAAGGGATATATATATAATTTTGTGCAAATTGAAGAAGAGAGTCTCCCATGAGCTTGGGGGAGGCTTCTCCAATTACTTAATGCTTTGCCTGATCATCCTCTCAAGAAAAATGAAATACTTGATATCTTTTATAATGGACTAACCGATGCTTCCAGAGACCACCTGGATAGTTGTGCTGGTTGTGTTTTCAGGGAAAGAACTGTTGATGAAGCTGAAATTATATTGAATAATATGTTGACGAATGAAAACAATTGGACACTCCCTGAACCAACTCCTAAGCCAACTCCGAAGAAAAGGGGTATTCTATTCCTCAGTCCTGAAGATATGCAAGAGGCAAAGAAATCTGTGAAAGAAAAAGGTATAAAAGCTGAAGATGTCAAGAATTTACCTCCTGTTGAAGAAATACATGGCCTTAATTTACCACATATCAAAGAAATACACGGCCTTAATAACCCGACACAGGTAGTAAAGGTAAATTCTCTCTATAGATATGATAAAGCTGAAATCCCGCCTACTAAGTTTGCTAGCCAATGCTTAGATGAGTTTGATAATTTTATGGTTAAGCAAGAAGATTTCAATGCTTTTTTTGGTAGACAATTAAAACGTAATGCTTATATGATTGAACACTTGAGTGATTATATGTCTAGAGTTAAAGGTGAACTTAAACTCATTAGTAAACATGCTTCTATGGTTATCACTCAAGTAGAACAAGTACTTAAAGCTCAGAATGATTTGCTCAATGAATTAAATAATAAGAAAAATGATAATGCTGTTAGAATTGTGACTAGAGGGGGTAGAATGACTCAAGAATCTTTGTATCCTGAGGGCCACCCTAAGAGAATTGAGCAAGATTCTCAGAGAACTAATGTTGATGCACCTAGTCCTTCTAAAATGAAGAAAAAGAAAAATGATAGGACTTTGCATGCTTCTAGTGAACCTGTTATTGACACACCTGAGAATCCCAATGATATTTCTATTTCTGATGCTGAAACACAATCTGGTGATGAACATGAACCTAGTGATAATGTTAATGATGATGTTCATGTTGATGCTCAACCTAGTAATGGCAATGATGTAGAGATTGAACCTGCTATTGATCTTGATAACCCACAATCAAAGAATCAACATTATGATAAGAGAGACTTTGTTGCTAGGAAGCATGGTAAAGAAAGAGAACCATGGGTTCAGAAACCCATGCCTTTTCCTCCCAAACCATCCAAGAAAAAGGATGATGAGGATTTTGAGCGCTTTGCTGAAATGATTAGACCTATCTTTTTGCGTATGCGTTTTACTGATATGATTAAAATGAATCCTTATGCCAAGTATATGAAGGATATTGTTACAAATAAAAGAAAGATATCTGAAGCTGAAATTTCCACCATGCTTGCTAATTATACTTTTAAGGGTGGAATACCTAAGAAACTTGGGGCTCCGGGAGTACCAACTATACCATGCTCAATTAAAAGAAACTATGTTAGAACTACTTTATGTGATCTTGGGCCGGTGTTAGTGTTATGCCTCTCTCTTTATATCGCAGACTTGATTTGAATAAGTTGACACCTACTAAAATATCTTTGCAAATGACCGATAAATCAACTGCTATACCTGTCGGTATTTGTGAGGATGTGCCTGTTATGGTTGCAAACGTCACTATTTTAATGGACTTTGTTATTCTTGATATTCCCGAGGATGATAGTATGTCTATTATTCTTGGAAGACCCTTTTTGAATACTGCAGGGGCTGTTATTGATTGCAACAAAGGCCATGTCACTTTTCATGACAACGGTAATGAGCATACGGTACACTTTCCGAGGAAACAACCTCAAGTCCACAGTATCAATTCTATTGGAAAAATTTCAACTATTACTATTGGAGGTTTTGAATTTCCTCTTCCTACTGTCAAAAAGAGATATGATATTCTTATTGTTGGGGATGTGCATATCCCCGTTGAGGTAACATAGTGTTATTCGAAATTTCTCCGGTTCCATGTTATTCGGAATGAGTTTGTTAAAAAGACTTGATCAACCTTGTTAGTGGATTCCTTTTGATGAGCATGAGATGGATGAAGTTAGAAGGCACAACCTTCTGTACCCTCCTTTCTCTTTCTGTTATTTAGATTAAGTAAAGCAAAAATAGTATATTCTATCACTTTTCTGATTTATCCGTGCAATAAAAAAAGTACCCCAAAAATAAAAGTTCTCCAAATGCCCCAAAAGTGGAATATGATTTTTTTTGGAATATTTGAGAATATCTGGCACTGAGAACATAGCAGGGGGAGCAAGCACCTGGCCACGAGGGTCCAGGGCGCGCCCACCCCCTGGGCGCGCCCCCTGCCTCGTGGGCCCATGGTGGCTCCCCTCCACTTATTCCAGCCACCACACACTCTTTCTTCCTCCCAAAAAAAATCACCAACCAGCTCAAGCACGAGTTCTAGCTCATTTTGCTGCGATTTTCGATCTCCTAGCTCAAAGCCCCACTCACAAAACTGCTTTGGGCGATTGTTCTTCGGTACGTAACTCCTCCAATGGTCCAATTAGTTTTTGTTCTAGTGCTTTATTTATTGCCAATTTTTTCTGCCTAGGTGACCCTGTTCTTGAGCTTGCATGTCAAATTTATATGGTCCCAAGTAAGTCTAATGCATGATATAGTCTCTAGGCACTTGTGGGAGTAGTTGCTATTAATTTTGTTGAGTTTGGTTCACTTTATTTGAAGTTACTAAAAATTTCAGAAATTTTTCAGAAGAAGAAATATGTTTAGGAAAATGTACCAAGGTGGTTCTTCAAGGAAGCAAGGACCCAGGCCCGCAATACGCGATGCGGACGATGAACCATCGAGGGAAGCTCAAGTGCGGCCTTGTGAATGGCCGTAAGACGATTTCATGGTCCAAGCAGGAATTAAGGAGGAATTTGATGCATATGTGCGTAATGCTGAACTCGAGGGCTTCATGCTAGATAAGTGCCCTCAATACTATCACCTAACTGATTCCTTTGTGAGAAGGTTCAAATTTTCATCTTCACATAATTCTCACACTGTCCTATTTGATATCTATGGCCAATCTTACACTATGGACTTAGAGGATTTTAATACTGCTTGCTAACTTCCACAATGGGGTAGTGCTAGCGAACCTCGCATATCTGAGCTTAGAGATTTTCTTGCTAGTATTACAGTGGGGGAGTCTAGAGATATAACACAAGCTACCATAGGGATTATTCATTTTCCTGCTATACATTATTTTGCTCTCTTCATAGGTAGGTGCATAAATGGTAAGGATGAAGCATGTCACATGTGTGTCCCTGACCTTAGTGTTCTCAGGAGTGCTGTTTTAGGAGATAAACACTATAACTTGGGGGCCATTGTTGCACGGAGGTTGCATAATAATGGTTTAAGTGGAGGCTTTTTTGGGGGAATTTATGCAACCCGTGTGGCTAATTTTCTTGGGATACCAATACATGAGAGTGATATAGAATTGCCTCCCACTTATCTAGGATATGAGGCTATGGTTCGCCATCAGTTTATTGAGAGGAATGAACAACCTCTCCAGTACTTATTAATGTTTGACAGGCGCAACATTTTCCATGTTGCTCTCTCTGCTCTTACTTTCTTTGACTTTCAGACAAAAGGGAGATTTATTATAACCAGGGAGGAGGTGAACGAGTATAAGAGGAGGACAGGGACAGCTCGTCTCGAAACAACAGCTCATGAGGCAATAGCTGTTGCATCACAGTACAACCCCAACTATAACTTTGGATATCCGCCAGGCCAGCCATGGCCATAGACCAACTTAGGCCAAAAGCCTAAGCTTGGGGGAGTACGTATTTCTCACCGACATTACATTCATATTCACACACTCATGCTAGTTGTCGGTGCTCATACTTTTTCACTATAATATCCATGCTAGTTTATTATCCTTTTTAATGTTTCCTTCTTGTGTGTTTGAAAAACCTTAAGAAAAATAAAAAAAATTAGTTGTAGCTTTTAGCTAGTTTACTTTTCATGCTGTAGTAGTAATAATTAAAAGAAAACAGAAAAAGATTTCCTGTTCTTCTTTTGTTTGTTGGGAGCTTTCCCGTGTAAATAGTTTTATTTCTTTTCTTTTCTTTAGGGGTCGATAGGAGAAGACCATAATGAAAATGTTGAAGTGGATCTTATATACATTATTGTTGATTTAACCAAGAGCCCATATTACCTTGTCTTCTCCTTTGTCTTAAATGCTTGCAGATTCCAGCTTAGTCCAAAGCACGTGCACTATTATTATTATCATTGTTCGGCCGTGCAAGTGAAAGGCAATGATGATATATGATGGACTGATTGAGATGAGAGAAGATGGTATGAACTCGACCTCTCTTATTTTTGTAAATATGATTAGTTCACCGTTCCTGATTCAGCCTATTATGAAGAAACATATTTGCAATGACAATTAGAGATTTTAGTTGCTTATGCCATGCTTAATTAGCCAGGAGTTTATAATGGTTTATCTTGCATGCCAACATGCTATTAAAATGGTTGTGATGTGGTATAGTAGGGTGGTATCCTCCTTTGAATGATTCAAGTGGCTTGACTTGGCACATGTTCGCGCATGTAGTTGAAACAAAATCAACATAGCCTCCACGATATTTATGTTCATGGTGAATTATATCCTACTCATGCTTGCACTCAATGTTTATTAATTTTAATGCATGTTCATGACTGTTGTCGCTCTCTAGTTGGTCGCTTCCCAGTCTCTTTCTAGCCTTCACTTGTACTAAGCGGGAATACTGTTTGTGCATCCAATCCCTTAAACCCCAAAGTTATTCCATATGAGTCCACCATACCTTCCTATATGCGGTATCTACCTGCCGTTCCAAGTAAATTTGTATGTGCCAAACTCTAAACCTTCAAATGAAATTCTGTTTTGCATGCTTGAATAGCTCATGTATCAACTAGGATTGTCTGTATCTTCCATGCTAGGCGGGTTATTCTCAAGAGGAGTGGACTCCGCTCCTCACTCACGAGAAAATGGCTGGTCACCGGGATGCCCAGTCCCATGCTTTAAGCAAATCAAATCAAAATAATTGCAAACAAAACTCCCCCAGGATTGTTGTTAGTTGGAGGCACCCGTTGTTTCGGGCAAGCCATGGATTAATGCTTGTTGGTGGAGGGGGAGTATAAACTTTACCATTCTGTTTGGGAACCACCTATAATGTGAGTAGCATGGAAGATATCGAGATCTCTCGGTTGTTATGTTGACAGTGAAAGTATGCTGCTCAAAAATCGAGCTCTCGCACCTCTACAAATCCCTGCTTCCCTCTGCGAAGGGCCTATCTATTTACTTTTATGTTAAGTCACCACCCTCTTATTAAAAAACACTAGCTGGAGAGCAGCGCTGTCATTTGCATCCATTACTATTAGTTTATATTGAGTATGACTATGACTGGATCTCTTTTACCATGAATTACAATGTTTAGTTAGTCCTTGATCTTCAAAGGTGCCCTGCATTTATGTTTTGCGGTCTCATAAAGGGCTAGCGATATACCATCTTGTTATATCACATTATGATTGTTTTGAGAAAGTGTTGTCATCCGAGATTTATTATTATTGCTCGCTAGTTGATTATGCCATTGAAATGAGTAAACATGAGACCTAAATGTTATTATGAATATGGTTAGTCATAATCTTTGCTGAAAACTAGAATGCTGGCTTTACGTATTTACAACAACAAGAGCAAACAGAGTTTGTAAAAGTTTTTCTTTATCACTTTCGGTTTATCAACAGAATTGCTTGAGGACAAGCAAAGGTTTAAGCTTGGGGGAGTTGATACGTCCCCGTCGTATCTACTTTCCCCAACACTTTTGCCCTTGTTTTGGTCTCTAACTTGCATGATTTGAATGGAACTAACCCGGGCTGACGCTGTTTTCAGCAGAATTTCCATGATGTTATTTTTGTGCAGAAATAAAAGTTCTCGGAATGACTTGAAACTTCACGGAGATTATTTTTGGAAATAATAAAAAATACTGGCGAAAGAATCAAGGTCAGGGGGCCCACACCCTGTCCACGAGGGTGGGGGGCGCGCCTACCCCCCTGGGCACGCCCCCTGCCTCGTGGGCCCCCTGGTGCTCCACCGACCTTAACTCCAACTCTATATATTCGTGTTCGGGGAGAAAAAAAAATCAGAGAGAAGGATTCATCACGTTTTACGATACAGAGCTGCCGCCAAGCCCTAATCTCTCTCGGGAGGGCTGATCTGGAGTCCGTTCGGGGCTTCAGAGAGGGGAATCCGTCGCCATCGTCATCATCAACCATCCTCCATCACCAATTTCATGATGCTCACCGCCGTGCGTGAGTAATTCCATCATAGGCTTGCTAGACGGTGATGGGTTGGATGAGATTTATCATGTAATCGAGTTAGTTTTGTTAGGGTTTGATCCCTAGTATCCACTATGTTCTGAGATTGATGTTGCTATGACTTTGCTATGCTTAATGCTTGTCACTAGGGCCCGAGTACCATGATTTCAGATCTGAACCTATTATGTTTTCATGAATATATGTGAGTTCTAGATCCTATCTTGCAAGTCGATTGTCACCTACTATGTGTTATGATCCGGCAACCCCGAAGTGACAATAATCGGGACCATTCCCGGTGATGACCGTAGTTTGAGGAGTTCATGTATTCACTATGTGTTAATGCTTTGGTCTGGTACTCTATTAAAAGCAGGCCTTAATATCCCTTAGTTTCCAGTAGGACCCCGCTGCCACGGGAGGGTAGGACAAAAGATGTCATGCAAGTTCTTTTCCATAAGCACGTATGACTATATTCGGAATAAATGCCTACATTACGTTGATGAACTGGAGCTAGTTCTGTGTCACCCTATGTTATAACTGTTGCATGAATAATCGCATCCGGCATAATTCTCCATCACCGATCCAATGCCTACGAGCTTTTCACATATTGTTCTTCGCTTATTTACTTTTTCGTTGCTATTGTTACAATTACTACAAAACTGCTATCGTTACTTTTGCTACCGTTACCGTTACTTCCATACTACTTTGCTACTAAATAGTTTGCTACAGATATTAAGTTATCCTGGTGTGGTTGAATTGACAACTCAACTGCTAATACTTGAGAATATTCTTTGGCTCCCCTTGTGCCAAATCAATAAATTTGGGTTGAATACTCTACCCTCGAAAACTGTTGCGATCCCCTATACTTGTGGGTTATCAAGTGTCACTTGGGAGCCTCCGTCAAGATTGTGAAGTTGAACCAAGGAGTTTGTACGGGCAAGGAGATCGCCTACTTCGTGAAGATCTACCCTAGTGAGGCAAGTCCTTTGTGGGCGATGGCCGTGATGGGATAGACAAGGTTGCTTCTTCATGGACCCTTCGTGGGTGGAGCCCTTCGTGGACTCGCGCAGCCATTACCCTTCTTGGGTTGAAGTCTCCATCAACGTGGATGTACGATAGCACGGCCTATCAGAACCACGCCAAAAATCTCCGTGTCTCCAATTGCGTTTGCACACTCCAATCCCATCCCTTTACTTTCTTGCAAATTGCATGCTTTACTTTCCGCTGCTCATATACTCTTGCCATGCTTGCTTAAAATGTATTGTGAATGGTTAAACTTGTGCTAAAACTCCAATTTAAATTGGATAACTTAAAAATGGCTACTTTTCTTTGTTGAGGGTCTAATCACCCCCCCCCCTCTAGACACCTCTTCTCGATCCTTTCATGTAACTAGAAGGACAATAAGCTTGACAACCTTCCTGAAACGTTGGGGGCAAGATTATTTTGTGTTTGATGTGCAAGTACTGAGGATTGAGGTTGCAGAAGAAATTCCTACTGGTTCGATAAACTTCTGTTCTCAATCAAGGGAAATACTTATTGCTAGGTTACTTTACCCTTACACTTGGGGGTTACCCAACTACTCTTACGAGAAAGCAAGCAATGGTCACCATGAGCATAAAGATCACGACCACGGGGTCAAAAGGGTGCTCACCTTGCCAGAGTGGAGCTCACGGCGGTGGAGTGGCTCGATCATTGACAAAGTCGACGCTTTGGGATTAACTGGTGGCGCGGAGGATGTCTGGCAGGCATGTACTAGCGTGTTGAATGTGAAGATGGCAGTTGGTCGAGAGGGGGTTGGGTTTCGCTGGAATTTCACCAGCGGTGGCTCGGGCAGAGGTGGAGAAGGTGGGATCTCATGGTGGCAGCCTAGCGGCAATTTCCGAAGTGGAGTGGGTCAAAATGGAGAGGGGGTCGGCTTTTTTATAGGACATGGGCAGGGGCAGGGTCGCATGCTGGAGGTCGTGGGCGTGGGGTCGTGGTGAGAACATGGGCGCGTGATGTGTGGGTGAGCGATTGAAGACGATGACGTGAAGCTAACAGGAGGGGCCCACCTGTAAGTGAGCGAGTGATAGAGAGAAAAGATAGAGAGGTTGCATGGTACGCACTGGTTGTTTGATCCTGATCGGACGACCACAGTAAAATGGAAAATTACGGCTTAGCTGGTGGCTGGGTGAACTGTTCACGAATAGGTAGTTATGCTGGCTTGCTGGGTTGCTTCCCTCTTTCTTTTCCTTTTTTCCTTTTATTTTTGTTTTTTGTTTCTTTCTAACTTCAAATATGTTTTGAGTTTGAATTTATTTCAAAAGGCAAACTTGCTCTAAAATCTTCTAGGAATATTTACAGTAGTCTTGACATTTATTTCGGGCCTTTAGGATGATTTATTTTCTGCCAATATTCTGTTGGGCCTGTTGTTTTCTTGTTATTTGAGTTTTATTGAATTGACCTTCTGTTGAAACTTTACTTATTTGAATGCCAACTATTTTGGGGATTTGTTTTCATTTCCAAGGCTTGCCATTTTAAGGTTTCCTTTTTAAGAGCTAGGGTTTCAAGTATTTAGGGTTTTGGGATTTATTTCCAATCAAACAACTCCACACAAGTCACACATTCAGACAAACAGTCAACTCCCAAGTCAAACTTAACTAAAAGCGAGCAAACACAACCATTTTTAGAAAAGTATTAATTCCCTTTGAAAACTTTAACATTCCAAATTTAGAAAAAAAATCTGGGATGTGAAATTTGTGCAACTAAAATATAAAGCAAGTACAAAGGAAATATTTCATTTAGATCTTGTTGAGTTTCGTTAAAATCGGTATGTATAAAGATCAACAAATTTGCTGAGCTTTGTTACATTAAGTGAGGTATATAATCCAGAAGGAAGAGAGACAAAGATACAAAGACCGACAAGGTATTAAACCTTAATTTTTACATCAAAGGCATAACTGTTTTGGGTAGCACGAGTTAAAGAATTTTAGTTATTCTTCGATACAGATAGGCCAAAGCTAGCCATGCATTAGAGGTACATGTAAAGGTTACCTGTTTCATCATCAGTATAAATACATAACTTAACTCGGAATCCTAAGCAAATTTCTATAAGAAGCAACTAAGCATACAATCTATAAGCAGTAACTTGGGAACTCACTGTGCCAGATATATGGGAGGACATCGTAGGGGTCCTCCCATGTGATGGAGTCCGCCTGTGGAGACCTCAGTGGAGATCAACGGAGGCGGCAATCCAATTCCTCCGCCCCGCACTGGTATGGATTGGTGGATGTGCCACGACACCGCTGTGGATGGGCCGATCTACCACCATGTTGCCGCGGATGGGTCGATCTGCCATCTCGCAACCATGGATGGGCGGATATGCCATCGCGCCACTATGCCGCCGTGGATTGGCCGACGTGTCCAGTGAGTTCAACGTTGCATTAGTGGTGCTAGGTTTCACTAGGGTTGGGCCGTAGAATGGGGAAGGAGAATTGGAATGTACAAAAAATGAAGGGATTGTGCCTAGTAACCCTTAGACAAAGAGAAGGGAAGGGTTGGGACAGGAGCCCAGGAATTACTCAGCACACGCGGGTGGTTACTAAAGTGAGACCGCCTGCTATATTCAAACATTAGAGGCAGTTTAGAAATAACAACAGTCTCCAATATTTCATGCAAACGGTTTTAGATTTCCATCCGCCTTCAGAGCATTGTGTCCAACAATAACCGCCTTTGGTGTGATCATTACAAGCGACTTCATTATGTTTTGTCACAACTGCTTTTGGGAGACGCTAATGCCGTATTTCTACTAGTGGATATATAGTGTGCATCGATCCACCGTCCATCATCACCGAGAGATTCGTGCCACGGTTTTTAGTTTTATCAAACTATATCCTCTTTTTTGCGGGTAGAAGGTTATCTTACTTTACAGTATCACATAATGTTTCATCTCCCATGTTTCTTGATTTATAGTGCATAAGTAATATTTGATTATGTAATAATAGTGAATAAGGGTGCATCATCAGATTTTAATCAATGGACTTGCTAAAACTCAGTTGACTGAGATTTAACCAAGTCTCATTCGACCTTGTAGCATTTTGTCCCATCGTTTGCAAGATTTCTTCCTATCGGTTGCAGCATCCGTCTTGTAGCATGTCGTCCCTCGTCGATTGTAGCACGTCATATCACCGGTCCAACATCCTCTGTTGACGGTTGTAGCATTTTAGTCAGAATGATTGTAGCCTACGTTGTCGTTGCTGCAGTACAGTTGCAACATTTTTCATCCCCGTTTGCAGCATCCAGCCATGCCGATCGTAGCGCCACAACTACGCTGATGTCACTCGACTGAGACTTCGTCAAGTCTCAGTCAACTGAATTCCAGACACACCCTTTAATCAAGTTTTATCTTGTCTTCGAGTACATGAGTATATTGCAGTATCATATATCACCAAAACTGGGTGTACCAAACCCCTATGTATTTTTTTGCGAAAAAACCCCAGATCTATTAATAAGGATAAGTGGTGATAGACAACACCCCACAAAGGTTGAAAACTACACCCGGATCCCTAAGGAGCCAACCCGACACGTCCACCAACGCGTACCGCAAACGTGTCGCAGCCGCGCCCACGCGGAGCTGGTGTGATCTTGTTATCCGCGGATGGGATCTTTGCGGCTGGGAAGTCGACAACTTTGGTCCATAGAAACTAGCACGCCAAAGAAGGATCCGATCAGCGACCGCCGGTTTGAAAGCATCACCTCTCTCACCGGTGATTTGGAGAGAGGAAAATTTGCATGAACCTGACCACCGACGAACATCCGCAGACTCAGCACCGCCGGTGCAATGCTCCTTTAAAAGCTCCAAGGCTTCACAACAACACTGGAGCGCGCATCACCGCGGTAGTGAAGCCATAGCAAAAAGCGAACCACGAGGCGGCGGCCGCCATGCCTTTCTCACTTAGGAAACCGGCTTCCACATTCGTCGACGACCGCCGCGCAGCAAGCCGCAAGGAAGAAGTCCGGAGCACCTTTATTCAGCGCCGCCGCCATAACTGTCCAAACCGAAACAACAGGCGATCGAAAAACTAGCCCTAACCTATCTACACGCCATGAATGAGAAAAGAAGGTTCCCCCACCCTCCAGCCGTCGGAGCAGTCGTCGGAGGGTGGAGAGACCTGTCGACTTGCCGAGAGAGAGCAGTGGCACATGAGTCGCCTCCCTTTCTCCTGTCGCGGGAGCAAACAGATAGAAGGGGAAAACAAGATCCTCGCTAATATTCTGTGCTTGGTAGATAAGTATTTAGGGATTGCTAAATCTCACGACCGAAACTTAACGAAGTCTTAATCGATGCGATATTTGTGAGATCTTGCGTGGAGATCCGTGCATTTTTTCTTTCTTTCTTCTGTTCATATGTTGTGTCACTTGACAGAGACTTGGTTAGGTCTCATACGAACTGAGATCTAGCCACACCCTAAGTATTTCTCTTCTGTCGCAAAGCTTTCATCTGGACACATGAAACAACTGAATCTGAAAGTTTGAAACAGTTCACGCTCTCGGCGTCTTCTGCATTTTCTATCCGATCACGGGAAAACATACACATACACCTATTTGTACCTGCATCTCTTACTTGAAACGATGACACAACATAATCAATCAAAACTATTCAAGAATGCTAATGGATCTACACATCCAAGCTCGAAGTACGATTGTAAGTGACCACATCGTTTCTTTCTGTGTGCTCCTCGAGTCTTCCCCAAGTTCATCCCAATGCATGCTTTAGCACGGCCCTTGTCGACGTTGTCGTGCACCAGTGCATGCATGCACTGCCCTCCAGAGTTCGAACGCCAGCGTGCGCCGGCCTCGGGTGCGGCGCCTCGTCGCCCGGTCGTCTTAGAGAGCACCCACGACGCACACGACAGCGGTCAAGAACGCAACGACGGGCCCGAGGCCGCTGGACTTGACGACGCTCGCTCCGCCAGCGTGGTCGGCCGCCTCGGAGTCGGGACCAGGAGCCGCCGCCGCGGGCCCCTCCCCCTCGGCGGCGGCGGGGGTGTCTTCGGTCGCCGTCGAGCTTTCGTCTGCCGAACTGGTGACCTTGGCCTCGGTGGCCTCGCTGGCAATGGGCGTGTCGGGCGGGAAGGCGGCTTCTTCGCTGGACACCTTAGCGTCGGGGGCGCCCGCTGGACCGGAGACGCCGCCTACTTCCATGGTGAAAGCTTTGTGCCCCGGAGATTCCGCGGCGGGGCCCATGCCCATGGCAGACCTCGGAGCGCCGGAGGCAGGGCCCATGGCAGACCTCGGAGCGCCGGAGGCAGGGCCCATGGCGGACCTCGGAGCGCCGGAGGCAGGGCCCATGGCGGACCTCGGAGCGCCGGAGGCAGGGCCCATGGCGGACCTCGGAGCGCCGGAGGCAGGGCCCATGGCGGACCTCGGAGCGCCGGAGGCAGGGCTCATGGCGGACTTCGGAGCGCCGGAGGCAGGGCCCATGGCTGCTGAGCCATGCCCCGGGGAGCTGGCGGCAGGGCCCATGGCCGCCGAGCCATACTCCGGGGCGCCAGCGGCAGTGCTCCTGGCATGCGCGCCGTGTTCAGGGGCGCTAGCGGCAGGGGCCATGGTCGGCGGGCCATGACGCCGGCCGCCTGCGGCAGCTGGGGCCATGGCGGGCGCGCCTCCCCCCGGGGCACCGGCGACAGCGGAGGCCTTACCCCTACCATGTCCGCCCAGCGTGCTCTTCAGCATCCCAAGGGTCCCGGACACGCCAGCCTCGAGGGTGTTGACCACCCTGAGCGCCGCGCCGTGCGCCTTCGCCAGCGCGGCGGCCGGCAACGACATGGCCTTAGACTTCTCCGGAGAGGCAGCCGGCGGGGCCGCCGCGCGCACGGGGGAGGCCGCCACCGCGAGCACGACGGCAACGATGAGGATGCATCCGGCGGGGGCGGGAGCGCGGGCCATGTCGCGTCGCTGCGCTCTTGCTCGTTGGCATGCAGGGTAGGTGGGTAGGTAGCGCGAGCGCGGCGAACTTCTGACGTAGGAAGGCCGAGACGGTGATGCGGGTTATACAGGCATGCGGAGGCGGTAGCTATCTTTGGCGTCGGGATCTTGATTTGACAGCGGTGACGCGCGACATGCGGGCGCGTGCATGGACGCTTGATTTTGTCATCCGCGCCGGAGTGGAGGAAGACGGTGCACGTGCAATCGATTGCAACGGCGCGTGGAGTGCACGTACACGATGCACGAACTGTTCGAGTAGGCTGCTTTGCACAAATTGAGTCTACATGGCTGATTTGTTGGGCAAACAATGCATCCCATACAGGTACCGCCACACCACAGCATCTACTGTAGAGAGTATGTATTTTATTTTAAACGAAGCCAAAAGCTTTGTCATTTTCATTAGTTAAAAAGATACTGCTCGGTTAATTAGGAGAAATGAGGCGAAACCGATACAAATAGGGCTGAGCCTTCTCGATATATTGACCCACCAGAGCCACATTCACCCACGCCAACATGGCACAGACAATAGAACATGCCTAGAACTACACACCACAATAGCCATCCCTTAAACCTCAAGCGAGCGAACTACTCCCCAAGTAAGAAACACCAGAGTATGAAACACTCCTTGATACTAACATCTTGCAAGGGTTGTCAAATTGCCCTAGGCAAGTTTTATGACCTGGTTGACTCAGTTGACCTTCCTCCCGTTGACATGGTGACTCACTTGGATGACTGAAGGCACAACAAGGATACATTTTATTAGCTTGGTGCGCACATATCATCCACGTAGCTCGTGGAGTGTCTGGTCCTCAATCTATGTCTTCCTTTAGAAGCATCTTTAACCGGACCCCTACTCCCCCATTTGTTTGGACAGTCAGTCCAAACAAGCTTTGGACCAAAAAAGTCATCCAATCAGATCCTTCATTTCAAGCCCATATGTTTGGGTTGTCCAACACCCCATTTTCAGGCCAATGTGGGGCAGATTTGGAGCGCATGAACGCGGCCATGACGTCAGACTGGCCCGACTTGCCCATTCTGACCCCACAAAATCCCCATCCCATCCCTACCCAGACCAAGCCCTAGCCACATCCACTATCTACGCCGCTTCAACAGTGCTCTCCCCGGGTCCTATCATCCCCATCTTCGATCATGTTCGCCATGTCGAGCATCAGATTGGTGTCCGATGGGTCCGGATCCAAAGATGACGGCACCCGTTTCGAGACCCAAGCTTAGTCGTCGGAGCCGCACCAGGGCGGATCCGACAGTCGGGCGCGTTCACTGCCACCCTGCCATGGACCAACAACGGCTTGCAGAGCATGTCCACTCCATCGCCATAGCAGGTGCTTGACAGCTCAAGCGCCTTCATTACGTTTGAGCCACCCCGACGTTGGGTGCTTGTTCGTTGTGTGTGGATGTCGCCCAGAGAGTATGAGGGCGTCAACTACAATGTCCATGCCTGCAGCAGATGCGGCAGTTGCAACGACTAATTTGGGGCAAGGTATGACACACCCATCGTGCGAAGGCGAAGGCGCGCGTGGCTCCTGCTCACCCGTCGTGTCCGCTCTGATGTCGATACCATCCGGATCCGACGAGGACCAGGTGATACGTCTATTTTTCATCATGTTTTCCTACTGTTATTTATAGTGTTTTCAATCAATATAACACTTTATGGAGTAATTCTAATGCCTTTTCTCTCATAATATGCATGGTTTACACAGAGAGGGATATTACCGGCAGCTGGAATTCTGGACCTGAAAAAGCTATGTTAGAGGTACCTATTATGCACATCTTCAAATGAGTGGAAATTTTACGAAGATTTATTTTGGAATATATAAAAGTTATGGGAGAAAATAAATACCAGAGGGGGCCACCCAGGTGCCCACTAGGCACCAGGGCGCGCCTACCCCCCCCCCCAAGGCGCGCCCTGGTGGGTAGTCATCTTCTGGTATGGTTAGATTACCCCCTGGCCAGCCTCCGGTACCCATCTTATGGTATATAAGCCCATTTTCCCTAGAAAAAATAAGGGGAGAACTTTCGGGATGGAGCGCCACCGTCTCGAGGCGGAACTTGGGCAGGAGCACTTTTTCTCTCTGGCGGAGAGATTCCGCCGGGGATACTTCCCTTCGGGAGGGGGGAATCGAAGCCATCGTCATCGCCAACAACCCTCTCATTGTCGGAGGACTAATATTCATCAACGTCTTCAACAGCTCCATCTCTTCTCAAACCCTAGTTCATCTCTTGTGTTCAATCTTTGTATCAAATCCTCAGACTGGTACCTGTGGGTGACTAGTAGTGTTGATTACATATTGTAGTTGATGCTAGTTGGTTTATTTGGTGGAAGATCATATTTTCAGATCTATTATGATGTTCAATACCACTCTAATCTTGAGCATGAATATGTTTTGTGAGTAGTTATGTTTGTTCTTGAGGACATGGAGAAGTCTTGTCATAAGTAGTCATGTGAATTTGGTATTCGTTTGACATTTTGATGATATGTATGTTGTGATTCCCTTAGTGGTGTTATGTGAATGTCGACTACATGACACTTCACCATCTTTGGGCCTAAGCGAATGCATTGTGGAGTAGTAATTAGATGATGGGTTGCTAGAGTGACAGAAGCTTAAACCCTAGTTTATGCGCTATTCCACGTGTTTAATGCTATGGCTAGATTTTATCTTAACTCTTCTTTCATAGTTGCAGATGCTTGCGATATGGTTAATCATAAGTGGGAGGCTTGTTCAAGTAAGAACAACACCCAAGCACCAGTCCACCCACATATCAAATTATCAAAGTAGCGAACTCGAGTCAAACAAACATGATGAAAGTGACTAGATGAAATTCCCGTGTGTTCTCAAGAATGCTTTGCTTATTATAAGATATCGTTCCGGCCCGTCCTTTGCTACAAAAAGGATTGGGCTACCTCGCTGCACTTTTGTTACCGTTACTATTACTTGCTCGTTACAAATTACCTTGCTATCAAACTATATGTTACCGACAATTCCCAGGTCTGCAGAAAATACCTTGCTGAAACCCGCTTGTCATTTCCTTTTGCTCCTTGTTGGGTTCGACACTCTTTCTTATCGAAAGGACTAGGATAGATCCCCTATACTTGTGGGTCATCACTAGGTCATCCACATTGTCAAGCAGCAATCCCTCACCTCCAAGGAATTGTATGTGTGTCGTTGCCGCCGAATCAATGTGAGGGTCCTCGCACAGGGCATCGAGGAGTCGCGTCGTGCTGCAGAGAAGGAGATCACAGAGGAAGCGCGTGCCCTGGTGAAGGAGAAAGCTCAGGCTGCCCATGCCCTCACCGGCCTCTCCCCAAACTCGTACGAGAAGATGTTTAGTACCTCCAAGCTCTCCAGCTCTAATGGCGACGAGGTCCACTGCGACCCCTACGCTGCCTTTGACCTCTACTACCACGCTAGATGGCAAGGGCAAGGGCGCTCGGCGTTGAATTTTCTGTTCTTATTTATGATATTGAACCATCAAGGCTTAGTTAAAATGTTGTCTTTCGTTGCCCTATGTTTACTGTTGTTGAACTTTTGTTGTCCCATGTTGTTTGTTGTTTAAACTACTTGATGACTCATTTTGCCCTTGGCGAAAAGACCAATTGCAACCAAGAAGCTAAGGAACCTATGACAAACATGTTTTATGAATGATCCACAAAGAGAAAAAACTGAACGGAAGTGAGCAGGTTGTTCTACTATGTGAAGAATATTTTTTTGAGTTATATGCAAATGATTACGTTCATATCGCATTTTTATTTGCCTACTATTTAGCTCTAATATTTTTTTACTTTACACTCTTGGCACAAAAAACCAACTACATCGCTGCAACTTTGGCTGCAAAATGACAGTATACATATGGAAAAAATCATATACATATGGGTAATGATCATTCTTGATGAAAAGTTCGGGATCCAAGCATCCCTCCATATATCAGTTTTCTCACCGTCGCCCACTCGCCAAATGTATCCATGGCGCAAAGTATTAGAGCCTTGCATTATACTCTGCCTCGTATATGAAGAATTATACTTTAGACTACAATTTAATATATCCCAATTGCTCTTAGAATGCATGCACATAAGAATCCTGATTCTCAATGAGCCTCCATGCTTGTTTATCTAGTAACACGGGGTTCAAGCAATGAATATCTCTAAATACCATACCACCTACACACATTTTGCACCAAGCAAAACAATGCATTCTCTCTGACTGTCACCATCTCCCCACTAATAATGCGACATCACATGAGTGATTCCCTTGCATATTTGTTTGGGAATTCTGATTTCATATGATGGTATAGCTTGTGCAATAGCATTAAGAAGCACTTCCCCCCAAGGGAGTCCTGGACTAAGGGGTCCTCGGGCATCCGACCTGTTAGCCATGGGCCGGACTGATGGGCTATGAAGATACAAAGACCGAAGACTCCACCCGTGTCCGAATGGGACTCTCCTTGGCGTGGGAGGCAAGTTTGACGATCGAATATGATGATTCCTTTCTCTATAACCGACCTTATGTAATCCTAGATCCTTCCAGTGTCTATATAAACCAGAGGGCTAGGTCTGTAGAGACCAATACTCATAGCCATAGTCATATAGGCTAGACTTCTAGGGTTTTAGCCATTATGATCTCGTGGTAGATCAACTCTTGTAATACTCATAGTCATCAAGATCAATCAAGCAGGAAGGAGGGTATTACCTCCATAGAGAGGGCCCGAACCTGGGTAAACGTTGTGTCCCCTGTCTCCTGTTACCATCGACCTTAGAAACACAGTTCGGGACCTCCTACCCAAGATCCACTAGTTTTGACACCGAAATTGGTGCTTTCATTGAGAGTTCCACTGTGCCGTCGTCAAAAGGGTCGATGGCTCTCCTTGTCGTCAAGGAAAATATCACCTCCGGAGGAGCCCTGGCCCCAGGCCAAACCCTCCGGCTGGGCGGCTTCGTCATGACCGCCCGTTCGGCCCTTAAGCCGATGATGACCTCTCAAGCCATCGAAAATCGCCTCCACATTGATTCCGAATACTCCAAATGGATGGATCCGACGGAGTTGTCGTCTTTAAATGAACTCCTAGATCGCATTTCCGCCTTGGGGGTCGCTACAGACTACGATCGGATCGGGCTTAAACCCGACCAGAGAGAAATTAAAACTCCGCCGATCACCCACCAGATAGCGGTAGTCGAGGAGCAAGACAACTCTTCCTCCGTATTAAGAACGAACTATGTTCGGATCTCTAATCTTGAAGAGCCGGACACCCACCAGCAGAAAGACGCGCCTTGTCCCCCGAACATAGAATCAGACGACAAGCTTAAAAAATCAGTTGATATCCCGGATCCCGAACTGTTAAGTCCGGAAGATCTTCAGACTCCGGATCCAAAATTGGGTCAGGGTTCAGATTTAAATCCACCCACCCACCCAGATATAATTACTCCCATGAGCATACAATAGCAGTCTCAGGAAACAGTCCACCACTTCTGGGCCAGATTCCTCCTTGTCAAAGACAAGATTAAAGATTGCTGTGACGAATACGCGATCTCGGCGTTCCGCAACAATTGCATGGATGAAGGAATCCTCAACACCATCAACCGCCATCGCATATTACATGTCGCCGGCTTGGCAAATATCGTACATAAGTACAGTGCAATGGAAAGCGCCTGGAAAACTCAGGCAGCCCGCTGGGAACCATCGGTCCCCACTCAACCCCTCGTTCAGGCGAAAAGGGTGCGCCCTCGTGGCACGCCCGGTCCAATAATAAAGAAATATAAGCCCATTACGGGGCGCGGAACCGTTCTGGAAGGATGGCTCGATAGGCCATGCAAAATACACACAACACCGGATAACATACCAACCCACAACCTTAGAGCATGTTGGATTCTCCGGCAAGTGGCCAAGAGTGGCGAGGATATCCTCACCAAGAATACCCTAGAACAACACCCCCAGAAGACGACGACCTCAAAGTATTGACGGTCTTCGAGATTTTTGCTTCAAACAATAGGCGCAAAAGGGCACTCCGTGAACTCGCCGAAGTCTGCCAAATCGCAGCAATAAACCCTTGGAAGGACACGGCTATAACTTTTAATGCCGGCGACGAACCAAGATACATGACAGTCTGAGCACCAGCCGCCTTGGTCCTCAGTCCAATCATGGACGGCTTTCGGCTCACCAAGGTTCTCATGGACGGTGGCAGCAGACTAAACCTCATCTATGAGGATACACTCCACAAAATGGAAATAGACCGGAGCCGCATCGAGCAAAGTAGCACGACCTTCCGAGGAATCATTCCTAGTCGGGAGGCGCGGTGTGCGGGAAAGATCACACTTCACGTGGTATTCGGCACGCCGGAGAATTATCGGTCCGAAGAGATAACCTTCCAAGTGGCCCCTTTCAACAGTGAATATCACGCCCTTTTGGGGCGAGATGCATTTACACGCTTCCAAGCTATACCTCATTACAGGTACATGAAGCTTAAGATGCCCGGGCCCAACGGCATAATCACTCTCGCCAATGATCCGGACATAGCACTCCGCACCGAAAATAAAACCGCATCCCTGGCCCTTGAGGCATTATCTGAAGCCCTCGCAGCCGAAAAATTAACTGCACTATGCTCCACGGTGGACAGGGACGATGTAATCCTAGACAAACGACCCAAATCCACCTCCTTCAAAGTGGCAGAAGAAATAGTCAAATTCCAAGTCCATCCAACGGACCCCAAGAAGACAGCATCTATTGGAGCACAACTAGACCCAACGGTTGACGCCGCGCTACGAGAGTTCCTGCGAGAGAACTGGGATATATTCGCATGACACTCTTCTGATATGCCAGGAATCCCACGCAAGTTGGCCGAACACAACCTCAATATATTGAAGGGATACAAACCGGTCAAGCAAACACTGCGGCGCTTTTCCGAACCCAAACGACAAGCTATGGGGGAGGAGCTAGCCAAGCTAATCGAGGCCGGATTCATTAGATAAATAAAACACCCGGACTGGCTGGCAAACCTGGTGATGGTGCCAAAGAAGGATAAATCCTGGCGCCTGTGCGTCGATTTCAAAGACCTCAATAAGGCTTGCCCCAAGGATCCCTTCCCCCTCCCCCGCATCGACCAGATCATTGATGCTACCGCAGGACACAACTCACTGTGCTTCCTTGACGCATATTCCGGATACCATCAAATTAAAATGAAGGAGTCGGGTCAAGCCGCAACAACATTCATTACCCCATATGGGCCATTCTGCTTCAGCACCATGCCCTTCGGGCTCAAAAACATCGGCGCCACCTACCAACGCATGATCCAAACATGCCTTTGAGAAACAGATCGGTAAGACAGTTGAAGCATATGTGGACGATGTTCTCATCATAACCAGACACGTCGAAACACTCACAGACGATTTACGTCTCACATTCGACAACCTCCGCGCATATGACATCAAGCTCAATCCGGAAAAGTGTGCTTTCGGCGTCCCCGCTGGAAAACTGCTGGGCTTCATCATTTCCAATAGAGGAATTGAAGCAAATCCAGCCAAAATACGAGCTTTGTCACAATTGGCTACGCCAATGGACCATAAACAGGTCCAAAAACTCGCCGGTTGCGTGGCAGCTTTAAGCCGCTTTATCTCCCGATTGGGAGAAAATGCATTACCACTCTATCGCCTTCTACGGCGCACCGATCACTTCAAGTGGACAGATGCGGCAACAGTCGGACTGGAAGAAATAAAAGCCCCTCTAGGGAGCAACCCAATCCTGGCCGCGCCGAACGCCGGCGAACCAATGTTATTATACATATCGGCAACCCACCAAGTGGTGACCACCGTGCTCGTCGTTGAACGAGAACAGGATGGACACAAATTCCTGCTTCAGAAGCCAGTATACTACGTATCCACTTGTTGGGGAACGTAGTAATTTCAAAATTTTCCTACGCACACGCAAGATCATGGTGATGCATAGCAACGAGAGGGGAGAGTATTGTCCATGTACCCTCGTAGACCGAAAGCGGAAGCGTTATGATAACTCAGTTGATGTAGTCGTACGTCTTCACGACCAGACCGATCAAGCACCGAAACTACGAGACCTCCAAGTTCTAGCACACGTTCAGCTCGATGACGATCCCCGGACTCCGATCCAGCAAAGTGTCAGGGAAGAGTTCCGTCAGCACGATGGCATGGTGACGATCTTGATGTTCTACCGTCGCAGGGCTTCGCCTAAGCACCGCTACAATATTATCGAGGATTATGGTGGAGGGGGGCACCGCACACGGCTAAGAGAACGATCACGAAGATCAACTTGTGTGTCTAGAGGTGCCCCCTGCCCCCGTATATAAAGGAGCAAGGGGGAGGGGCGGGCGGCCAGGAGGAGGCGCGCCAGGGAGGAGTCCTACTCCTACCGGGAGTACGACTCCCTCCTTTTCCTTGTCCAACTAGGAGAGGGGGAAGGAAGGGAGAGAGGAGAGGAAGGAAAGGGGGGGGGGGCGCCGCCCCCCACCTTGTCCAATTAGGACTAGAGTGGGAGGGGGCGCGCGGCCTGCCCTGGCCGCCCCTCCTCTTCTCCACTTTGGGCCCATGAGGCCCATTAACCCCCGGGGGGTTCCGGTAACCCCCCGGTACTCCGGTTTTATCCGAAATTTCTCTGGAACACTTCCGGTGTCCGAATATAGCCGTCCAATATATCAATCTTTATGTCTCGACCATTTCGAGACTCCTCGTCATGTCCGTGATCACATCCAGGACTCCGAACAAACTTCAGTACATCAAAATATATAAACTCATAATGAAACTGTCATCATAACGTTAAGCGTGCGGACCGTACGGGTTCGAGAACAATGTAGACATGACCGAGACACGTCTTTGGTCAATAACCAATAGCGGAACCTGGATGCTCATATTGGCTCCTACATATTCTACGAAGATCTTTATCGGTCAGACCGCATAACAACATACGTTGTTCCCTTTGTCATCGGTATGTTACTTGCCCGAGATTCGATCGTCGATATCTCAATACCTAGTTCAATCTCGTTACCGGCAAGTCTCTTTACTCGTTCTGTAATACATCGTCTCACAACTAACTCATTAGTTGCAATGCTTGCATGGGTTAAGTGATGTGCATTACCGAGAGGGCCCAGAGATAGCTCTCCGACAATCTAAGTGACAAATCCTAATCTCAAAATACGCCAAGCCAACATGTACCTTTTGAGACACCTGTAGATCACCTTTATAATCACCCAGTTACGTTGTGATGTTTAGTAGCACACAAAGTGTTCCTCCGGCAAACGGAAGTTGCATAATCTCATAGTCATAGGAACATGTATAAGTCATGAAGAAAGCAATAGCAACATACTAAACGATCGGGGGCTAAGCTAGTGGAATGGGTCATGTCAATCACATCATTCTCCTAATGATGTGATCCCATTAATCAAATGACAACACATGTCTATGGTTAGGAAACATAACCATCTTCGATTAACGAGCTAGTCAAGTAGAGGCATACTAGTGACGTTTAGTTTGTCTATGTATTCACACAAGTATTATGTTTCCGGTTAATACAATTCTAGCTTGAATAATAAACATTTATCATGATATAAGGAAATAAATAATAACTTTATATTGCCTCTAGGGCATATTTCCTTCAGTCTCCCACTTGCACTAGAGTCAATAATCTAGATTACACAGTAATGATTCTAACACCCATGGAGCTTTGGTGCTGATCATGTTTTGCTTGTGGAAGAGGCTTAGTCAACGGGTCTACTACATTCAGATCCGTATGTATCTTGCAAATCTCAATGTCTCCCACCTGGACTAGATCCCGCATGGAATTGATGCGTCTCTTGATGTGCTTCGTTCTCTTGTGAAATCTGGATTCCTTTGCTAAGGCAATTGCACCAGTATTGTCACAAAAGATTTTCATTGGACCCGATGCACTAGGTATGACACCTAGATCGGATATGAACTCCTTCATCCAGACTCCGTCGTGTGCTGCTTCTGAAGCAGCTATGTACTTCGCTTCACATGTAGATCCCGCCACAACACTTTGTTTAGAATTGCACCAACTGACAGCTCCATCGTTTAATGTAAACACGTATCCGGTTTGCGATTTAGAATCGTCCGGATCAGTGTCAAAGCTTGCATCAATGTAACCATTTACGATGAGCTCTTTGTCACCTCCATATACGAGAAACATATCCTTAGTCCTTTTCAGGTATTTCAGGATGTTCTTGACCGCTGTCTAGTGATCCACTCCTTGATTACTTTGGTACCTCCCTGCTAGACATATAGCAAGACACACATCAGGTCTGGTACACATCATTGCATACATGATAGAGCCTATGGCTGAAGCATAGGGAACATCTTTCATTTTCTCTCTATCTTCTGCAGTGGTCGGGCATTGAGTCTTACTCAATTTCACACCTTGTAACACAGGCAAGAATCCTTTCTTTGCTTGATCCATTTTGAACTTCTTCAAAACTTTGTCAAGGTATGTGCTTTGGGAAAGTCCAATTAAGTGTCTTGGTCTATCTCTATAGATCTTAATGCCCAATATGTAAGCAGCTTCACCGAGGTCTTTCATTGAAAAACTCTTATTCAAGTATCCCTTTATGCTATCCAGAAATTCTATATCATTTCCGATTAGTAATATGTCATCCACATATTATAATATCAGAAATGCTACAGAGCTCCCACTCACTTTCTTGTAAATACAGGCTTCTCCAAAAGTCTGTACAAACCCAAATGCTTTGATCACACTATCAAAGCGTTTATTCCAACTCTGAGAGGCTTGCACCAGTCCATAAGTGGATCGCTGGAGCTTGCACACTTTGTTAGCTCCTTTTGGATCGACAAAACCTTCCGGCTGCATCATATACAACTCTTCTTCCAGAAACCCATTCAGGAATGCAGTTTTGACATCCATCTGCCAAATTTCATAATCATAAAATGTGGCAATTGCTAACATGATTCGGACAGACTTAAGCATCGCTACGGGTGAGAAGGTCTCATCGTAGTCAATCCCTTGAACTTGTCAAAAACCTATTGCGACAAGTCAAGCTTTGTAGACAGTAACATTACCGTCAGCGTCAGTCTTCTTCTTGAAGATCCATTTATTCTTAATTGCTTGCCGATCATTGGGCAAGTCAACCAAAGTCCACACTTTGTTCTCATACATGGATCCCATCTCAGATTTCATGGCTTCAAGCCATTTTGCGGAATCTGGGCTCACCATCGCTTCTTCATAGTTCGTATGTTCATCATGATCTATTAGCATGACTTCCAGAACAGGATTACCGTACCACTCTGGTGCGGATCTTACTCTGGTTGATCTACGAGGTTCAATAGTAACTTGTTCTGAAGTTTCATGATCATCATCATTAGCTTCCTCACTAATTGGTGTAGGTGTCACAGAAACCGGTTTCTGTGATGTACTACTTTCCAATAAGGGAGCATGTACAATTACCTCATCAAGTTCTACTTTCCTCCCACTCACTTCTTTCGAGAGAAACTCCTTCTCTAGAAAGGATCCATTCTTAGCAACGAATGTTTTGCCTTCGGATCTGTGATAGAAGGTGTATCCAACAGTCTCCTTCGGGTATCCTATGAAGACACATTTCTCCGATTTGGGTTCGAGCTTATCAGGTTGAAGCTTTTTCACATAAGCATCACAATCCCAAACTTTCAGAAATGACAACTTTGGTTTCTTGCCAAACCACAGTTCATAAGGCGTCGTCTCAAAGGATTTTGATGGTGCCCTATTTAACGTGAATGCGGCTGTCTCTAAAGCATAACCCCAAAACGATATCGGTAAATCTGTAAGGGACATCATAGATCGCACCATATCTAGTAAAGTACGATTACCACGTTCGGACACACCATTACGCTGTGGTGTTTCGGGTGGCGTCAGTTGCGAAACTATTCCGCATTGTTTCAAATGTAAACCAAACTCATAACTCAAATATTCTCCTCCATGATCAGATCGTAGAAACTTTATTTTCTTGTTACGATGATTATCAACTTCGCTCTAAAATTCTTTGAACTTTTCAAATGTTTCAGACTTATGTTTCATTAAGTAGATATACCCATATCTGCTTAAATCATCTATGAAGGTGAGAAAATAACGATATCCGCCATGAGCTTCAACATTCATTGGACCACATACATCTGTATGTATGATTTCCAATAAATCTGTTGCTCTCTCCATAGTACCGGAGAACGGCATTTTAGTCATCTTGCCCATGAGGCATGGTTCGCAAGTACCAAGTGATTCATAATCAAGTGGTTCCAAAAGTCCATCAGTATGGAGTTTCTTCATGCGCTTTACACCGATATGACCTAAACGGCAGTGCCACAAATATGTTGCACTATCATTATCAACTCTGCATCTTTTGGTTTCAACATTATGAATATATGTATCACTACTATCAAGATTCATCAACAATAGACCACTCTTCAAGGGTGCATGACCATAAAAGATATTACTCATATAAATAGAACAACCATTATTCTCTGATTTAAATGAATAACCGTCTCGCATCAAACAAGATCCAGATATAATGTTCATGCTCAACGCTGGCACCAAATAACAATTATTTAGGTCTAATACTAATCCCGATGGTAGATGTAGAGGTAGTGTGCCGACCGCGATCACATCGACTTTGGAACCATTTCCCACGCGCATCGTCACCTCGTCCTTTGCCAGTGTTCGCTTAATCCGTACTCCCTGTTTCGAGTTGCAAATATTAGCAACAGAACCAGTATCAAATACCCAGGTGCTACTGCGAGCTCTAGTAAGGTACACATCAATAACATGTATATCACATATACCTTTGTTCATCTTGCCATCCTTCTTATCTGCCAAATACTTGGGGCAGTTCCGCTTCTAGTGACCAGTCTGCTTGCAGTAGAAGCACTCAGTTTTAGGCTTAGGTCCAGACTTGGGTTTCTTCTCCTGAGCAGCAACTTGTTTGCTGTTCTTCTTGAAGTTCCCCTTCTTCTTCCCTTTGCCCTTTTTCTTGAAACTAGTGGTCTTGTTGACCATCAACACTTGATGCTCCTTGATTTCTACCTCCGCAGCTTTTAGCATTGCGAAGAGCTCGGGAATTGTCTTATCCATCCCTTGTATATTATAGTTCATCATGAAGCTCTTGTAGCTAGGTGGAAGTGATTGGAGAATTCTGTCAATGACGCAGTCATCCGGAAGATTAACTCCCAGTTTAATCAAGTGATTATTATACCCAGACATTTTGAGTATATGCTCACTGACAGAACTGTTCTCCTCCATCTTGCAGCTATAGAACTTATTGGAGACTTCATATCTCTCAATCCGGGCATTTGCTTGAAATATTAACTTCAACTCCTGGAACATCTCATATGCTCCCTGACGTTCAAAACGTCGTTGAAGACCCGATTCTAAGCCGTAAAGCATGGCACATTGAACTATCGAGTAGTCATCAGCTTTGCTCTGCCAGGCGTTCTTAACGTCGTTAGTTGCATCAGCAGCAGGCCTGGCACCTAGCGGTGCTTCCAGGACGTAACTCTTCTGTGCAGCAATGAGGATAATCCTCAAGTTACGGACCCAGTCCGTGTAATTGCTACCATCATCTTTCAACTTTGCTTTCTCAAGGAACGCATTAAAATTCAACGGAACAACAGCACGGGCCATCTATCTACAATCAAACATAAACAAGCAAGATACTATTAGGTACTAAGTTCATGATAAATTTAAGTTCAATTAATCATATTACTTAAGAACTCCGACTTAGAAAGACATCCTTCTAATCTTCTAAGTGATCACGTGATCCAAATCAACTAAACCATAACCGATCATCACGTGAAATGGAGTAGTTTTCAATGGTGAACATCACTATGTTGATCATATCTACTATATGATTCACGCTCAACCTTTCGGCCTCAGTGTTCCGAGGCCATATTTGCATATGCTAGGCTCGTCAAGTTTAACCTGAGTATTCTGCGTGTGCAAAACTGGCTTGCACCCGTTGTAGATGGACGTAGAGCTTATCACACCCGATCATCACGTGGTGTCTGGGCACGATGAACTTTGGCAACGGTGCATACTCAGGGAGAACACTTTTATCTTGAAATTTAGTGAGAGATCATCTTATAATGCTACCGTCAATCAAAGCAAGATAAGATGCATAAAAGATAAACATTACATGCAATCAATATAAGTGATATGATATGGCCATCATCATGTTGTGCTTGTGATCTCCATCTCCGAAGCATCGTCATGATCACCATCGTCACCGGCGCGACACCTTGATCTCCATCGTAGCATCATTGTCGTCTCGCCAACCTTATGCTTCTATGACTATCGCTACCGCTTAGTGATAAAGTAAAGCATTACAGGGCGATTGCATTGCATACAATAAAGCGACAACCATATGGCTCCTGCCAGTTGCCGATAACTCGGTTACAAAACATGATCATCTCATACAATAAAATTTAGCATCATGTCTTGACCATATCACATCACAACATGCCCTGCAAAAACAAGTTAGACGTCCTCTACTTTGTTTGTTGCAAGTTTTATTTGGCTGCTACGGGCTTAAGCAAGAACCAATCTTACCTACGCATCAAAACCACAATGATAGTTTGGCAAGTTGGTGCTGTTTTAACCTTCGCAAGGACCGGGCATAGCCACACTCAGTTCAACCAAAGTTGGAGAAACTGACACCCGCCAGCCACCTGTGTGCAAAGCACGCCGGTAGAACAAGTCTCGCGTAAGCGTACGCGTAATGTCGGTCCGGGCCGCTTCATCCAACAATACCGCCGAACCAAAGTATGACATGCTGGTAAGCAGTATGACTTATATCGCCCACAACTAACTTGTGTTCAACTCGTGCATATAACATCAACACATAAAACCTGGCTCTGATACCACTGTTGGGGAACGTAGTAATTTCAAAATTTTCCTACGCACACGCAAGATCATGGTCATGCATAGCAACGAGAGGGGAGAGTATTGTCCATGTACCCTCGTAGACCAAAAGCGGAAGCATTATGACAACGCAGTTGATGTAGTCGTACGTCTTCACGACCCGACCGATCAAGCACCGAAACTACGGCACCTCCGAGTTCTAGCACACGTTCAGCTCGATGACGATCCCCGGACTCCGATCCAGCAAAGTGCCGGGGAAGAGTTCCGTCAGCACGACAACGTGGTGACGATCTTGATGTTCTACCGTCGCAGGGCTTCGCCTAAGCACCGCTACAATATTATCGAGGATTATGGTGGAGGGGGGCACCGCACACGGCTAAGGGAACGATCACGAAGATCAACTTGTGTGTCTAGAGGTGCCCCTGCCCCCGTATATAAAGGAGCAAGGGGAAGGGGCGGCCGGCCAGGAGGAGGCGCGCTAGGGAGGAGTCCTACTCCTACCAGGAGTAGGACTCCCTCCTTTTCCTTGTCCAACTAGGAGAGGGGGAAGGAAGGGAGAGAGGAGAGGAAGGAAGGGGGGGGGCGCCCCCCCTCCTTGTCCAATTCGGACTAGAGTGGGAGGGGGCACACGGCCTGCCCTGGCCGCCCCTCCTCTTCTCCACTTTGGCCCATGAGGCCCATTAACCCCCGGGGGGTTTCCGGTAACCCCCGGTACTCCGGTTTTATCCGAAACTTCTTCGGAACACTTCCGGTGTCCGAATATAGCCGTCCAATATATCAATCTTTATGTCTCGACCATTTCGAGACTCCTCGTCATGTCCGTGATCACATACAGGACTCCGAACATACTTAGGTACATCAAAATATATAAACTCATAATGAAACTGTCATCGTAATGTTAAGCGTGCGGACCCTACGGGTTCGACAACAATGTAGACATGACCGAGACACGTCTGCGGTCAATAACCAATAGCGGAACCTGGATGCTCATCTTGGCTCCTACATATTCTACGAAGATCTTTATCAGTCAGACCGCATAACAACATACGTTGTTCCCTTTGTCATCGGTATGTTACTTGCCCGAGATTCGATCGTCGGTATCTCAATACCTAGTTCAATCTCGTTACTGGCAAGTCTCTTTACTTGTTTTGTAATACATCATCTCGCAACTAACTCATTAGTTGCAATGCTTGCAAGGCTTAAGTGATGTGCATTACCGAGAGGGCCCAGAGATACCTCTCCGACAATCGGAGTGACAAATCCTAATCTCGAAATACGCCAACCCAACATGTAACTTTGGAGACACCTGTAGAGCACCTTTATAATCACCCAGTTACATTGTGACGTTTGGTAGCACACAAAGTGTTCCTCCGGCAAATGGGAGTTGCATAATCTCATAGTCATAGGAACATGTATAAGTCATGAAGAAAGCAATAGCAACATACTAAACGATCGGGTGCTAAGCTAATGGAATGGGTCATGTCAATCACATCATTCTCCTAATGATGTGATCCCGTTAATCAAATGACAACAGATGTCTATGGTTAGGAAACATAACCATCTTCGATTAGCGAGCGAGTCAAGTAGAGGCATACTAGTGACGTTTAATTTGTCTATGTATTCACACAAGTATTATGTTTCCGGTTAATACAATTCTAGCATGAATAATAAACATTTATCATGATATAAGGAAATAAATAATAACTTTATTATTGCCTCTAGGGCATATTTCCTTCACCACTGTCCTCACACCATGCAAATCCCGGTACCCTCATTATCAAAAGATAGCATACGCTGCCTTCATGGCATCCCGGGAGCTACGCCACTACTTTCAGGAGTGTTCGATCACGGTGGCTTCTGAAGTACCACTCAATGACATAATAAACAACCGCGATGCTACGGGCCGGATCGCCAAATGGGCCATTGAGGTCCGTCCATTTGACATAACATACAAGCCGTGTCGAGCCATTAAATCCCAAGTACTGGCTGACTTCATCGCCGAATGGACAGAGGTCGAACTCCCTAAAGAGTACTGCACATATTCCAAATAGGTTATGTATTTTGATGGTTGCAAAATGCTGGCAGGGCTAGGAGCGGGTGTCGTTTTAACGTCCCCCACTGGAGACGTCGTCCAGTACATACTCCAGATATTGTACACAGACTCCAATAACGCAGCTGAATACGAGGCATTATTACATGGTCTTCGGATGGCTGTCTCCATGGGCATACGACGCCTGGAAATGCGCGGGGACTCAAACCTCGCAATATCTCAAATAAATGGAGACTTTGATGCCAAAGATCCGAAGATGTTGGCTTATCGCAATGCCGTCCTAAAAATGTTGGCTCGATTCGAGGGGCTCGAGTTTCATCACGTGGCTCGAGAAAGTAATCAAACGGTGGACGTCCTTGCTCGCACTGGCGCCAAGCGCGACCCCGTCCCACCTAACATCTTTCTGGAAAGGCTTTTTAAGCCGTCCATGGTGTGGCAAGGGGAGAGCGGCAACACCAGTCCGGATTTGAACACAACCCTAGATTCCAAACACACCGATATCATCGGGGGCTTAGCCACCAAAATAACACCGTCGACCCATCTCACTATGGCAGTCATTGCCCCATGGACCAAACCCTTCTTGGCCTACCTTAACAGGAAAGAACTCCCTGAAGATCAGAACGAGGCCCGCCGCATTGTCCGGCGTTCCAAGGCCTACAAGGTTCACGACGGAGAGCTCTACAAGAAAAGCGCTACCGGAGTCCTTCAAAGATGTATCTCCGAGGAAGAGGGGCGGCAGCTCTTGGCCGAAATTCATGTTGGTCTCGGCGGGCACCACGCCGCACCTCATGCCCTTGTTAGCAAGGCCTTCCGTATAGGTTTTTATTGGCTGACGGCCCGAGCAGATGCACAGGACCTTGTCCAACGTTGCGTCGGATGCCAACTCTTTGCCAACCAAAGCCATATGCCCCCACCGCCCTACAAACAATCCCCATCACTTGGCCTTTCGCGGTCTGGGGGCTCGATATGGTCGGACACCTTAAAGGAGGAAGCCATAAGAAAAAGTATCTACTGGTCATGGTGGACAAATTCACTAAGTGGATAGAGGCCAAACTAGTTAAAACGGCTGAGGCAGGACCAGTGATAGAATTCATATCCGGTGTTGTGCACCGCTACGGTGTTCCACACAGCATCATCGCCGATAACGGCTCCAATTTCACAGCCGACGAGGTGAAAACCTGGTGCGCTAATCTGGGCATTAAGCTCGATTACGCCTCTGTCTATCACCCGCAAACAAACGGTCAAGTCGAACGAGCCAATGGTCTTACTATGAGCGGCATCAAGCCTATATTAGTGCGGTCTTTGAAAGAATCAGACAAGCACTGGGTTGAGGAGCTCGACTCCATGCTCTTGGGGCAGCGGACCACGCCCAATCGCACTACCGGATATACACCTTTCTTCATGGTGTACAACGCAGAGGCAGTGTTACCCTGCGACATTATTCATGACTCACATCGAGTGCGCATGTACGAAGAGAGAGAGGTCGAGCTTGATCAGCAGGACATCTTACATGCCCTGGAGGAGGAGCCGATGTCATAAAATCCCGTTCCGCATTTTATCAACAGCAGGCTCGACGGTATCAAAGCAGAGAAGTGCGGGCCAAGGCCTATAATGTTGGCGAACTCGTTCTACGCCTGCCAGTGAAGAAAACAGACAAACTCAAGCCGAAGTGGGAGGGTCCCTTCATCATTGACGAAGTTCTCACCGGAGGAGCGTACCACCTACGTGATGCGTCAGATAATCGCCTAGCCGAACCCCTGGAACAAGGCCAGACTCTGAAGATTCTATGGCTAGCGCCGAACTCTTTGTTCGTCTCCTTCCCCCTGTTGTTTCCATCATTTTTCTATCTTTTCATTTTTTCTCTTTGGCCTCAAAGCTTTTGTGCGGCTAGACCATACACCCCTGACGTATACATCTTCGAGTATGTACGTCCATTATACTTGGGGCTTCTTGGACAGAAGCTTGCTATTATTAATTTCCGAGCATCAAGCTCATCACATATGCGTTTTTTCCCATATGTACCTTTTCTTCGCCATTATATGCATCGATATGACTTAAGTTTTGGCCAAGCTGGGTTGCCTGGCTCCTGTGCTTATGCCCTACGTACCCGTTAGTTCGGCTAGGGCATAAAGGGAGCACCTCTGCGATTGTTACTGCCGGGTCATCCGGATGTGTACCTCAGACCGGGTGAAGCCGAAAGCTAGCGTTCTTAAGGGAATATTCGGTCGGTGAACTAAAGATGTTTTTCGCATTCACTCCATTGTGAACCCCCAGAAGTTAAATACACTGCGATTTTTTAATCACAGTTTGGACATGCACATTAACTCATGCACACCCAGGGAAAGGAACCCTTAACGGAACTATTCTCTCTGGAAGATGTTTCTTACAATCTTAATGTAATATAACATAACTAGCCGGATACAACTTGTCTATTCAAGCAACTATGACCCCTACGCCTGGTTTCCACGCATACCCCGGTCTATTCGGCCGCTCTGGTATTCGGAAACACTCCGCACCTTCGGGTCCAGAGGTTGAAGCGAAAAGGTCTGCCATGACAATCGTTTTACAATTCAGCTAGAGTTACACATGTCAAGGAGAGTACATAGTCACTTGGACTCAAAAATTTCCTCCTCTATACTGTCCAACAGGTTGTCTAACTTACAATCCTGTTGGGAATATTTGGCAGCTCCTGCTACTTGGCCATATACCAAATTAACGGGAATTTCTTTTCCGTCTGACCCTGGAGGTCCGACCCGGGCCATGCGATTTGGATCAAGCTTGGTATACCGTGTTTTCACCATGGCCAAGGCCTCTCGCACACCCTCCCGGCAGGCCAATGTTTTCCATAATCAAATACGCTGCCGCGCTCCCTTGAATAGCTCTACAAGCTCCATCATACTTCCCTGAGGGGAGGCGGATGGCCATAAAGCCTTGGCAACACTCCGCATTGCCTGCCGAGCTTGCTCGTGCATTTGCGACGGCCCTTACAATAGATCGCAAGACGATCCAGACACCTCCTCTTCGGGACGGCCCGTCAGCATACCTACAAACATAACTCTGTCAGATCCTTTCATCTCCGAATTACTATAAGGTAAGTTCGGCCACATACTGAATATGCCACCTTGTAGCCTTTTATTTTCCTTTACGGAGTCAGCCAGCTGGGCCCGCACATCTTTCAGTTCTTCGTCCAGCTGGGTGTTGAAATCTTGGAGCTTGTTTTTTCCTTCGTGACTCGGATCAACACACGCTCGCCTACGGCGTGTAGTCTTTTGGCCTCTCTCTCTCTCTCCCGCCTGTGCGGTTTTCAGCTTCTCCAGTTGATCTGACGATCCTATCATGAGATAAGCGACAATGTTAGCATAACTACTATATAATTACTATTTCTCGATGGAGGGAAATATTACCAGAGGACGCCTTCTTGGACTTGTCCAGTTCGGCGGTAACAACAGTTAGCTGTGTTCGACACTTTTCTAGCTCTTGGGTTAGAAGGTCATTCTTCTCCGTAAGAACCTGGTTATACAACGATCCTCAAGTCAGTTGTACCAACTGCTTCAAGTCTCGGGGGCTACTGGCATATGGTTATCATATTTGGACAAAGTAAATTTACCTGCACATCTTTTAAATGTTGATTGGTGCCTCTGGTAAGTCCATCTCGAGCAGCTCGGATGTATGCATCAGCCGAGCTGAAGGCATTAAATGCCTCTTCTGAAAAGCTGGGGTCTCCTAGAACGGCCCTTCGGTGCCGATGATTCATGGTGCTCTCCACTTCCGAGTTGGTGAAGGATACATCATCTGAATCCTCGGCTGGAGGACAATCCGGCGTCACCCCCGTATCAACCCCCGTCTTTGCGGCAGGATCTGGATCCCGGCTGTGGGGAGTATGACCGGTCGGACCCCCGGACATAGTCCGGCACACTCTTTTCCTGATACAGGGCAAACATAAAAGTCACAATCGCATGCGACTGCTGAAGAACATATTTGCAAATCCATACCTCTTTGATGAAGGCTCGGCCGTATCTTCATTTGCCTTCCTCTTTGTAGGCTTGCCCGGCGTGGGGGCAGCTCTCTTTGGAGATGCCCCCGGGGCAGCATGGCGCGCCGAACGCCTCCCCTTTTGAGCACAGGACGGTGCGGTGGGTGAGGCAGAATGAGAGAACTCTTTTGAATGAGATGTCTCCTGATTACTTACGTGCGAAGCAGGGAGAAGACCGGGATAATCAGCGGTGATGGACACTTCGGTGCCGTCATAGCTCGCCTGGTAAAACACCCCGTCCTCGAGCACCATGAATATATCCGGATCCTCCTCGAATCTGGGGTCAAGGTCCCGATTGTGTCCCTCGGGCTGTGGGGCGGGGTTGTGAAGCCCTTCGAAAATCTTTCGCCAATGGTGTTATAAATGGACGGATTAATATTCGTTGAAAGTATCTCATGGAGTGGTGTGAGTAGAGCAGAGGAGTTGGGACTTACCCAGCTAGGAGGACCATACATGGAAAATCCATCTCTGCGCTTGATACATAGAAATTCCTCTTCCTCTCCTTTGAACAGTTCAGTCAATATTTTGGCCAGAGCAGCAGGGGTGTCCGGACCCTTTTTGCCGCAGCGGGAGGCGTCATCCTCACCATTGTAGTGCCACATGGGAAGCCCTATATATTGGAGTGGCTGAACCCCCCGTACTATGGAAGTCGCCATTACTTCAGCTATTGATAATCCGGACTGAGCGATCGTCCTTATCTTGCTCATGAGTTGATGAACTTCCGCACTATCTTCCTCCTCGAGGCTCCGAGGGCGCCAGCTATGGCGTTTCTTCAAAGGAACGCTTGTGAACTCAGGGAGACCCCTCCGAACTGGGTCTGGAAGTGTGTTGTCCTCAATATAGAACCATTCGGAAGGCCACTCTTCAGATGCCTTCTTTGGTGTGCCGGATAGATATCCGGTCTCGGCAATGCGCCATATTTCGGCTCCCACCACTTCGAATATTGATCCCTCGTGGTTGTGCGGGACGAGACAGAATAGCTTCCTCCACAATTCAAAATGGGCCTCACAACCCAGGAATAGCTCGCAAAGGGCGACGTAACCCGCGATATGCAGGATGGAGGCCGGAGTGAAGTTGTGCAGTTGGAGGCCATAGTACTCCAGGAGCCCTCTGAGGAACAAATGAATTGGAAACCTGACGCCTCTTAGCAGGTAGGGGATGAAACACACTCGCTCCCCCTCATATGGATTGGGGAAATTCTCTGTCGGGGCCTCGCCATTTAAGGAGGTCAACCCTGCTCGAACAGGGACCAAGTCCGCGGGAGGAAGAAACCCGTGTGTTTGCAGCTTCTCCAGCTGACCATGGGATACAGAGCACCTCTCCCACTCGCCTTTTTCTGGGCCGCAGGGACGGGAGGAGGAGCTGGGAGCGTTAGCTATGTTGGAGTGGTCTTTCCAAGCAATCTCTGAGGATTTTTTCCACGTGTTGCCGAATGGATCTGAGATCCAATCTCTTTAAATAGACACTCTTCCTCGCCTGACTGGGGTGTTATGTGCAAAAATACCCTGACCTCTCGCATTCGCTTAACACGTGGAAGCTGAAGTTATTGATACACAGAAGCCGAGGGGTACGACATTAAATGGAAGGTCGAATACATCACTTTGAAGTCATCGAAGGAGGAACCCGCCTTGCAATGCCGAAGACAATCTGCGCGCCGGACACCTCGTCATTGAAGTCTGGTTTGGGGGCTACTGAGGGAGTCCTAGACTAAGGGGTCCTCGGGCGTCCGACCTGTTATCCATGGGCCGGACTGATGGGCTGTGAAGTTACAAAGACCGAAGACTCCACCCATGTCCGGATGGGACTCTCCTTGGCGTGGGAGGCAAGTTTGGCGATCGAATAAGAAGATTCATTTCTCTATAACCGAACTTCTGTAATCCTAGATCCTTCCGGTGTCTATATAAATCAGAGGGCTAGGTCTGTAGAGACCAATACTCATAGCCACAGTCATACAGGCTAGACTGCTAAGGTTTTAGCCATTACGATCTCGTGGTAGATCTACTCTTGTAATACTCATTTCATCAAGATCAATCAAGCAGGAAGTAGGGTATTACCTCCATAGAGAGGCCCAACCTGGGTAAACGTCGTGTCCCCTGTCTCCTGTTACAATCGACCTTAGACGC
>NC_041389.1:448403620-448542742 GCF_002162155.2 Triticum dicoccoides | reverse complement strand
CCATTCACTCGTTGCCACACACGATCTATTAAATATTGAAAAGTATTAGTTTTATCCAAACCCATAGTTTCTGGTAGGCTGAGGTACTTACAGATTAGAGCTTCTATCATAATATTTAAGATGGTACAGATTTGCTCCCTTACCTCGCCACTAGTGTTAGGGATGGTAAAAATATTAGATCTATCAGCACTCACCATCTACCCCGAGGCTGCACTATAAAAATCAAGTATGTTCTTCAGTGAACTGGCATTCTAAGAATTTGCCTTCATTAAAATCAATGAGTCATTTGCAAATAATAGACTTGTAATAGTAGGTGCTTCTCAACAGACTTTGACTCCCTCCAACAATCTTGATTCTTCAACATGATTCAACAAAGCCATGAGACCCTTTGTGTATAAGATAAATATAGTACGGGGGATGGGGAGTCGCCCCGCTAAAGCCCTCTCGTGGGCTTGAAACTTTCTGTGAATTCAGAGTCGAGACAGATGCGATACTCAAACGGCATGACACAATGCATAACCATCTCCACCCAACTTGAGTGGAAACCAAGCTTTGGATCGCCAGCCTCCGAGCCCTCCCTCGCGCCACCTGCTGCTATGGTGTTGGATTCAGCGTTGATGAGCAATGGGAGAGGAGGAGTGGAGGTGTCCAACGTCGGTTGCAAGAATCATAGGGGTTAGAGCTACACGTGGATGGGACGGGAGGAGGCCGAAATTGAGAAGGAAGAGCAGCAAAGGCAGATGAGAGCTGCAGCGTGTGGAAGGGGAGGAGTGGAATGGCCGCATGCGCTCTAGTCATTCCCTCTGGAGCACTGCTGCGCGGACGATATAGTGGGGCTGATTTATGCATGACACGTGATCAATGCCATCCATCACTTTGGCTCCATGGGTTAGTGCCATGGATCACAGTTTCTTTCATAAATCGCCCGCCAAGGTGACGTGTGTAGAGTGATTCTATTCCCTCTGCCACGCTCCTCGCCCTTCCCCGAGCAAGGACGACTGAGGCGGGCATGCACGAGCCGGCCATCAACTGGTGCTTGCGTGATTTGATCACCATTGGCTCTCCCCGTCCCAGCCCCAGCCCCACCGTTCGTCTTCCCTCATGGCCTAATGCCCATCTCCTAGTAGAGCTGACAGCCAAGATCTTTCAATTCACACAAATGGACGGTTAGAAATAGCTAGATCGTGAGAGGCTCACTTTAGGGCCGATTTTACTGTCTAAACCAAAAGAAACCTTAGAGGAAAGGGGATCAAGATTGGGACACCACTGATGATTGTGTGTGTGGTTTGTGCAGTCGAGGATTTCCAAGGCTTGCAATGTCTATTTCTCTCCCGCTTATTAGTGTGATTCTCTCCCTTATTAGTGCGATTCTGACTAAACATGTGGTTGCTCCATGCCGTGGCACTCATTCCCCCTCATACCATGGTACTACTGATTTCTCAAATTACTTTGTCCGATATTCTTGGTTCTGGGTAATGGTTGTATGGCTTCATGTATCTTCGTCTCTATTTGTCATGATTTGCACCAAGTTTCTTTAGTGTCTATTCTGATTTCAGTGCCTCGTTCTTTCTAGCACACGGTGCTTTTGTTATTGTCTATGGTAGAATATCACGAATGATGAAGAACTATAACTAATCTACATATTGAATAAGCAAGATGGTCGGCCATCAAATTGAGTGCTAACATTAGGGCATCTCTAATAGCGACCTGCAAATTTCCTCCTGCTTTCGTCCGTGGACAGGGGAACTAGTCTGTGGACACGGATACGGGATGCTGCCATCCAACGCTATCCTGTATATTGTTGCTTGTATATTTGTTAGTATTTCCCCGAAGAGGAGAGGATGATGCAGTACAACAATGGTAAGTCTTTCCCTCACTTATGTAACCAAGGTTATCTATCCAGTAGGAGAACCAAGCGAGGGAGTCCTGGACTAAGGGGTCCTCGGGCGTCCGACTGTTATCTATGGGCCGGACTGGTGGGCTGTGAAGACATGAAGGCCGAAGACTGTACCCGTGTCCGGATTGGACTCTCCTTGGCGTGGAAGGAAAGCTTGGCGACCGACTATGAAGATTCCTTCCTATGTAACCGACTCTATGTAATTGTAGATTCCCCCGGTGTCTATATAAACAGGAGGGTGTAGTCCGGAAAGCATATATTCATTACCATAGTCATACAGGCTAGACTTCTAGGGCTTAGCCATTACGATCTCGCGGTAGATCAACTCTTGTAACACTCATATTCATCAAGATTAATCAAGCAGGAAGTAGGGTATTACCTCCATAGAGAGGGCCCGAACCTGGGTAAACATCGTGTCCCCCGTCTCCTACAACCATCGACCTTAGACGCACAGTTTGGGACTCCCTACCCAAGATCCGCCGGTTTTGACACTGACATTGGTGCTTTCATTGAGAGTTCCACTGTGCCGTCGACGAAAGGTTCGATGGCCCCTTCGATCGTCTATAGTGACGCTGTCCAAGGAGAAACCTTCCTCCCCGGACAGATTTTCATATTCGGCGGCTTCGTACTACGGGCGAACTCGCTTGGCCATCTGGAGCAGATCGATAGCTACGCCCCTGCCCACCAGGTCAGATTTGGAAGCTTGAACTACATCGCAGATATCCGTGGAGACTTGATCTTCAATGGATTTGAGACCGCGGTGATCGCTCCCCCTCGCTCCAATGAACATGACTTAAATCTGTCATCGGATCACATCCAGGAGATGGTTCCTATTGCTGCAACGGCCTTAGAACCGGAGCAGATCATGCCATCCGAGGCCACAGAGTCCGCGGCATTGGAGCCACACACAGACTCGACACCCTGCAATACTTGCGTCAACGGAACTCCGGACTCATCTCCGGCTATAAGTTCCGGACCATGTACGCCTACGGACACCGAGCTGGATCGGTTATCGATTTTCGAATTCAGCACCGCAGACATCTTCCAGCACTCATATTTGGGTGATGTGCTAAACTCTTTAAAGAATTTTTCCTTGGAGAAGGACTCACAACCGAACTATGTATGGTTCGAGCTAGAGGCTGATGATGGGGAATTTTGCTTCCCACCCGCCACACACTTCATAGCCACCGTCGATGACTTAACCGACGTGCTTGATTATGGCTCCGAAGACATCGACGGTATGGATGATGATGCCGACAAGGAGCATGGCCAAGACCCGCCATTCACTAGACGTTGGACGGCCACTTCTTCGTAATATGTGTACATGGTTGACACTCCTAAAAAGGCTAGCGACAACGACAAAGAAGATCCAGTTGCGAACAAACCTTCTGAGACACAGTCCATGCACCGGCGCCCTAAACGCCGTTCTAAGCCTCGTCGCTCAAAAGATCGCAACACTGGCACCCGAGAAAATAGTACTCCGGGTGACGCCGAAAACAATGAAGACCCTGTTGGAGTAGGATCCGAACAGGAGGAACAAGACAACAGGAAAGTTAACCCTGATAAACAGGCCACACCCCATGACCCGGATGACGATAGTTATCGTCCAGTCTCCGAGGATGAGGAGAGCCTCGGCAGCGAGGATTTCATCATGCCCGAGGCACCCCTCGAGCAGGAGCGCTTCAGGCGACAGCTAATAGCTACTGCAAGAAGCCTGAAGAAAAAGCAGCAGCAGCTCCAAGCCGATCAGACCTACTCATTGACAGATGGACCGATGTCCTGGCAGCCAAAGAATACGGCCTCAAACGCCCAGCCAAGAGTTACCCGAAGCGCAGACTGCTACCTCAGTTCGATGAGGAGGCACCAGATCCCATACCTCCCTCGAGCAATGCGAAACGACCGCCACATGGTCGGGATAGTGCGGCGGACCAACCACCCCGCGGTCGGGATAAAACGACAACTCAGGCCAAACAACAGCCCGCCCCACCACCTCATAAAAATAGAGACAACAGCTCGGGACCATACATATGACCTTCGGCAGGACCTGGACAGTAGAGCAGGACACACCAAATCAATCTACGGATCACGAGGACGCTTCCCGACTCAGGATGACGGCTACCTATTCGGACGTGACAAACCTAGTCACGCCCGGGCCGATAACCGCAGACGGACTTCATTTGAGGTGCGCCATGACGCGGCCTGATATAGAGGCGCCGCACACCCCCTCTGCTTCACAAATGAAGTACTGGATCACGAATTCCCCGAGGGGTTCAAGCCCGACAATATCGAATCATACGACGGAACGACCGATCCGCAGAATGGATCGAGGATTTTATTCTACACATTCATATGGCCCGAGGAGACGACCTCCACGCCATCAAATACCTCCCACTAAAACTAAAAGGGCCAGCTAGACACTGGTTAAATAGCCTGCCCGAAAATTCCATCGGCAGTTGGGAGGACTTGGAAGAAGCTTTTCTTGACAACTTCCAAGGTACTTATGTCCGGCCACCAGACGTTGATGACTTAAGTCACATTGTTCAACAACCTGGAGAATCAGCCAGAAAATTCTGGACTAGGTTCCTAACCAAAAAGAACCTGATCGTTGACTGTTCGGATGCCAAAGCCCTAGCGGCCTTCAAACACAGCATTCACGACGAATGGCTTGCCCGCCACCTCGGCCAAGAAAAACTGAAATCCATGGCAGCCCTCACGGCGCTTATGACCCGCTTTTGCGTGGGTGAGGACAGCTGGCTGGCTCATAGCAAAAACATAGCCAACGAGGCAGGCTCCTCCGAGGCCAAGAACGGCACCGGCAAGCTTCGGCGCAATAGACACAAACACCGAAGCAATGGTGATAATACCGATGACACTATAGTTAACGCTGGATTCAGTGGCTCCAAGTCCGGCCAGCGGAAGAAGCCCTACAAAAGGAACAATGAGGGACCATCCAGCTTGGACTGCATACTCGACCGTCCGTGCCAGATAAATGGCACCCCAGACAAACAAGCCAATCATACCAACATAGATTGTTGGGTTTTTAAACAGGCTGGCAAGTTAAATGCCGAGAACAAGGAAGGGATCACAAAGCAAGGACGAGGACGAAGAGCCTCAGCAGCCGAACACTGGGGGGCAGAAGAAATTTCTCCCTCAAGTCAAAACGGTGAACTTGATATACACTACACACATCCCCAAAAGGGAACGCAAGCGAGCACTCTGGGACATCTACGCGATAGAGCCAGTCGCCCCAAAATTCAATCCATGGTCGTCATTCCCGATCACCTTCGACCGTCGAGATCATCCAACTAGTATCGGCCATGGCTGTTCGGCCGCACTGGTCCTTGATCCAATCATCGACGTATTTCACCTAACACGAGTCCTAATGGACGGTGGTAGCAGCCTCAACTTGCTCTATCAGGATACATCGCGCAAAATGGGCATTAATCCCTCACGAGTCAATCCCACAAAGACTACCTTTAAAGCAGTCATACCAAGTGTAGAGGCCCATTGTACGGTCTCAATCACGCTGGAAGTGGTCTTCGGTTCTCCGGACAACTTCCGAAGCGAAGAGTTAATCTTCGATATTGTCCCCTTCCGCAACGGCTACCACGCACTACTTGGACAAACTGCGTTTGCTAGATTCAACGTAGTGCCATGCTATGCTTATCTCAAGCTCAAGATGCCCGGTCCACGTGGCGTCATAACAGTCAATGGAAATATTGAACGCTCCCTCCGTACAGAGGATCGCACAACCGCCCAGCAGCGGAGGTACAGAGCGGCCTTCTCAAGCAGAACCATAATCCGGCTGCCGAGCCCCTGGACATCACTAAGAGAGTCTGGACCACACTGCAACAGGACGGTTTGGCTCGTCAAGAGCTCGACTAGCAATTCGGCCTCTGTCCCGGTCCTGACGAGGTAGTCGCATCTGCACCACACGTACATAATTACGGACTCAAAATCCCATGGGCATCGACGGAGACACAGCTAGCTTGTAGTTCGGCTACACCGATCCCGGACTCACTCATATCTTTACTATTTCCTTTTTTCTTTTTCCCTTTTTTCAGGTATCTTTTATATAGGCCTCCTCCGATGGTCTGACAACCGGTCCTGTCAAAGGACAAGTACACCAGATTGGCGTAGAGCATAGGCATACAGGGGAAGCCCTAGAGGACAATCCAACGACTACTCTACCTGTCTTTCAGTACCCAAATGCAGCTCTCCTTTGGTTCTGGCATGTTAAATAGCCGGTTACCTATTGCATCATTTGTATAAATGCGCTTTGACACATTAACCCAACCATAATGGAAATAGTTTACGGCCCAAGTCAAGGGGCCCCAGATACTACCTCTGCTCTTTTTCTGTTTCCCGTTGCTATTAATTAGTTATATCCTTGCACCCGTGCACTTTGGTACATTTCATATTCGCCAGGGGCTCCCTATCGCCCCATAATGCGGCAACAAAGTTCGAACACTTCTTATAGATAAGTTCGGCACCCCTAGTTTAGCATTATATGCATTGGCTCCGAATCATGTCTTTGGTCAATAGTTGGGTTGGCCGGCTCCTGTGCTTGCTACCCTACGTTCCACTACATCGGCTAGGGTAGTAAAGGGAGAACTACTGCAATTGTGCCCTGGTCTAAACCGGATGAGCACCTCAGTAGAGAAAGCCGAAAACTGACTGTCATGATGCGGCGAGAGCCGGTCAGCTATTCGGAGGTCACAAATCGTTGGAGATTTTTTTTGCATTTCGCGAAGGATCGGTACTTCCCGATCAGACGCTGACAGCGCTCTGGTTCGTATACCAGGGTCTGTGCCTATTTTTTATTATAAAACTCCTATGGCTAAGTGAGGGCGTTTAAGCCGCATAGTCTGATTGCTTGGTTCGTTGCGCTAAACAACTCCTTCAAGGACCATATAATTGGATCAAGATTGTTTAGATTCCATCCCGAACACCTCCGTACTACCTACGTGAGGGCAGAAGCCGACGACTAGTCAACCCTCAGATTCCATACAACACGGCCGCACAGGAGGAAACAATAAAAACATAACAAACATTATATTACAAACCGGATTTGTTTTCATCATATAAGGCAAAGACAAAAAACGAATGTCTTCATTCGAAAATAATGTCCTGCCCGCACTGCGCTGCTGCAAGTCGAGACCCCTCTAGGACATCCACAAAATATCGCTGGGGTGTGCGGTGCTCCTTGCCCTCCGGCAGCCCTTTGGCCACCTCGGCGGTGTCCATCTTCGCCCACCACATATTGCAACGAGCGAAGGCCATGCAGGCACCTTCGATGCAGACTGATCACTTGACGATGTCTAGCCGCAGACAAGCCTCCATCACCCGCTTCACAAGGCCAAAATAACTGCTAGGTATAGCTTCAGCTGGCCAAAGCCGGATCATTAAATCCTTCATGGCCAGTTTGGCCACCCTGTGCAGCTCGATCAACTGTTCCAGTTGATCGTCAAAGGGCACCGGATGTTCTGGCACAGCATACTGCGACCAGAACAGCTTCTCCATGGAATTCCCTTCCCCGGCTTGGAAGAACTCCGCAGCATCGGACATGATGCATGGCAGATCCGCAAAGGCCCTTGGGCAACTCCGAACCCGGGTTAGTAAAAGGTACTTATTCTCCGCATACTTGCTTTGCATGTTAAAAGCCTTACCCGCTGCGATCTTCTTGCCCTCCTGGATCTCCTCGAGAGCACCCTGGGCTTCATTCTGTGCGGCCTCCGCGCTTTGGCGAGCTTTGGTAAGTTCGGTCTCTCGAACCGATGCTTCGCGCTCCAAAGCCTCACACTTCTTCACCGCGTCCTGGAGCTCCTGCTGGATCTCGCCGACCCGGGCCTTGAGCTTCTTACGGGCGGCTTGCTGCTGGACAGCCTTGCCTTCGGCTTCGGTCAAGGCATTTTTTAGGGCCTTGACCTCAGTCACCGCCCCTACACGTATTATGACACTCCGGTCAATACTCACCACTTACTCTTATCGAATACACAGCAAGTCGTTACTCACCTTGCTTCTCGTGGAGTTGAATCTTCACCTCGCTGAGCTCGTTCTCGGTCCGCTCCAACCTCTGCTTCAGTTCAGAGACTTCGGCAGCATGCGAGGTCGCAGCCAACAGCGACGCCTGTTTAATCACATAATTAGTCTCCTACAAAGGGTTGATCCCCTGTCCGGCCTTTCTTTCCGAACACCAGACAGTGTCTCAGGGGCTACTGTCAGCACGGGGTGTTCTCTTTCTACGTGACTTACCTCGAAACCTGTCAACAGGTTGTGGCAGGCCTCATTTAGTCCTCTCTTGACGGACTGAACCTTCTCGATCACCATACCCATAAGGATACAGTGCTGGTCCACAATGGAGGCGCCTCGTAGTGCCTCCATTAGGTTATCTGGTGCCCTTGGTTGGACAGGGGCCATTGGTGGAATTAGTGCACCCCCCTCCTTCGAAGGAAGGCGCGCGCTGGATTCCGGGGCCGTATCGGTCCCCGGAATCGTATTCGGTTGAGGGCCGTACTGAATACGTCCCTCTTCGCTAGTCTCCATGGGGATCTGCTCCCCCATGTGTCTGGCAGCGGAGGTCTCGCCATGCGGCGCCTCCTGGACAGTGTCCTGGGCCCCTCCCTGGCTCGGAGTGGTCCTCCGGGACAATACTTCAGTGTCGTCTTTGGCCTCAGGGGATAAGCGGGCGGCGGCGACATACTGGCCATTTCCATCGGATCCAACGAACCCCCAGATGAGGATCGCTGAATGCTGCCACGGGCCGGATTGCAATGGCACAATTAACCACGTCAAAACAATAAAAAGGAGAAGCCGGGTACACTTATGTACGAGAGTCATAGTACTTACGATTCGGCCCGAGGCTTAGTGCGGAGGCGTCGCTCCGGACTACTGTCAACGTCCCACGCGGTGTTGACCGCAGGGGCGCCCTTCCCCTTCTTGGGCGTTCCCGCCTCTAGATTCATGGAGGCCCCCCTCTTCTTCTCCTTAGGGGGAGGGTTCTTCTCCTCCTCCTCCTCTTCCTCCTCGTCGTCCTCAGGGACGGATGAATGGGCGTCCTTGTCTTAGGACGTCACATCCGAAGTGCCCTTGCGATGGGGGCCACTTTTGGCCCCCTTGGCCTTCTTCTTGGCCTTCTTCTCTGGTGCCTTATATGGCACCGACACCAGCATCTTTGCCAGGCGCGGGATGACCGGCTCTTCAGGCAATGGAGCCGGACACTGGATCTGCTTCGCCCTCTCCATCCAATCCTGAAAAAGCAATGATAAACTCAGACATCATCCTCGAAACAATTAAGTAGGGGATACGTAGAAAATAACATACCTCGCTGGCGAGGTGTTTGCAATCGTGCCCACAATCTGAATCTGTGGCCGGCGGTTTCTCGTTGCCCTTAAAGAGCAACTTCCAGGCACCTTCGTGAGTGGTTTCGAAGAGCCTTGTAACGCCCCAAGACCGACGCTCCAGACGGCTTCCATGTTTTTCGTTGTTGTCATGTGTTCCGTTCGTTTGTTGCATTCATCACCGCATCATCCGCATTGCATCGGCACTTCGTTGCTGTCTTTTTTTCAAACTTGCATTCGTTAGTCGTTGACCGTTGCAGACCAATCGGGTTTTCGCTTCCCTCTTGTCCGTGTCTGCCTAACCCTCTTTGCACAGTGCATCGACCCCTCGCGCGCGCGTCCAAAATTGTCCCGGACCCGAACCGAACTGTCGCTACCGTTGTGTCCGGATCATCCCCTAACGTCTACAAAATATCTCCGTTTTGTTATTTGGAGTCCCTAAGCTATTCTTTTTCAACCGCCTGATTAAAATCGGACGGACCGGTTTAGCCCATACCCAGTCTCCTACCTATAAATAGACACCTAACCCTAAATTTTAGGAGCAATGTCCCATCCATTCCATCACCGCGCCGCCACTCCACCCGGTCTCTCCTTCCACCTTGGGATCTTCCCAGATCCAAATCCTCCCCTCCTCAATTTCCACGCCCAACCAACCAGTGCCTTCCTTGGTTTCCATCGTCCATCCAACCACCACAACCCACGCACACGCCTCCATCTCGCGCAGCCAGGGACGCCGTGTCCTCAAGCAGCAGTCGCCGCCGGCCGGATCCGCGCCTCCCATGGAGCTCCTCGCAGTCTCCCAGCCATCCCCGTCCTTGCTGGACCTCTTCAGCTCGTCGTAACCCCATCCCCGCTGCTCCTCGTCGTCGTCTTCTTCCTGTGCGCCGTCAACGCCCGGTTCGGCCTCTTCTTCGAGCAGAGGAGGACGCCCGCAACCGCTGTCTCCGCCCGTTTCCCCGACGTCTGCTCGCCCTGCGCCTGAGTCCTGCATCGCCAGCAGGCCGTCCTCGCCGCCCCTGCCTCTCTACTTCGAGCAAGCAAGCCGAGCGCTTGCGTTGACCGTGCCACTGCACCGAGCCATCCCCGACCCCCATCTCGTCGCCCACGTCGCCGCTTTGCTCCGCCCTCGCCGTCGTCCCGCCGACGAGCAACATCAGCAGGTCGCCGCCCCCGCTCCTCCTCCTTCCCGAGCCGGAGCTCCTGCCTCGACCTCACCTCCACCTCATCGCGCCGGCGACTCGTCACGCCGGACTCCTCCCTGCAGCAGCACTGCCCCAAGCCTGGCGCCGCAGCCTCCTTCTCCTCGTGCCCGTGCACGAGCGGACGATCTCAAGCTCCCTCCTCTCGGTCGCTTCGCCCCGAGCACACAAGACCAGCAGGACCGCGCCCTTCCTCCCGCCTCTCTCTTTCTTCCCCTTGTTCTCTCTCTCAGTTCTCTCTGTCTCTTTCGTCAGGTTTCTGCGACGCCTCGTCGCTGTTTTGCCCAGTCGCCGTCCAAGACCGTTCCCGGCCGGATCCGGACGCCCAGGACCTCGCCGCACCTTCGCCCCGCTCGCCGGAGCTCTGCTCCCAGCCACCGCCGCCCTGCTCGCCTCCTCTCCTTCGCCCTTGCGCGAGGAGGATGACCCAGCGCCAAGTCCCGCTTCGCCGTTGACTGCGCCCCCATCCACCTCTTCGTTCGATCCAGCCAGGCCCCAGATTTGCCAGCTCCCTGTTGGCCCAATGTGAGCAACTCCCCTCAGCCCAGTACAACTCAGATTCGGCACATGTATTTTTTTCCCTGCGCTGCGATTTTATCTAATTTCCAGGAGACTGCAGTTTTCAGAAAAGTCCCTCTAGATCATGCATATAATAACTCATCAACCATGCATCGGTTTAAAATGATTTAAATATGAAAAATGCTTAGAATTTCATCTAGTTTCATAATATGCCACTTTCATTCATGTTTAAAATGTTTAAAATGCTGTTTGATTAATTTTGCTCAAATGCCATGTTAAAATGATTTATTTCATAACTAAATAACCGTAGCTCGGTTTTAAATAAACTTTATATGTAAATGGGGTGGAAAAATGCCTAGTTTAACTTGGTGCACTTTGTTTTACTGTTTAATTACATTAAAATATGTTTTAGGGCAGAACAGTACCAAATCTAAAATATGCATATGGGGATTTTTCGGAATTGTTGCTTGTTGTTCCGGCCTCATTCAAACTTTCCTAGATAGGTAGTTTTCATATGCTTCACCCCTTGACATGTTTAACAACGTTTAATATTGTTGGGTACATAACAGAGAGAACTAAATAATTGTTGTGGTGTTTTGTCAATATGCAACTCGTTGCATATTGAGCTCCACGTAATTTGTAGTATTGTTTGTGCATTTTGCCATGCCTCATTAATCCGGACATGCATCATTCTTGGTTGTGCATCATGCCATGTTTATGTGTTGGTCGTTTACTATGTTGTTTGTTTGTTTCCGGGTTGCTTCTCTCGTTAGCTTCGGTTTTCGTTCCGGAGTTGTGAGGATTCGTTCGACTACGTCCATTTGTCTTCTTCTTGGACTCGTTCTTCTTCCTTGCGGGATTTCAGGCAAGATGACCATACTCTCGAAATCACTTCTATCTTTGCTTGCTAGATGCTCGCTCTTTTGTACCACTTGCTTATCATGCCTCCCATATTGCCATGTCAAACCTCTAACCCACCTTGTCCTAGCAAACCGTTGTTTGGCTATGTTACCGCTTTGCTCAGCCCCTCTTATAGCATTGTTAGTTGCAGGTGAAGATGAAGTTTGTTCCTTGTTGGAACATGGAGATGTTGTTCCTTGTTGGAACATGTTTACCTGTAGGGATATCACAATATATCTTATTTAATTAATGCATCTATATATTTGGTAAAGGGTGGAAGGCTCGGCCTTATGCCTGGTGTTTTGTTCCACTCTTGCAGCCCTAGTTTCTGTCATATCGGTATTATGTTCCCGGATTTTGCGTCCCGAACGCGGTTGGGTGATTTATGGGACCCCCTTGACAGTTTGCTTTGAATAAGACTCCTCCAACAAGGCCCAACCTTGGTTTTACCATTTGCCTACCTACCACCATATACCCCTTCCCTTGGGTTCTACAGACTCAAGGGTCATCTTTATTTTAGCCCCCCCGGGCCAGTGCTCCTTCGAGTGTTGGTCCGAACCGAGCAGCCTGCGGGGCCACCACGGGAAAACTCGAGGCTTGGTTTTACTCGTAGCTTGACTTATCTGGTGTGCCCTGAGAACGAGGTACGTGCGACTCCTATCGGGATTTGTCGGCACATCGGGCGGCTTTGCTGGTCTTGTTTTATTACTGTCGAAATGTCTTGTAGCTGGGATTCCGAGACTGATCGGGTCTTCCCGGGGAGAAGGAATATCCTTCGTTGATCACGAGAGCTTATCATGGGCTAAGTTGGGACACCCCTACAGGGTATTATCTTTCGAAAGCCGTGCCCGCGGTTATGAGGCAGATGGGAATTTGTTAATGTCCGGTTGTAGAAAATCCAAAGTTGACCTTATTAAAACACATCAACCACGTGTGTAACCGTGATGGCCTCTTCTCGGCGGAGTCTGGGAAGTGAACACGGTGTTGGAGTTATGATTGACGTAGGTTGTTCTAGGATCACTTCTTGATCATAGTTGTTCGACCGTGCTTTTGCCTGCTCTTCTCGCTCTCTTTTGTGTATGGTAGCCACCATATATGCTAGCCGCTTGCTGCAGCTCCACCTCATACCTTTGCCCTTCCTATGAGCTTAAATAGTCTTGATCTCGCGGGTGTGAGATTGCTGAGTCCCCGTGACTCACAGATACTTCCAAAACCAGTTTGCAGGTGCCGATGAAACCGTGCAGGTGACGCACCCGAGCCCAAGGAGGAGCTCGATGTAGATCTTGTTCTTGTGTTGTTCCGTTTCAGTTGATCAGTAGTGGAGCCCAGTTGGGACGATCGGGCATCTGTGTAGCATTTGGGGTAGTCTTCTTTTATTTTGGTTCCATAGTCGGACCTTGATTGTATCTGGTTGATGTAATGCTTTATTCATGTATTGTGTGAAGTGGCGATTGTAAGCCAACTATGTGTCTCTTTCCCTTATGTATTACATGGGTTGTGTGAAGATTACCCCACTTGCGACATTGCTTTCAATGCGGTTATGCCTCTAAGTCGTGCTTCGACACGTGGGAGATATAGCCGCATCGAGGGCATTACAAGTTGGTATCAGAGCCATCCCTGACTTAGGAGCCCCCTGCTTGATTGAATCTCTGACTTTGTTGAGTCTAGAACAAAATGTTTTGAGTCTTAGGATTATATATATCGGAGAGTAGGATTCTTTTTACTCCCTAGTCCCTTCGTCGCTCTGGTGAGGCATCCTGACGTAGAGTTTTGACTTTCCTCTCCTCAAATTTCAGTAAATTTTTTTTAGGATCACGCGGGTATCTTGGAATCGTTCCGATGGTTTTGTGACGAGAACATTGTTCTTGGTGCCTCCTGACATTTAGGGGTTGTGGCAGTGTCCCGGGGAGTTGAGCTCCGAGGTGTTGCCGTCACAATTTTATCGTTGCAGTTCTGGAATACCTGAGTTTTGCCGACATCGAAAATCTCTTTTGTACAGTTGTTGGTGAGATAACCCCGATAACCCAGTACTGGGGCGAGTTCGGGAGTATTGCCATAGCTCGTATAACGGATGATTTTCGAAGGTCGAGTTAAACGATTTCCGAAGGTTTCTCGGTTATGTGTTGAAGGATGGATACAACTGGATCTAGGTATTGTTAGTTTGGGTGATATATTTTGTGTCCCCTGTATCCCCAACACCTGATTGCATAACCAGAAAGTTTCGGGAGTTTATAAGTGGGAATTCAAGTATCTCGTAGGATATCTTTCCAACACACACATGATACGATATGGGATCTATCATATGTTTGTTTCCGGCTTATTATGCAAGCCAATCCTTTGTTTTTGTTTTGTTTTGTGGTATTCGAGTTGCTTCAATGTCAAGTATTGATTCCATACCTTTTCCTAAACGGCATTCTCATATTTCGATGTGAATGCTAATCCTCCTTGTTCATCAAGATTGCCATCCCAATTCTATTTCCAACCAGTGCGCTTCTCTTCGAGGTGATCCTAACATTTCTCATTCGCAAGACCCACCCTCAGTTTTTTTTCTCTCTCTACGTGTTTGTTTCATCCGCCCCAAGTTGCCTTTGTTTTCCCTCCCTCCCACCCTTTTCTTCAAGGACTCAGATTTCTTAATCAAGTATCCTTTTATTGATGGGAAGTCTCTTCATTCTTTTCCGTCAATATTTCTTATCCGGTGATTCTCATGAAGATTCTAACGGAGCTTCAAGTTCATCATTTTTCACTCTCGTATTCTTCTCCGGTGGATTTAATTCAAGATTTTGGTGTTGATCATATCTCTTTCCTCGTCTCAAATGTTTTCTCATGCTGGTGCACCTCTTAATCATCCACTTCTCGCTATTCAATTGTTCCGGAGTGATGAAGATATCTCAGAAGATTCAAGTTTCCATTCTCAATTCACTCAAGTTCTTTTGAGGATGCTATCTCATTCAAGCCATTTAATTCAACCGGCGCAATCTTTTGTTTAACCGTTCAATGGTGTTTCTTTTGAGTGGGCCCTAACCCACATGTATTTTTCAAGGATCTTACCTGACTCTTCTAATTTTCCTGGCGCGATTCTCAAATTCATTTCAAAGTTTGACGTAAGAATGAATTATCATCAGTCAAATGTCTTTCTCCAAGATCTTTCAAATTCTTTTCATTGTTGGTTCAACCTTTCTAATTTTCATACTGGAGTATCTCAACAATTTATGGTGGTGTTTCTCGTCGTCATTCTCAGATTTTGAAGACCGAAGAAGTGCTTCCTCTAAATTTTGTCCGTTCCATTCAAGATTCAGGGTTCTAGCTTGATGCCATCCTCTCATAATTGTTTTCAATTGTGAGAATTATTTTCACCCATCTGGAGCAATTCATTAGTCTTTTCAGTTTGATTCTCCGGAGCCCAGCATCTCAGAATTATTAATTTAAGATTTCAGCCCTCGTTCTCCAAATCTTACTGGTGCATCATTCAAATATCCTCTAATCAGTTCATGATCTGTTCGTTCTCATGTATCTAAATTCTATCAAGTATCTTTATTCGTTTTCTAATTCTTCCCGGTGAAGTGTGCCTTTGCGACTTTCATTATCAAATTCTTACGGTGGTTCATTCAAGAATTCTCTTCCGTTGTTATCGTATCAATTCATTCGTTCTTTCTAAGTTCTCTTCCGTTGTTACCGGTGGTTCGTTGAAGTCCTTCTCAAGTTTGTGCTATATCTCTCTTGATCTTTTCTACGAGAATAAGGGGTATGTCAAATCCATTGCTTGTCATCAATTTAATTGGTGAAGGATAATCATAATGTAATTCTTATTCTTGTTTCATCGAGTTAACTCAATTCCCTATTCCGGAGGTTCTTCAAATCCTTGGTTTCAATAGCTCATCTTTCTTTTCCGGAGTTCCAAGCTCTCACAATTATATCATCACGGAGCTTCATCTTATCATTGCAAGGCTTCACCTTGTGTTTTCAACTTCTCTCTCTTTTTCATCCTGTTATTACCGGAGTTCTTCATGGAGGCTCTACATGGTGCTTCGTCAAGGATTCCTTTCATTCTTTAATTTTTCTTCAAGATTTCTCTCGGAGTTAAGATCCGCCAAGTTATACTCTAAAATAAACATGTTGTTCAACACATTTCTTGTTTTGAGGAGTTCAAGCCTTCTTCTTCCTACATTCCAAAGTGCAATTCTTTCTACCTTATCTTTTGAGATGGTGTTATGTCATTCTTGACAATTTCCCTTCGTGTTTCATGATTCACATGTTGTCAAGAATGAGGTATTTTAAATCCATCAATCTGTTCGTTGGAGTTATCTTGGCTTTGATTTCACCTAAAACCTTCCCTAAGGAATGTTGCTAGTATGGTGCTTATCAATGACCCAAGTTCTTCGTTTGTCCTCCTGGTGAAATAAGTCTCTCGTCTCCTTGGTGATATCAATCCAATCTTTTGTTTCCACAGTGGCAAAATTTCACCTCAAGATTTCGAGATGTTTTCCATAAGCCCACATCAACCTTATGCTTTCGTTGTTGATCAACAACTCCTTCTCTTCGTAAGCATGCTCTTTCGATTTTATTTGCGAGAGTTGTCATTCTTCTTCTCCATTCTTTTCTTTCCAACCATCTAGTTTTCCATTCCATTCTTTCTTTTCTTCCGGAGACATTGTGATGTTGCTATCTTCGACCAATCATCTCGTTTTCTCAAGATCATATTCTTTTCTTGCTTATCCATTTAACCGGAGTGCTATAAAAATTATGTCATTCTTGTTCCTTGGCTATCTCGATATACCGGTGGTTGCATATTCTCTTTGGTTCGTTAAGCTCTTGTTTCATGCCTTTCTACCTACAAGGTTCTTGAAATGTTCCTTGTTCCTCTTTGATAACAGAGTGTTTGCAATCTCCTCATCTCCATTGTATTCTCTCTTTCACTTTGTTCAACCTCTCAAGGTTCATGGTTTCACTCGTTTGTCGAAGAAGCAACTTAGTTTTACCTCTTATCTTCCTCTTTGTTTTCCCTATGGTGCCATCTTTAGATCTCGGGGCGAGATCCTCTTGTAGTGGTGGAGTGTTGTAACGCCCCAAGACCGACACTCCAGACGGCTTCCATGTTTTTCGTTGTTGTCATGTGTTCCGTTCATTTGTTGCATTCATCACCGCATCATCCGCATTGCATCGACACTTCGTTGCTGTCTTTTTTTCAAACTTGCATTCGTTAGTCGTTGACCGTTGCAGACCAATCGGGTTTTCGCTTCCCTCTTGACCGTGTCCGCCTAACCCTGTTTGCACAGTGCATCGACCCCTCGCGCACGCGTCCGAAATTGTCCCGGACCCGAACCGGACTGTCTCTACCGTTGTGTCCGGATCATCCCCTAACGTCTACAAAATATCTCCGTTTTGTTATTTGGACTCTCTAAGCTATTCTTTTTCAACCGCCCGATTAAAATCGGACGGACCGGTTTAGCCCATACCCAGTCTCCTACCTATAAATAGACACATAACCCTAAATTTTAGGAGCAATGTCCCATCCATTCCATCACCGTGCCGCCACTCCACCCGGTCTCTCCTTCCACCTTGGGATCTTCCCAGATCCAAATCCTCCCCTCCTCAATTTCCATGCCCAACCAACCAGTGCCTTCCTTGGTTTCCGTCGTCCATCCAACCACCACAACCCACGCAGACGCCTCCATCTCGCGTAGCCAGGGACGCCGTGTCCTCAAGCAGCAGTCGCCGCCGGCCAGATCCGCGCCTCCCATGGAGCTCCTCGCAGTCTCCCAGCCATCCCCGTCCTTGCTGGACCTCTTCAGCTCGTCGTAACCCCATCCCCGCTGCTCCTCGTTGTCGTCTTCTTCCTGTGCGCCGTCAACGCCCGGTTTGGCCTCTTCTTCGAGCAGAGGAGGACGCCCGCAACCGCTGTCTCCGCCCGTTTCCCTGACGTCTGCTCACCCAGCGCCTGAGTCCCGCATCGCCAGCAGGCCGTCCTCGCCGCCCCTGCCTCTCTGCTTCGAGCAAGCAAGCCGATCGCTTGCGTTCACCGTGCCACTGCACCGAGCCGTCCCCGACCTCCATCTCGTCGCCCACGTCGCCGCCTTGCTCCACCCTTGCCGTCGTCCCGCAGACGAGCAGCATTAGCAGGTCGCCGCCCCCGCTCCTCCTCCTTCCCGAGCCGGAGCTCCTGCCTCGACCTCACCTCCACCTCGTCGCGCCAGCGACTCGTCATGCCGGACTCCTCCCTGCAGCAGCACCGCCCCAAGCCTGGCGCCGCAGCCTCCTTCTCCTCGTGCCTGTGCACGAGCGGACGAGCTCAAGCTCCCTCCTCTCGGTCGCTTCGCCCCGAGCACGCAAGACCAGCAGGACCGCGCCCTTCCTCCCGCCTCTCTCTTTCTTCCCCTTGTTCTCTCTCTTAGTTCTCTCTGTCTCTTTCGTCAGGTTTCTACGACGCCTCGTCGTTGTTTTGCCCAGTCGCCGTCCAAGCCCGTTCCCGGCCGGATCCGGACACCCAGGACCTCGCCGCACCTTCGCCCCGCTCGCCGGAGCTCTGCTCCCAGCCACCGCCGCCCTGCTCGCCTCCTCTCCTTCGCCCTTGCGCGAGGAGGATGACCCAGCGCCAAGTCCCGCTTCGCCGTTGACTGCGCCCCCATCCACCTCCTCGTTCGATCCAGCCAGGCCCCAGATCTGCCAGCTCCCTGTTGGCCCAATGTGAGCAACTCCCCTCAGCCCAGTACAACTCAGATTTGGCCCATGTATTTTTTTCCCTGCGCTGTGATTTTATCTAATTTCCAGGAGACTGCAGTTTTCAGAAAAGTCCCTCTAGATCATGCATATAATAACTCATCAACCATGCATCGGTTTAAAATGATTTAAATATGAAAAATGCTTAGAATTTCATCTAGTTTCATAATATGCCACTTTCATTCATGTTTAAAATGTTTAAAATGCTGTTTGATTAATTTTGCTCAAATGCCATGTTAAAATGATTTATTTCATAACTAAATAACCGTAGCTCGGTTTTAAATAAACTTTATATGTAAATGGGGTGGAAAAATGCCTAGTATAACTTGGTGCACTTTGTTTTACTGTTTAATTACATTAAAATATGTTTTAGGGCAGAACAGTACCAAATCTAAAATATGCATATGGGGATTTTTCGGAATTGTTGCTTGTTGTTCCGGCCTCATTTAAACTTGCCTAGATAGGTAGTTTTCATATGCTTCACCCCTTGACATGTTTAACAACGTTTAATATTGTTGGGTACATAACAAGAGAGAACTAAATAATTGTTGTGGTGTTTCGTCAATATGCAACTCGTTGCATATTGAGCTTCACTTAATTTGTAGTATTGTTTGTGCATTTTGCCATGCCTCATTAATCCGGACATGCATCATTCTTGGTTGTGCATCATGCCATGTTTATGTGTTGGTCGTTTACTATGTTGTTTGTTTGTTTCCGGGTTGCTTCTCTCGTTAGCTTCGATTTTCGTTCCGGAGTTGTGAGGATTCATTCGACTACGTCCGTTTGTCTTCTTCTTGGACTCGTTCTTCTTCCTTGCGGGATTTCAGGCAAGATGACCGTACCCTCAAAGTCACTTCTATCTTTGCTTGCTAGATGCTCGCTCTTTTGCTATGCCTATGCTACGATGCCTACCACTTGCTTATCATGCCTCCCATATTGCCATGTCAAACCTCTAACCCACCTTGTCCTAGCAAACCGTTGTTTGGCTATGTTACCGCTTTGCTCAGCCCCTCTTATAGCGTTGTTAGTTGCAGGTGAAGATGAAGTTTGTTCCTTGTTGGAACATGGAGATGTTGTTCCTTGTTGGAACATGTTTACCTGTTGGGATATCACAATATATCTTATTTAATTAATGCATCTATATATTTGGTAAATGGTGGAAGGCTCGGCCTTATGCCTGGTGTTTTGTTCCACTCTTGCCGCCCTAGTTTCCGTCATATTGGTATTATGTTCCCAGATTTTGCGTCCCTAACGCGGTTGGGTGATTTATGGGACCCCCTTGACAGTTCGCTTTGAATAAGACTCCTCCTGCAAGGCCCAACCTTGGTTTTACCATTTCCCTTGGGTTCTGCAGACTCAAGGGTCATCTTTATTTTAGCCCCCCCGGGCCAGTGCTCCTTCGAGTGTTGGTCCGAACCGAGCAGCCTGCAGGGCCACCACGGGGAAACTCGAGGCTTGGTTTTACTCGTAGCTTGACTTATCCGGTGTGCCCTGAGAACGAGGTATGTGCGACTCCTATCGAGATTTGTCGGCACATCGGGCGGCTTTGCTGGTCTTGTTTTATTACTGTCGAAATGTCTTGTAGCCGGGATTCCAAGACTGATCGGGTCTTCCCGGGGAGAAGGAATATCCTTCATTGATCGCGAGAGCTTATCATGGGCTAAGTTGGGACACCCCTGCAGGGTATTATCTTTCGAAAGTCGTGCCCATGGTTATGAGGCAGATGGGAATTTGTTAATGTCCGGTTGTAGAAAATCCGAAGTTGACCTTAATTAAAACACATCAACCGCGTGTGTAACCGTGATGGTCTCTTCTCGGCGGAGTCCGGGAAGTGAACACGGTGTTGGAGTTATGATTGACGTAGGTGTTCTAGGATCACTTCTTGATCATAGTTGTTCGACCGTGCTTTTGCCTCCTCTTCTCGCTCTCTTTTGCATATGGTAGCCACCATATATGCTAGCCACTTGCTGCAGCTCCACCTCATACCTTTGCCCTTCCTATAAGCTTAAATAGTCTTGATCTCGCGGGTGTGAGATTGCTGAGTCCCCGTGACTCACAGATACTTCCAAAACCAGTTTGCAGGTGCTGATGAAACCGTGCAGGTGACGCACCCGAGCCCAAGGAGGAGCTCGATGTAGATCTTGTTCTTGTGTTGTTCCGTTTCAGTTGATCAGTAGTGGAGCCCAGTTGGGACGATCGGGGATCTGTGTAGCATTTGGGGTAGTCTTCTTTTATTTTGGTTCCGTAGTCGGACCTTGATTGTATCTGGTTGATGTAATGCTTTATTCATGTATTGTGTGAAGTGGCGATTGTAAGCCAACTATGTATCTCTTTCCCTTATGTATTACATGGGTCGTGTGAAGATTACCCCACTTGCGACATTGCTTTCAATGCGGTTATGCCTCTAAGTCGTGCTTCGACATGTGGGAGATATAGCCGCATCGAGGGCGTTACAAGCCTCTCCAGGGTTTGGTGCTTCTTCGGATTAAACTCCCACAGGGGGCGACTTCTACGCTGGCACAGGAGGATCCGGCAAACTAGCATCACCTAGATTACATCGACAAGCTTGACGTTCTTGGCTATCATACTTTGAACGCGCATTTGCAGCGCTATTAGCTCATCAGGCGAACACCAGTTCAGGCTCTTCTCGACCCAGGAGGTGAGTCGCATGGGAGCACCGGAGTGGAATTCGGCAGCTGCGGCCCAGGTTGTGCCGCGGGGTTCTATGATGTAGAACCATTGTTTCTTCCACTCCTTTACTCTCTCCACGAAAGTACCTTTCGGCCAGGAGACGTTTGACATCTTACTCACCATGGCTCCCCTGCACTCCGCGTGCTGGCCATCCACCACCTTCGGCTTCACATTGAAGACTTTGAGCCATAGCCTGAAGTGGGGTTGGATGCAGAGGAAGGCCTCACACATGACGATAAACGCCGAGATGTTGAGGAAGGAGTTCGGGGATAGATCATGGAAATCTATCCCGTAATAATACATCAGCCCGCGGACGAAAGGATGGAGTGGGAACCCTAGTCCACGGAATAAATGAGGGAGGAATACCACCCTCTCGTCGGGCTCTAGCGTGAGGACAACTTGTCCCTCGGCCAGCAGACCATGGGCGATTTCCTTCGCCAAGTATCCAGCCGCCCGAAGCTCAGTAATGTCCTCCTCCTTGACGGAGGAGACCATCCACTTGCCCTAACCTCCGGATCCGGACATGGCTGAGTGCTAGTTCGAGTGGAAAGGAGATAAGAACTTGGGCGCTAGAGCTCGAGATTGGGAGGGCAGAGATGGAGAGAAGGCGTGGGAGAGAAGAGGGAGTCCTTATCCCTTTATAAAGGCAGTAAATATCGAACGCCTCCCCACTCGCCTTAGAATTTGCCTATTCCCAAGGGCTGTATAAACGACGCGGTTGGATTACCCATGCCCGCATTGATGAGAATCCCACTATAAGGGGGCACGATCTCTGCTTTGACAAGACGTGCCAATTGCAACCGCGTCTCGGGACGTCGAGCGTCGGGCACGAAACAGTCCGGAATTATGACCGGTCGGACGTGATGTCACTCTACCGAAATTTGTCAGCGGATTGGACTCGTGCAAAATTATATTCTCTATGTGGTTGTGTATGGTGTTTGTGTGAAAGGTCCGGATACTATCATCACGTCCAAAGACTATCTTGGAGTTCGGATAGAAGGGAACCCACCTTGCAATGCCGAAGACAATCTGCACGCCGGACTCCTCGTCATTGAAGCCAGGTTCAGGGGCTACTAATGGAGTCCTGGACTAAGGGGTCCTCGGCCGTCCGACCTATTATCTATGGGCCAGACTGGTGGGTTGTGAAGACATGAAGGCCGAACATTGTACCCGTGTCCGGATTGGACTCTCCTTGGCATGGAAGGCAAGCTTGGCGACCGACTATGAAGATTCCTTCCTATGTAACTAACTCTATGTAACCCTAGATTCCCCCGGTGTCTATATAAACTGGAGGATGTAGTCCGGAAAGGATATATTCATTACCATAGTCATACAGGCTAGACTTCTAGGGTTTAGCCATTACGATCTTGCGGTAGATCAACTCTTGTAACACTCATATTCATCAAGATCAATCAAGCAGGAAGTAGGGGATTACCTCCATAGAGAGGGCCCGAACCTGGGTAAACATCGTGTCCCCCGTCTCCTGCAACCATCGACCTTAGACGCACAGTTCGGGACCCCCTACCCGAGATCCGCCGGTTTTGATACTGATACCAAGCAACACTATGTAAATGGTACCTGCACAAAAAGAACAAATACTTGCGACCCAACGCATAAGAGGGGTTGTCAATCCCTCCTCGGTATTGAGATAGATTAAATTGTATGAGATTGGATAAATAGATCTGACAAAATCACAAAATAAATTAATAAATAAAAAGTGCAGGAAGGTATTTTTGGGTTTTTGGAATAATGGATCTGAAAACAATATGATAGGAAATAGACCCGAGGGCCGTAGATTTCACTAGTGGCTTCTCTCGATAAAATAGCATAAGGTGGGTAAACAAATTATTGTTTGGCAATTGTTAGAAGAGCAAATAATTATGACGATATCCAAGGCGATGATCATGTATATAGACATCACGTCCAAGATTAGTAGACCGACTCATGCCTGCATCTACTACTATTACTCCACACATCGACGACTATACAACATGCATCTAGTGTATTAACTTCGTGGATAACGGAGTAATGCAATAAGAATGATGACATGATGTAGACAAGATCTATTCATGTAGGAATAGACCCCATATTTTTATCCTTAATAGCAACAATACATACGTGCCTCGCTACCCTTTATGTCACTGGGTGAGGACACCGCAAGATCAAATCCATCACAAAGCACCTCTTCCCATTACAAGAAAAATCAATCTAGTTGGCCTAACTAAACCAAAGTTTCGGAGAAGAAATACAAGTCTATAATAATCATGCCTATAAGAGATCAAAGAAGACTCAAATAATATTCATAGATAGATCTGATCATCAACTCGCAATTCATCGGATCCCAACAAACGCATCGCAAAAAGTCATTACATCAAATAGATTTCCAAGAACATCGAGGAGAACATTGTATTGAGAATCAAAAAGAGAAAAGAAGCCATCTAGCTACTGCCTACGGACCCATAGGTCTGTGGTAAACTACTCACGCATCATCGGAGGAGCACCAATAAGGATGATGAACCCCTCCGTGATCGTGTTCCCCTCCAGCAAGGTGTCGGAAGAGGGCTCTAGATTGGATCTCGTGGTTCTGGAACTTGCGGTGGATAGAATTGTGCTTCGTCGACTCCCCTAGGGTTTCCGGAATATTTGGGTATTTATAGAGCTAAGAGGCAATGGAAAGGACCTCCACGGGCCCCACCACCCATCAGGATGAACCTAGGGCCTCTGGTGCGCCCAGGTGGGTGGTGGGCCCCATAGGCCTTCCCTCGTGCACTTTCTTGGTTCCCAAGTTGTCTTCTGGGCAGAAAAGATCTCCAAAAAGTTTCGCTGCGTTTAGACTCCGTTTGATATGGATATTCTGTGAAGTAAAAAACAAGCAAAAAAACAACTGGCACTGTCAATAGGTTAGTGATACGTCTCCATCATATCTACTTTTTCAAACTCTTTTGCCCTTGTTTTGGACTCTAATTTGCATGATTTGAATGGAACTAACCCCGACTGACGCTGTTTTCAGCAGAATTGTCATGGTGTTATTTTTGTGTAGAAATAAAAGTTCTCAGAATGACCTGAAACTTCACGGAGATTATTTTCGAATAAATAAAAAATATTGGCGAAAGAATCAACCAAAGGGGACCCGCCACCTGCCACAAGGGTGGAGGGCGCGCCCACCCCCTAGGGCGCGCCCTCCTGTCTTGTGGGTCCCACGAGGCTCCACCGACCTCAACTCCTACTACTTATATTCACGTTCGGGGAGAAAAAAATCAGGGAGAAGGATTCATCGCCTTTTACTATACGGAGCCGTCGCCACCTCCCGTTCTTCCTCGGGAGGGTAGATCTGGAGTTTGTTTGGGGCTCCGGAGAGGGGAAATCGTCGCCATCATCATCATCAACCATCCTCCATCACCAATTTCATGATGCTCACCGCCATGCATGAGTAACTCCCTACGGTAGGAAAATGACGCTTTATGATCGAGGAACCACGTCCTAGAGATGTGGAAGATTTTATTGATGCAGCTACCGTAGGGGAAAGGAGAAAGGTGTTGGAAGCGACAGTGTCTAGTTTACATTTTCCTGTTTTGTGCTACTACTCATTATTTGCGGGGAGATGTTTAATTGGTCGCGGGGACAGTGGAGGCTTTACTGCTCCTGACCTCGCCATATTGCGCCATGCTTTACTTCGTGATAGAACTTTCAGTTTAGGTGCTATAGTTGCTAGACAGTTGAGTTTAAACCATACTAATGGTCCTATCTTTGGAGGTATCTATGCTTCCTGCCTTGCTACATGCTTTGAAATACCTATTAGGCATGAAGAGAAAGAGGAGATGGTGCTGCCCACTATTTACCTAGACTATAATAGTATGGTAGCACATGATTTTATTCGCTATAATAAGGAAAAGTGACTCATTTATAACCTTGTATTTAGTGAAAAGACTTGTCAGATTATTACCTTGCCTGCACCTTTTTTGTTTAATATTCATTCAGGCACGTACCTCATCATGCCCGAGGACATTTATGCATACTGGGAGCAGACACGATCCCCAGTTGACAAGCGCGAGCCATCACCTGACCCATATCAGGGGCATGTTTATCAGTGGGAGCCGCAGGAGCTCGCTAACGAGTGGAACCCCTAGGATCCTCCTCAGTACACCGGAGAGGGCTACTTTGATTCATGGGCTTAGACCAACTTAGGCCAAAAGCCTAAGCTTGGGGGAGTACGTATTTCTCACCAACATTACATTCATGTTCACACACTCATTTCAGTTGTCGGTATTCATACTTTTTCATTGTATTATCCATGCTAGTTTACTTTATTTTTCCCACTTTCTTCTTATGTGTTTGAAATTTTTTGAGAATTTTTTAATTAGTTGTAGCTTACTTTACTTTCCATGTTTACTTAGTAGTAGTATTAAAAAAAACCCAAAAATATGTCTCGTTCTTCTTTTGCTTGTTGGGAGCTTTCCCGTGTAAATAGTTTTTCTCGTTCCTGTTTTACTTCCTTCAGAAAAACAAAAACTCAAAAAGCATTTCAGTGTGTTTCTTTGAAATTCTTTTCTTTTCTTTGGGGGTCGAGAGGAGAAGACCACGATGAAAATGTTGAGTGGCTCTCATATGCATTATTGTTGATCTAACAAAGAGCCCATATTACCTTGTCTTCTCCTTTGAATTAAATGTTTGCAGATTCTAGCTTAGTCCAATGCACGTGGACTATATTATTATCCACACCATTCGGTCGTGCAAGTGAAAGGCAATGTCGGTGGGAAACTACACCTATGGGATCACAAGAATCCCTACTACGGTTGCCGAGGTGCGGGGTTGTGAGAAGATCAGGATTAACAGTCAGCACGAGGATCGTTTACCCAGGTTCGGGCCGTGCGGATGCGTAAAACCCTAGTCCTGCTTTGGTGGATGTATTGAGTGTTCTTGAGCTCTCGAACTAGCTACCATGGTTGTGCCGTCCAAAAGAGCCGAATCCCACTCCAGTACACCATGGGCCTCCTTTTATAGTCGAAAGGGGCTGCCACAGTGGCACACAGGAGGTGGAAAGGTCTACAGTGCACAAGCTTATCGCACGTATTACAGGACAAGACGCATTTAATGCGTCGCTTAGGTGTCCCTTAGCTTTATCGGGGACGGGAGCGAGGCCCGTCCCATCCGTTGCCGCCCCGCCTTGCTTCGACACGTGCCCAGGCCAGTGATGCATATGCGACGCCATGTAGGTAGGCAAGCAGATGAGGTGGCACGATGGTAGGGTCTTCACGAAGATCTGCATGCCACCACGCAGGTGCTTGTTGAGTTGGTGTAGAGGCCGCGAGTCGCCACGTAGGTGCCTGCCCAGCTGGTTGGGCTAGCAGCTACTTGGGGACGGTGGTGGAGTCTTGGTCGACGTGGGCCTGGCTGTGGCCCCGCTGACGCCCTCGGCAAGGGTCTTGCCGGGAGCCTGGCAAGGGTCTTGCCGTGGCGTCGCAATCGTCCCTGGCAAGGCACTTGCCGGGGGTCTTGTGGATCCCCTCGGCAAGGATCCCGTCGAGGGTCGCCGTCTTCTGGTCCTCATATGATCTCATATATCTACGGTCTTGACAAAGATCTGCATGCCATCACGGAGGTGCCTCCCGAGCCCTAGTTCCAATCTAGTTGGTTGGGTTGGAACCCGTGGGCTCAAGGGGTGGCTCACTCTGTTGGCGTTGGGCGTGCCGCCTTGGTAAGGCTCTTGTCGGGGTTGCCGAGGCTGCCCCGGCAAGGGTCTTGCCGGGGGGAGCCTGCTTCGCCCTTCTGCTCTTTGTGTTCTTGGTCTTGGCGTTGCCTTGGGCTTATGGCTCCCTTCCTCTGCCCTGCTTAGTGTGGCCGCGACGCGTGGCTCTGACTGCCCATGCACAAGTAAAGGGGTACAAAGGAGTGCCCCTACTTTTTTACACCGACAGGCAATAATGACGATATATGATGAAATGATTGAGATGAGAAAGAGCAGGTATGAACTCGACCTATCTTGTTTTTGTAAATATGATTAGTTCATCATTCTTGATTCAACCCATTATGAATGAAACATGTTTGCAATGAAAATTAGAGATTATAGTTACTCATGCCATGCTTAATTAGCTAGAAGTTTATAATGGTTTACCTTGCGTGCCAACATGCTTTTAAAATGGTTGTGATGTAGTATGATAGGATGGTATCCTCCTTTGAATGATTTGAGTGGCTTGACTTGGCACATGTTCACGCATGTAATTGAAACAAAATCAACATAGCCTCCATGATATTTATGTTCATGGTGATTTATATCCTACTCATGCTTGCGTTCAATGTTGGTTAATCTCAATGCATGTTTATGACTGTTGTCGCTCTCTAGTTGGCCGCTCCTCAATCTCTTGCTAGCCTTCACTTGTACTAAGCGGGAATACTGCTTATGCATCCACTTCCATAATCCCAAAGTTGTTCCATATGAGTCCACCATACCTACATATATGCGGTATTTACCTGCCGTTCCAAGTAAATTTGCATGTGCCAAACTCTTAACCTTCAAATGATAATCTATTTTGTATGCCTGAATCACCCATGTAGCGACTGGGGGCTGTCAGTATCTTCCATGCTAGGTGGGTTATTCTCACGATGAATGGACTCCGCTCATCATTCATGAGAGAATGGCTAGTAATCGGGATGCCCAGTTCCATGCTCAAATCAAATCAAAATATAATTGCAAACAAAACTCCCCCAGGGCTGTTGTTAGTTGGATGGTACCTGTTGTTTCGTACCAGCTGTGGAGTGTGCTTGTTGGTGGTGGGGGAGTATAAACTTTACCATTCCTTTTGGGAACTGCCTATAATGTATCTAGTATGGAAGATACCGAGATCTCTTGGTTGTTATGTTGACAATGAAAGCATACCGCTCAAAAAATTATTTATCTCTATTTAAAAAAACTCGAGCTCTAGCACCTCTGCAAATCCCTGCTTCCCTCTGCAAAGGGCCTATCTATTTAATTTTATTGCTGAGTCATCATCCTCTTATAAAAAGCACAAGTTAGAGAGCACCACTATCATTTATGTCCATTGTTATTAGTTGATATTGAGTATGACTGTGACTGGATCTCTTTTACTATGAATTACAATGTCTAGTCAGTCCTTGATCATCAGGGGTGCTCTACATTTATGTTTTGCAGTCTCAGAAAGGGCTAGCGAGATACCATCTTGTTATATCATATCATGATTGTTTTGAAAAAGTGTTGTCATCCGAGATTTATTGTTATTGCTCGCTAGTTGATTATGCCATTGATATGAGTAAATGTGAGACTTAAATGTTATTGTGAATATGGTAAGTTCATAATCTTTGCTGAAAACTTGAATGTTGGCTTTACATATTTGCAACAACAAGATCAAACGGAGTTTGTAAAAGTTTTTCTTTATCACTTTCAGTTTGTCAACTGAATTGCTTGAGGACAAGCAATGGGTTAAGCTTGGGGGAGTTGATATGTCTCCATCGTATCTACTTTTCCAAACTCTTTTGCCCTTGTTTTGGACTCTAACTTGCATGATTTGAATGGAACTAACCCGGAGTGCCACTGTTTTCAGCAGAATTGCCATGGTGTTATTTTCGTGCAGAAATAAAAGTTCTCGAAATGACCTGAAACTTCACGGAGATTATTTTTGGAAAATATAAAAATATCTTGTGGGTCCCATGAGGCTCCACCGACCTCAACTCCAACTCCATATATTCATGTTCGGGGAGAAAAAAATCAGGGAGAAGGATTCATCGCATTTTCGATACAAAGTCGCCGCCACCTCATGTTCTTCCTCGGGAGGATAGATCTGGAGTCTATTTTGGGCTTCGGAGAGGGGAAATCATCGCCATCATCATCATCAACCATCCTCCATCACCAATTTCATGATGCTCACCACCCTGCTTGAGTAATTCCATCATAGGCTTGCTAGACGGTGATGGGTTGGATGAGATTTACCATGTAATCGAGTTAGTTTTGTTAGGGTTTGATCCCTAGTATCCACTATGTTCCAAGATTGATGTTGCTATGACTTTGCTATGCTTAATGCTTGTCACTAGGGCCCAAGTGCCATGATTTCAGATCTAAACCTATTATGTTTTCATGAATATATTTGTGTTCTTGATCCTATCTTGCAAGTTATAGTCACCTACTACGTGTTATAATCCGGCAACCCGGAGTGACAATAGTCAGGACACTTCCCGGTGATGACCGTAGTTTGAGGAGTTCATGTATTCACTAAGTGCTAATGCTTTGGTCCAGTACTCTATTAAAAGGAGGCCTTAATATCCCTTAGTTTCCAATAGGACCCCGCTTCCACGGGAGGGTAGGACAAAAGATGTCATGCAAGTTCTTTTCCTTAAGCACATATGACTATATAGAATACATGCCTACATTATATTGATGAATTGGAGCTAGTTCTGTGTCACCCTATGTTATAACTAGTGCATGATGAATGCCATCCGACATAATTATCCATCATTGATCCATTGCCTACGATCTCGTTTCATATTGACCTTTGCTAAGTTACTTTTCTGTTGCCACTGTTGCGATTGCTACAGAACTGCTACTCTTACTTTTGCCATCGTTACCGTTACTTCCATACTACTTTGCTACTAAATATTTTGCTGCAGATATTAAGTCTTTCAGGTGTGGTTGAATTGATAACTCAGCTACTAATACTTGAGAATATTCTTTGGCTCCCCTTGTGTCAAATCAATAAATTTGGGTCGAATACTCTACCCTCGGAAACTATTGCGACCCCCTATACTTGTGGGTTATAAGTTAGTCCCAAAAAATGATATAAAGTTGCTATAAAATGAATGCAAAACATCCAGGAATGATAATATAACAACATGGAACAATAAAAAAAATTATAGATACGTTGGAGACGTATCAACATCCCGAAGCTTAACTCATGCTCGTCCTCGTGTAGGTAAATGATAAAACAATTTTTTCGATGTGGAATGCTGCCTAATATGTTCATCATATATTTTTTTCTTTTGTAGGATGGACATTTGGACTTTTAGATGGTTCAAAGCAATAGTCTATATTTGACATGAAGACTTCAATACTCAAGCATATCAACAAGCAACCTTGTCTTTCAAAATATCAACACTAAAAAAGTTATCCCTATCCCATCATGCTCAATCATTGATCCATTCATGAAGCACGCTCGAATATTAGCTACATCCAATACGCAAGTATGATCATAGTTCTCCCTAGTTGGTGCTTTATAAGAGAAGATGGAGACTCAAATAAAAATAAAAATTGCATAAAAGTAAATAGATAGGCCCTTCGCAGAGGGACGCAAAGATTCTAGAGGTGCCAGAGCTCAAAGCTTAAATTGAGAGATAAAAGTATTTTGAGAGGCATGATTTTCCCGTCAACGAAAATGACCGTTTAATTCCCAATACTTTCCATGCTAGATACATCATAGGCAGTTCCCACACATAAAATAAAGTTTATTCCTTTTTTCACCATTCTTTCACAATCCATGGCTAGCCGTATCCACGGTGTTGGGGAACGTTGCATGGAAAACAAAAAAAAATTCTATGCACACGCAAGATCTATCCATGGAGATGCATAACTACGACAGGGGGAGAGCATCTACATACCCTTGTAGATCGCTAAGAGGAAGCATTTGTCACACGGTTGATGTAGTCATACTCTTCGCGATCCGATCACAATCCAACCGATCTAGTGCCGAACGAACGACACCTCCGAGTTTAGCACACGTGCAGCTCGATGACATCTCCTCCTTCTTGATCTAGCAAGCGGGAGAGGAGAAGTGGATGGGATCACAACCAACACGACGACGTGGTGGTGATGGAGCACTGACAGTGCTTCACTAAGCGTCGTCGGGATGAGGCGGTGGAACTACGGAGTAACGGGAGAGAGAGGGGTGCCAAGGGCTTGGTGTGTCCACTTGGGGCGCCCCCTCCCCTCTATACATAGGTGGAGGGGCATGGGAAACAGCCCCTCCAACCCCTAGGGCGCAGATAAGGGGGAGAGGACTTGGATTCCAAGTCCAATCCTATTTGTACTAGGACTCCTTCCTTTTTTTGCCTTCCCTAGCCACATGGGCTTTTGAGGACTTGGTGCGCCTAGCCCAATAAGGCTTGGGCACCTCGCCGCAGCCCATGCTAGCCCTTGGGTTGTGGTGGACCCACTTGTGGACTTCTGGACCCCTCCGAAATCCTCCAGAACCTTCTTGAAGCTTCCTGGTACAATACCGAAAAAACTGCACCTTTTTCTAGAACCCAAAATATGGCTTCCCATATATAAATCTTTACCTCTCGGCCATTCCGAAACTCGTCGTTACGTACGGAATATCATCCGGGACTCCAAAAAACATTTGGTTACCAATAATCAAATATCCCAATACTACTCTAGCATCAACAAATGTTAAGCGTGCGACCCTCCGGGTTCGGGAATTATGTAGTCATGACTGAGACACCTTTCCAGTCAATAACCAATAGCGGGACCTGGATGCCCATATTGATTCCTACATATTCCACGAAGATCTTTTATCGGTTGAACCTTTATGACAACATACGTAATTCCCTTTGTCTGTCGGTATGTTACTTGCCCGAGATTCGATCGTCGGAATCTCTATACCTAGTTCAATCTCGTTATCGGCAAGTCTCTTTACTCATTCTGTAATACATCATCTTGCAACTAACTCCTTAGTCACTTTGCTTGCAAGCTTCTTGTGACATGTATTACCGAGAGGGCCCAGAGATACCTCTCCGATACACAGAGTGACAAATCCCAATCTCGATTCACGCCAACTCAATAGACACCTTTGGAGATACCTATAAAGCATCTTTATGATCAGCCAGTTATGTTGTGACGTTTGATAGCACACAAGGTATTCCTCCGCTATCCGGGAGTTGCATGATCTCATGGTCGAAGGAACATGTATTTGACATTAAGAAAGCAGTAGCAATAAACTGAACGATCATATGCTAAGCTAACGGATGGGTCTTGTCCATCACATCATTCTCATAATGATGTAATATCATTATCAAATGACAACTCATGTCTATGGTTAGGTAACCTTAACCATCTTTGATCAACGATCTAGTCTAGTAGAGACTCACTAGGGACACGGTATTTGTTTATGTATCCACACATGTATTTAAGTTTCTGGCCAATACAATTCTAGCATGAATAATATTCCTTTATCATGATTAAGGAAATATAATAATAACCATTTTATTATTGCCTCTAGGACATATTTCCATCAGTCTCCCACTTGCTTTAGAGTCAATAATCTAGTTCACATTGTCATGTGATTAACACCCATAGTTGACATCGCCATGTGACTAACACCCAAAGAGTTTACTAGAGTCAATAATCTAGTTCACATCGCCATGTAATTAACACCCAAAGATTTTTACTAGTGTGATCATGTTTTGGGTGTGAGAGAGGTTTTAGGCAATGGGTCTGCAACATTCAAATCCTTGTGTACTTTGCAAATGTCTATGTCTACAATGCTCTACATAGAGCTACTCTAGCTAACTGTTCCCACATTCAATACGTATCCAGATTGAGACTCAGAGTCATCTGGATAAGTGTTAAAGCTTGCATCGACGTAGCCCTTTACGACGAACCCTTTATCACCTCCATAACCAAGAAAGATTTCCTAAGTCCACTTTAGGTACCTAAGGATAATTTTGACCGCTGTCCAGTGATCCACTCCTGGATCACTATTGTACCCCCTTGCCAAACTCATGGCAAGGCACACAACTGGTCTGGTACTCAACATGGCATACTTTCTAGAACCTATGGCTGAGGCATAGGGAATGACGTTCATTCTCTCTCTATCTTCTGTCGTGGTCGGGCTTTGAGTCTTACTCAACTTCACACCTTGCAACACACGCAAGAACCCTTTCTTTGATTGGTCCATTTTGAACTTCTTCAAAACTTTTGCCAAGGTATGTGCTTTGTGAAAGTCCTATTAAGCGTCTCGATCTATCCCTATAGATCTTGATGCCCAATATGTAAGTACCTCCACCGAGGTTTTTCATTAAAAAATCTTATTCAAGTATCCTTTTATGCTATCCAAAAATTCTATATCATTTCCAATCAACAATATGTTACTCACATATAATATCATAAATGCTACAGAGCTCCCACTCACTTTCTTGTAAATACAGGCTTCACCGTAAGTCTGTATAAAACCATATGCTTTGATCACCTCATCAAAGCATATATTCCAACTCCGAGATGCTTGCACCAGTCCATAGATGGATCGCTGGACCTAGCACACTTTGTTAGCACCTTTAAGATCAACATAACCTTCTGGTTGCATCATATACAACTCTTCTTTAAGAAATCAGTTAAGGAATGCATTTTTACGTCCATTTGCCAGATTTCATAAAATGCGACAATTGCTAACATGATTCACACAGACTAAATCATCGCTACGGGTGAGAAAGTCTCATTGTAGTCAACACTTTGCAGATAGTGATTGTCGGTGTCAAAACCGGCGGATCTCGGGTAGGGGGTCCCGAACTATGCGTCTAGGCTGATGGTAACAGGAGACAAGGGACACGATGTATTTACCCAAGTTCGGGCCCTCTCTATGGAGGTAAAACCCTACTCCTGCTTGATTGATCTTGATGATATGGGTATTACAAGAGTTGATCTACCACGAGATCAGAGAGGCTAAACCCTAGAAGCTAGCCTATGGTATGATTGTTGTTCTTGGTCCTACGGACTAAACCCTCCAGTTTATATAGACACCGGAGGGGGCTAGGGTTACACAGAGTCGGTTACAAGGAAGGAGATCTACATATCCGTATTGCCAAGCTTGCTTCCATGCCAAGGAGAGTCCCATCCGGACACGAGACGAAGTCTTCAATCTTGTATCTTCATAGTCCAACAGTCCGTCCAAAGGTTATAGTCCGACTGTCTGGATACCCCCTTATCCAGGACTCCCTCAGTTGCCCCTGAACCAGGCTTCAATGACGATGAGTCCGGCGCACAGATTGTCTTCGGCATTGCAAGGTGGGTTCCTCCTCCGAATACTTCATAGAAGATTTTGAACACTAGTATCATGTCCAGCTCTGCAAAACAATCTCCACATACCATCGTAGCGAGAATAATATTTCCACAAATCTAATCTACCGACGTATCCCGTAGTGTGACATCACACCACAGCCAGGTCTTTATTCGAATCGTTTTTACAACCAACCTCAGCGTGTTTCGCGAGGCGGTTTCCTTGGCACGTCTTGTCGAAGCAGAGATCGTGTCCCCTTTACTTACGGGATTCTCATCAACACGGATGTGGGTAACCCAATCGTGCCCGTTGGTATGTCCCCTCGATCGAAGCTAAGCCCCAAACGGTCACAAGGAGGGCTCTTGGTATTCAACCTCTTTATAAAGAGACCAAGGCCTATTCTTTTTTCTCTCGATCTTAATCGAATCCGCCTCCCGCCTCGAGTTCCAACACCCAAAGCTCAAGTTCAGGTGCTTCGGACCTCCGATTATGTCCGGACCCAACCTTCAAGGTCGGTGGATGCCTTCCTCCGTGATGGAGGAAGACATAATAAAGCTAAGGGAGGCCAGATACTTGACCGGCGAAATCCCGCATAGGCTGCCCGCTCAAGGGCAGGTTATTCCCACTCCCAAGCCCGGTGAGAGCGTCGTGTTCGTATCTCACTTCCTTCGAGGGCTAGGCTTCACGCCAGATCCCTTCGTGAGAGGGCTTATGTTCTATTATGGGCTGGACTTCCACGATTTAGCTCCGGAGTCTATCCTCCACATCTCATGGTTCATCATCGTGTGCGAAGCTTTCCTCCGTATTACCCCTCACTTCGGATTGTGGCTCAAGACCTTCAAAGTGGAGCCGAAGATGATTGAGGGGCGGCACACAGAGTGCGGAGGCGCCGTAATAAGCAAAAAATGCTGACGCCCCATGGACCGAGGGCTCTTTCCAGGAGGAGTCTAGCTTATGGCAGCAAGAGTGGTTTTACATCACAGCTCCCAGGGGTACCAAGTGGGTGGCTCCCCCGGTCTTTCGCTCGGGTCCCACGCCACACTAACGTCTTGGGTCAACCAGCGGCTGGACTGGGGGCCAGTGAAGGACGTTCCCACATTGCAGAGCCGCATTCGAGATCTCCTTGAGAGAGATACCAGTCTGGTCGTGGTAATGCAAGTTATGTTAATTCGCCGAGTCCTGCCCTGCAAATGTCGTCCCCTCCGCCTGTGGGAGTTCAATCCGGAGGGACCACGAGCTCTTCAACACTTCCTCGGCATGACGCCCGAGGAGATGTACAAATTGTTCTTCGGATCACAAACGATGTGTATGGACATCACTGAGGATGCAGGTCTGAGCAGCAATCGCCCGAATACCCAAGTAAGTAGCCCCGCCTCCGAACACAATGTCCATTTGTTTATCGCAACGTCGCCCTAAAAAAGCCGCTCCTTGACCAGGATTGGATAGCGAAGGCAAAGTTGATCAGGTGTCTGGCCCCCTTTCCTGAGACCTCACCGGATCCCGTGTTAACAAGGATGCTAGAGATTGCACCTTACCAAGCGCCTTCAGGAGAAGATAAAGGGGGGAACAAAGAGGCTAACACCTCCGCGAAGGAGGTTAGCCGGGAGGAGGGACTGAAACTTCCTCTCCCCAGGGAAGAAAGAGTACCGCCTCCAAAGACCCGGAGACAATGGTCTCTAAACGGGGGAAGAAATCTTCGCCGGAGGGTCCTGCCCCGGAGAATACCTCGGTCGTACAATGCCCTCAAGGGGATCAGCCCTCCACCGAGTTGTAAGTAAAAGGATACATGATAATGAAAATATCTTGCCTTGCTTCTGAGGGAGATAACCGAAGCGTTTGTCTTGCAGTTCGGATCTTAGCCCTTCTCAACAGAGCTCGTCCTCGGGGGATCTTCTTCCAGAGATGATGGAGAGCGGAACGCCTCCCCCTACCATACCGCCTTATGAGGCGGGCGACCCCGAGGTGTCGTCGCGGAGGGTTTCTCTTGATCCGGCAAGGCCAAAAGGTAGTCATATGGCCGCCCGAAGCCCTTAGTATCCGGCTCTTGAAGAGAGCAATCGAAGGAGTCCGGCACCGTCTGGTGCGCGGTCGGAGGTACTGAGGGATCTGCTAGAGTGAGCGGCTATCTCAGAAGAGCACCGTACGTTGATGGGTACGGTAATTGAAAGGATTTTGTCCGCCGAAGGCGGGTTGCATGAAGCCTTTACGAGTCTACCGACGGGTTTTGAGGTACGTAAAATGATGTACATTTTCGACAGTACCGCGCACCTTTAGATGCGCCCTGTGTAGATAGTAGCCCCTGAGACTCTAGGTGCCGCCAAAGACGACGGCGCACAGAGGATCATAGTCCCAGGTATAATTTTGCCGCCTTAATATGCAGGTGGCGAAGTGTCCGGTGGCCAGCCGGACTGATGAATTTGCTGAGTTAAAGCGGCAGCTTGACGTGGCGGATGCCGACATCGTACTTGTCAACAAGCGGCTTGACGAGGCACAAGGTATGTGATTTCTCTGATGACACATGGTAAGAGGAGCATGATGCCAGTATCTATAACATGTGTGTGAATGCAGATGGGGCTGCAGCCGTGGAGAACCTGCGGGCAAAACTTTCCCGAGTCAAAGAACAAGCCAGAAAAGCGATGCGGCTGCCCTAAAGGCAGTCGAGGAGCTAAAAGCCGAACAGACTGCTCACTGCCAAAGCAAGGGGGAAATAGCCAGGATGGCTGTGGAATTGAAGAATGTCGTTGACTGTTACAAGCTTCTTGAAAAGGAAGATCAAGCGAAGAGGGAAGACCTAGAGAAGGTCGTGGTGATGGCCAAAGACACCTGCTTTGCCATGAGAGCGATGAAGGAGGAGCTGCGTCAAGCCGGAGATATCGCGGCTGGGAAGCCCTTTATGCTGCGGATGAAGTTCGGCGATCCTAAGTACGCCCCTTTGGACCGGCTATGGAGTTCGGCAGATGCATGCCTGGACTTGGCACCGAGTGCTGCCGATGCGGCCGAGTACTTCCGAGATCAAAAAGATCATGAAGTGGAAAAGCTGTTCTGATCACGGTTTAACGATCCAGAGCATCCGCTTCCCTTGACTGATCGGTTGGCCGAATGGGCTGAGCTGAATAGGTTGTCCGGACTTGCCATGGGGTATGTGGTGGATCATCTATGGCCGGAAAGGCCAAAGCCGAATAGTTATTTTAGTTTGGTGCAGCAGTTCCTTGGCACCGTGCCGTGTATCAACGCGATGAAGAGGTCGGCGTGCGTAGAGGGTGCGCGGATGGCCCTTGCCCGTGTCAAGACATACTGGGCAGAGATGGAGGCCACCGCCATTGCAGCCCAAGACTCGGACGAGAGCCGAGTACCTGCCGAGCACTACTTCCGAGAAATTCTTGAGGGCGCTCGTTCAATAGAGGCGCAATGCTCGAAGAATAGTATGTTCTAATGACATGTATTCCCATTGAAAACAATGTTTTGCTGAATTGTAAAGGCTATTTTATACTTGTGCCTGCAAGAATTATAATACCTCCTGTGCGGCCGTTCATGTATATTGAAGGAAATATGCCCTAGAGGCAATAATAAAGTTATTATTTTATTTCCTTATATCATGATAAATGTTTATTATTCATGCTAGAATTGTATTAACCGGAAACATAATACTTGTGTGAATACATAGACAAACTAAACGTCACTAGTATGCCTCTACTTGACTAGCTCGTTAATCGAAGATGGTTATGTTTCCTAACCATAGACATGTGTTGTCATTTGATTAACGGGATCACATCATTAGGAGAATGATGTTATTGACATGACCCATTCCATTAGCTTAGCACCCGATCGTTTAGTATGTTGATATTGCTTTCTTCATGACTTATACATGTTCCTATGACTATGAGATTATGCAACTCCCGTTTGCCGGAGGAACACTTTGTGTGCTACCAAACGTCACAACATAACTGGGTGATTATAAAGGTGCTCTATAGGTGTCTCCAAATGTACATGTTGGGTTGGCGTATTTCGAGATTAGGATTTGTCACTCCGATTGTCGGAGAGGTATCTCTGGGCCCTCTCGGTAATACACATCACTTAAGCCTTGCAAGCAATACAACTAATGAGTTAGTTGCAAGATGATGTATTACGGAACAAGAAAAGAGACTTGCCGGTAATGAGACTGAACTAGGTATTGAGATACCGACGATCGAATTTTGGGCAAGTAACATACCAATGACAAAGGGAACAACGTATGTTGTTATGCGGTCTGACCAATAAAAGATCTTCGTAGAATATGTAGGAGCCAATATGAGCATCCAGGTTCCTCTATTGGTTATTGACCAGAGACGTGTCTCGGTCATGTCTACATTGTTCTCGAACCCGTAGGGTCCGCACGCTTAATGTTATGATGATAGTTTCATTATGAGTTTATGTATTTTGATGTACCGAATGTTGTTCAGAGTCCCGGATTTGATCACGGACATGACAAGGAGTCTCGGAATGGTCGAGACATAAAGATTGATATATTGGAAGCCTATGTTTGGACATTGGAAGCGTTCTGGGTGAAATCGGCATTTTACCGGAGTACCGGGAGGTTACCGGAACCCCCGGTAACCTAATGGGCCTTATTGGGCCTAGTGGAGGAAGAGGAGAGGAGGCCTAGGGGCTGCCGTGCGCCCCTCCCCCCCAGTCTGAATTGGACAAGGAGGGGGGCGGCGCCCCCCCCTTTCCTTTCCCCCCTCTCTTCCTTCCCCCCAAGTCCTAATCCAACTGGGGAAGGGGGGGAGTCCTACTCCCGGTGGGAGTAGAACTCCTCCGGCGCGCCTCCTCCTAGGGCCGGCTGTACCCCCCTTGCTTCTTTATATACGGGGGCAGGGGGCACCTCTACACGCACAAGTTGATCTTCGTGATCGTTCTTTAGCCGTGTGCGGTGCCCCCCTCCACCATACTCCTCGATAATATTGTAGCGGTGCTTAGGCGAAGCCCTGCGACGGTAGAACATCAAGATCGTTACCACGCGGTCGTGCTGACGGAACTCTTCCCCGACACTTTGCTGGATCGGAGTCCGGGGATCGTCATCGAGCTGAACGTGTGCTAGAACTCGGAGGTGCCGTAGTTTCTGTGTTTGGATCGGTCGGATCGTGAAGATGTACGACTACATCAACCGCGTTGATATAACGCCTCTTTCGGTCTACGAGGGTACGTGGACAACACTCTCCCCTCTCGTTGCTAAGCATCACCATGATCTTGCGTGTGCGTAGGAAATTTTTTGAAATTACTACATTCCCCAACAGTGGCATCCGAGCCTAGGTTTTATGTGCTGATGTTATATGCATGAGTAGAACACAAGTGAGTTGTGGGCGATATAAGTCATACTACTTACAAGCATGTCATACTTTGGTTCGGCGGTATTGTAGGATGAAGCGGCCCGGACCGACATTACGGGTACGCTTACGCGAGACTGGTTCTACCGACGTGCTTTGCACACAGGTTGCCGGCCGGTGTCAGTTTCTCCAACTTTAGTTGAACCGAGTGTGGCTGCGCCCGGTCCTTGCGAAGGTTAAAACAGCACCAACTTGACAAACTATCGTTGTGGTTATGATGCGTAGGTAAGATTGGTTCTTGCTAAGCCCGTAGCAGCCACGTAAAACTTGCAACAAACAAAGTAGAGGACGTCTAACTTGTTTTTGCAGGGCATGTTGTGATGTGATATGGTCAAGACATGATGCTAAATTTTATTGTATGAGTTGATCATGTTTTGTAACCGAGTCATCGGCAACTGGCAGGAGCCATATGGTTGTCGCTTTATTGTATGCAATGCAATCGCCCTGTAATGCTTTACTTTATCACTAAGCGGTAGCGATAGTCGTAGAAGCATAAGATTGGCGAGACGACAAGGATGCTACGATGGAGATCAAGGTGTCGCGCCGGTGACGATGGTGATCATGACGATGCTTCGGAGATGAAGATCACAAGCACAAGATGATGATGGCCATATCATATCACTTATATTGATTGCATGTGATGTTTATCTTTTATGCATATTATCTTGCTTTGATTGACGGTAGCATTATAAGATGATCTCTCACTAAATTTCAAGATAAAAGTGTTCTCCCTGAGTATGCACCGTTGCCAAAGTTCGTCGTGCCCAGACACCATTTGATGATCGGGTGTGATAAGCTCTACGTCCATCTACAACGGGTGCAAGCCAGTTTTGCACACGCAGAATACTCAGGTTAAACTTGACGAGCCTAGCATATGCAGATATGGCCTCGGAACACTGAGACCGAAAGGTCGAGCGTGAATCATATAGTAGATATGATCAACATAGTGATGTTCACCATTGGAAACTACTCCATTTCACGTCATGATCGGTTAGGGTTTAGTTGATTTGGATCACGTGATCACATAGAAGATTAGAGGGATGTCTTTCTAAGTGGGAGTTCTTAAGTAATATGATTAATTGAACTTAAATTTATCATGAACTTAGTACCTGATAGTATCTTGCTTGTTTATGTTTGATTGTAGATAGATGGCCCGTGCTGTTGTTCCATTGAATTTTAATGCGTTCCTTGAGAAAACAAAGTTGAAAGATGATGGTAGCAATTACATGGACTGGGTCAGTAACTTGAGGATTATCCTCATTGCTGCACAGAAGAGTTACGTCCTGGAAGCACCGCTAGGTGCCAGGCCTGCTGCTGATGCAACTGACGACGTTAAGAACGTCTGGCAGAGCAAAGCTGATGACTACTCGATAGTTTGATGTGCCATGCTTTATGGCTTAGAATCGGGTCTTCAACGACGTTTTGAACGTCATGGAGCATATGAGATGTTCCAGGAGTTGAAGTTAATATTTCAAGCAAATGCCCGGATTGAGAGATATGAAGTCTCCAATAAGTTCTATAGCTGCAAGATGGAGGAGAACAGTTCTGTCAGTGAGCATATACTCAAAATGTCTGGGTATAATAATCACTTGATTCAACTGGGAGTTAATCTTCCGAATGATTGGGTCATTGACAGAATTCTCCAATCACTTCCACCTAGCTACAAGAGCTTCGTGATGAACTATAATATGCAAGGGATGGATAAGACAATTCCCGAGCTCTTCGCAATGCTAAAAGCTGCGGAGCTAGAAATCAAGAAGGAGCATCAAGTGTTGATGATCAACAAGACCACTGGTTTCAAGAGAAGGGGCAAAGGGAAGAAGAAGGGGAACTTCAAGAAGAACAGCAAGCAAGTTGCTGCTCAGGAGAAGAAACCCAAATCTGGACCTAAGCCTGAAACTGAGTGCTTCTACTGCAAGCAAACTGGTCACTGGAATCGGAACTTCCCGAAGTATTTGGCGGATAAGAAGGATGGCAAGGTGAACAAAGGTATATGTGATATACATGTTATTGATGTGTACCTTACTAGAGCTCGCAGTAGCACCTGGGTATTTGATACTGGTTCTGTTGCTAATATTTGCAACTCGAAACAGGGACTACGGATTAAGCGAACACTGGCGAAGGACGAGGTGACGATGCGTGTGGGAAATGGTTCCAAAGTCGATGTGATCGCGGTCGGCATGCTACCTCTACATCTACCATCGGGATTAGTATTAGACCTAAATAATTGTTATTTGGTGCCAGCGTTGAGCATGAACATTATATCTGGATCTTGTTTGATGCGAGACGGTTATTCATTTAAATCAGAGAATAATGGTTGTTCTATTTATATGAGTAATATCTTTTATGGTCATGCACCCTTGAAGAGTGGTCTATTTTTTATGAATCTCGATAGTAGTGATACACATATTCATAATGTTGAAGCCAAAAGATGCAGAGTTGATAATGATAGTGCAACATATTTTTGGCACTGCCGTTTAGGTCATATCAGTGTAAAACGCATGAAGAAACTCCATACTGATGGACTTTTGGAACCACTTGATTATGAATCACTTGGTACTTGCGAACCGTGCCTCATGGGCAAGATGACTAAAACACCGTTCTCCGGTACTATGGAGAGAGCAGCAGATTTGTTGGAAATCATACATACAAATGTATGTGGTCCAATGAATGTTGAAGCTCATTGCGGATATCGTTATTTTCTCACTTTCGCAGATGATTTAAGCAGATATGGGTATATCTACTTAATGAAACATAAGTCTGAAACATTCGAAAAGTTCATAGAATTTCAGAGTGAAGTTGAAAATCATCATAACAAGAAAATAAAGTTTCTACAATCTGATCGTGGAGGAAAATATTTGAGTTACGAGTTTGGTCTACATTTGAAACAATGCGGAATAGTTTCGCAACTCATGCCACCCAGAACACCACATTGTAATGGTGTGTCCGAACGTCGTAATCGTACTTTACTTGATATGGTGCGATCTATGATGTCTCTTACAGATTTACCGCTATCGTTTTGGGGTTATGCTTTAGAGACGGCCGCACTCATTAAATAGGGCACCATCAAAATCCGTTGAGACGACGCCTTATGAACTATGGTTTGGCAAGAAACCAAAGTTGTCGTTTCTGAAAGTTTGGGACTGTGATGCTTATGTGAAAAAACTTCAACCTGATAAGCTCGAACCCAAATCGAAGAAATGTGTCTTCATAGGATACCCAATGGAGACTGTTGGGTACACCTTCTATCACAGATCCGAAGGCAAGACATTTGTCGCTAAGAATGGATCCTTTCTAGAGAAGGAGTTTCTCTCGAAAGAAGTGAGTGGGAGGAAAGTAGAACTTGATGAGGTAACTGTACCTGCTCCCTTATTGGAAAGTAGTACATCGCAGAAACCGGTTTCTGTGACACCTACACTGATTAGTGAGGAAGCTAATGATAATGATCATGAAACTTCCGAACAAGTTAATACTGAACCTCGTATATCAACCAGAGTAAGATCCGCACCAGAGTGGTACGGTAATCCTGTTCTGGAAGTCATGCTACTAGATCATGATGAACCTACGAACTATGAAGAAGCGATGGTGAGCCCAGATTCCGCAAAATGGCTTGAAGCCATGAAATCTGAGATGGGATCCATGTATGAGAACAAAGTGTGGACTTTGGTTGACTTGCCCAATGATCGGCAAGCAATTGAGAATAAATGGATCTTCAAGAAGAAGACTGACGCTGATGGTAATGTTACTGTCTACAAAGCTCGACTTGTCACAAAAGGTTTTCGACAAGTTCAAGGGATTGACTACGATGAGAACTTCTCACCCGTAGCGATGCTTAAGTCTGTCCGAATCATGTTAGCAATTGCAGCATTTTATGATTATGAAATTTGGCAGATGGATGTCAAAACTGCATTCCTGAATGGATTTCTAGAAGAAGGGTTGTATATGATGCAGACGGAAGGTTTTGTCGATCCAAAGGGAACTAACAAAGTGTGCAAGCTCAAGCGATCCATTTATGGACTGGTGCAAGCCTCTCGGAGTTGGAATAAATGCTTTGATAGTGTGATCAAAGCATTTGGGTTTGTACAGACTTTTGGAGAAGCCTATATTTACAAGAAAGTGAGTGGGAGATCTGTAGCATTTTTGATATTGTATGTGGATGACATATTACTAATCGGAAATGATATAGAATTTCTGGATAGCATAAAGGGATACTTGAATAAGAGTTTTTCAATGAAAGACCTCGGTGAAGCTGCTTACATATTGGGCATTAAGATCTATAGAGATAGATCAAAACGCTTAATTGGACTTTCACAAAGCATATACCTTGACAAAGTTTTGAAGAAGTTCAAAATGGATCAGGCTAAGAAAGGATTCTTGCCTGTGTTACAAGGTGTGAAGTTGAGTAAGACTCAATGCCCGACCACTGCAGAAGATAGAGAGAAAATGAAAGATGTTCCCTATGCTTCAGCCATAGGCTCTATCATGTATGCAATGTTGTGTACCAGACCTGATGTGTGTCTTGCTATAAGTCTAGCAGGGAGGTACCAAAGTAATCCAGGAGTGGATCACTGGACAGCGGTCAAGAACGTCCTGAAATACCAGAAAAGGACTAAGGATATGTTTCTCGTATATGGAGGTGACAAAGAGCTCATCGTAAATGGTTACGTTGATGCAAGTTTTGACACTGATCCGGACGATTCTAAACCGCAAACCGGATACGTGTTTTCATTAAACGGTGGAGCTGTCAGTTGGTGCAGTTCTAAACAAAGTGTCGGGGCGGGATCTACATGTGAAGTGGAGTACATAGCTGCTTGGGAAGCAGCAAACGAAGGAGTCTGGATGAAGGAGTTCATATCCGATCTAGGTGTCATACCTAGTGCATCGGGTCCAATGAAAATCTTTTGTGACAATACTGGTGCAATTGCCTTGGCAAAGGAATCGAGATTTCACAAGAGAACCAAGCACATCAAGAGACGCTTCAATTCCATCCGGGATCTAGTCCAGGTGGGAGACATAGAGATTTGCAAGATACATACGGATCTGAATGTAGCAGACCCGTTGACTAAGCCTCTTCCACGAGCAAAACATGATCAACACCAAAGCTCCATGGGTGTTAGAATCATTACTGTATAATCTAGATTATTGACTCTAGTGCAAGTGGGAGATTGAAGGAAATATGCCCTAGAGGCAATAATAAAGTTATTATTTTATTTCCTTATATCATGATAAATCTTTATTATTCATGCTAGAATTGTATTAACCGGAAACATAATACTTGTGTGAATACATAGACAAACTAAACGTCACTAGTATGCCTCTACTTGACTAGCTCGTTAATCGAAGATGGTTATGTTTCCTAACCATAGACATGTGTTGTCATTTGATTAACGGGATCACATCATTAGGAGAATGATGTGATTGACATGACCCATTCCATTAGCTTAGCACCCGATCGTTTAGTATGTTGCTATTGCTTTCTTCATGACTTATACATGTTCCTATGACTATGAGATTATGCAACTCCCGTTTGCCGAAGGAACACTTTGTGTGCTACCAAACGTCACAACATAACTGGGTGATTATAAAGGTGCTCTACAGGTGTCTCCAAAGGTACATGTTGGGTTGGCGTATTTCGAGATTAGGATTTGTCACTCCGATTGTCGGAGAGGTATCTCTGGGCCCTCTCGGTAATACACATCACTTAAGCCTTGCAAGCAATACAACTAATGAGTTAGTTGCAAGATGATGTATTACGGAACAAGAAAAGAGACTTGCCGGTAACGAGACTGAACTAGGTATTGAGATACCGACGATCGAATCTTGGGCAAGTAACATACCAATGACAAAGGGAACAACGTATGTTGTTATGTGGTCCGACCGATAAAAGATCTTCGTAGAATATGTAGGAGCCAATATGAGCATCCAGGTTCCTCTATTGGTTATTGACCAAAGACGTGTCTCGGTCATGTCTACATTGTTCTCGAACCCGTAGGGTCTGCACGCTTAACGTTACGATGATAGTTTCATTATGAGTTTATGTATTTTGATGTACCGAATGTTGTTCAGACATGACAAGGAGTCTCGGAATGGTCGAGACATAAATATTGATATATTGGAAGCCTATGTTTGGACATCGGAAGTGTTCCGGGTGAAATCGGCATTTTACCGGAGTACCGGGAGGTTACCGGAACCCCCCGGTAACCTAATGGGCCTTATTGGGCCTAGTGGACGAAGAGGAGAGGAGGCCTAGGGGCTGCCGCGCGCCCCTCCCCCCAAGTCCGAATTGGACAAGGAGGGGGGGCGGCGCCCCCCTTTCCTTTCCCCCCTCTCTTCCTCCCCCCCAAGTCCTAATCCAACTAGGGAAGGGGGGGGGGAGTCCTACTCCCGGTGGGAGTAGGACTCCTCCGGCGCGCCTCCTCCTAGGGCCGGCCGCACCCCCCTTGCTCCTTTATATACGGGGGCAGGGGGCACCTCTAGACACACAAGTTGATCTTCGTGTGTCACAGCCCAGTTCTGGCCTTGCCTGTCTTGCATTAGCCTCCGTGCATCTTGTCTAAATTTTCATGAAACTTTGAAATGGGGGCTGATAAACCCTAGCACCAAATGAATTCACTAGGTTCACCTAAAAATATTATCAGTAATTCCAAATGGCTTTCAAAAATGTTCATCATTTTTGGAAAATACTGGAAACCGTAACCAGAGGTGATGCACATTTTTCCATGACATATTTGGTCACTGAATTAAATCATATTATATTTGCATTTGGGCATTTAAATGCTATAGAATAATTTAAATGCTCAAATAATCATAAACTAAAATGTTTACTGTTGGAAATATTCCAAACAGTGGCCACAGTTAGTTGCATGATTTTTTGGAAATGCTCTGACATTTTTAATAAATCCAAACACAGCTCCAGAAAATACAAAACAGAAATAATTAGAAAAAGGAGAGAGAGAGAGAGAGAGAGAGAAAGGATCCAGCCACTTACCTGGCCAACCCAGCTGGCCAGCCCACCTGGCGGCCCAGCCCACCACCGCCACCTCCCCTATCGTCTTCCTCCTTTGCCAGGAGGACGAGCGCGTGCTCGCCGCACGCTGGCCGCGTGCCTTGCCAGCTCCTGCTTGCCGCTCTCCCTCGACGCTCTGGACGCCTGGACGTCGACACGCAGCCTCCCCGACCGCCCTCTCTCTCCCCCCTGCACTCTCTCCCCCCTGCACTCTCTGCCTTCTCTGTTCTTCCGCCCGAACGGGTCCGTCGCCGCCGACGTGCACCACCGCAGCCCATGCCTGAGCACGTCACCGCGCTCGGTGAACTCCCAGGAGCACGTAGAACCCACTGGCTCCTCCTCCCATGCACCACAACGCCAAAACCGCAGGTGCCGAACTCCGACCGCCGCCGGACTTGTCGCCGTCGTCGTTCCCGACCACCCCGGCCCAAGCTAACCCCACCAGTCGATGCGCGCGAGCTCCAGCTCCTCGCAGATGGGCTCAGCCATCGATTTGGTTGCCGGAGGCCAAATCCCGAGCCCCTCCACCGTCTCTGGCTCTGCCGGCGACGAGCCCCGGGTTAACTCCGGCGAGTTTGACCCGGGTTAACCCAGTTGACCTCCCCTGGGTCCGGTCAAGTGGGCCCAGGGCCCTGCTAAATTAGTTAGTGCTAATTAACTTTTAGTTAACACACTGAGCCACTGACATGCGGGCCCGCCCTGCTAATTAACCCAGGATTAGGACTAACAAAAATTAGTTAGACTAATTACACTGACCAGTGGACCCCACTGGTCAGGTTTGACCTGGTCAGCCGCAGTTGACCTGCTGACGTCACACTGACGTCAGGCTGACGTAATAATTCATTTTCTGGAATTAGTTTAATTCTAAATATTTAGAAAATCCAGAAAATTGTCCAAACTTCTAAAATTCATAGAAATTTAACCGTAACTCCAAATCAAATGATTTATATATGAAAAATGATCAGAAAAATCCAATCTATCCATCTACACTGGTTTCATGCATGTTTAAAGAACTTAACCTTGCTGTTTAGTGCAAAACATGATAAGGCACCATTTAATTTCATAATTTGAATTTGGGGTTGAACCTTTGGTTCAATATGACCCAAATCCATCTGGTTGTAGTTGCATTAGGCCAACACACTCATATTGCCATGTTATGAGCATGCATCATACTGTGCATTGCATTGATTGTGTTTCCTTCTGTGTTGCCGGTACTTGTCCCCTCTCGATAGACGTGATACCGACGATGAGTTCGATGACACCGATGAAGAACTATATTATCTTCAGAGGTGCCAGGCAAGCAAAACCCCCTTGTTCATTCCGATAAAATCCCACTCTCTCGCTCCTGCTCTCTTTTATTGCATTAGGACAACAACGATTCATGTGTTACCTGCTGCGGTAGCTGAACCCCTTTATCCTTTGCATGACCTGTCATTCCACAGTAAATAGATGAAACCCACTAGCATGAGTAGGAGTTGTTTGAGCCCTGTTGTGCCTACTCATTCATGCTTGTTTGTCATGCCTGCTACTGCTTAGAGTTGAGTCAGGTCTGATTCATCGAGAATGAATTGGAATGGTGATGAACATGTCCTACTGTGTGTGAGCTAAGTGTGTGAACACGATTTGGTAAAGGTATTGGTGAGAGGCCATGTAGGAGTACATGGTGGGTTGTCTCATTGAAGCCGTCCTTAGGAACTGAGTTCTGTGTTTGTGATCCATGAAACAGTTACTACCATGCATTGGGCCCTGAAATATGACCCCGCTCGACTTCTTAATCACCCTTGTCCTCTATCCAGGAGTTGCAAGTAGTTTCTGGTGTTTGTAGTATGCTGGGGGCCGCACGCAGTGCTGGCCATAGGGGTGGGATGTGTTGCGGTAGGCACGTGGCACGGTGTACCGATTCGCCCGTTTGGTGTCTCGGGAACCCTGCACACATCGTTTGGGGCCGTTAGTGGAAACCTCGGCCGGACTCCCTGCGGATGGAACCCGAATAGGCGATAAACCTGGACTAGAGACTTGAGTGTTTAGGTAGGTCATGGTCTACACCCACGTCGGCTTTCGCTTGAAATCTGCCGAGCACATGTCGTGTGCAGACGCTAAGTGGTGGAAACATGTATGAAGAAGTACACCCCTGCAGGGTTAACATCATCTATTCGAATAGCCGTGTCCGCGGTAATGGACTTTTGGGTTGCCTATATCAGTTCATAGACAAGTGAAAGTGGATACACTAAAATACGCAAGATAAGCGTGAGTGCTATGGATGGCGTTCTCGTAGGGAGACGGAGCGGATCCATAGTGGTGTATTGATATGGTGAATATGTGGACTCGTGTGCGCCACCCCAAAAGAGTTACTTGCAGTCGTAGTTTAGGATAGCCACTGAGTCAAAGCTGGCTTGCTGCAGTCAAACTCCACCACCCCCTTTATTGATACTGATGCATATGTAGTTAGTTCTGATGTAAGTCTTGCTGAGTACGTTTGTACTCACGTTTGCCTATTTTATGTTTTTGCAGAGAGATGTCAGTCTCGCTAGTAGTACCGCTTGGACTTCGACGTTTAGCTTGATACCTCAGCTACGATCTTGTGCCCTCGGCATGATCTGGTAGATAGTCAGGCTTCTCAGCCTTCTTCATTTGTAGTTGTCTGTACTCAGACAAGTTAAGCTTCCGCATGTGTTTGATTTGTATGCTCTGAATGTTGGGTCATGAGACCCATGATTGTAATATCTCGCTCCTCGGAGCCTAATGAATAAATACTTTGAGTCGTAGAGTTATGTTGTGATGCCATGTTGTATTTACTCATATCGGGCATATTGTGTGTATGATTGAAATGCTTGGAATGAGTGGGATCCGACTATCTAGTTGTTTATTCTTGGCAGCCTATCATATGGGGAAATGTAGTCTAGTGCTTCTGAGCGATAGTGGTCCGCTACAGCCCGGTTCACCGGAGTCCTGCTAGCCCAGCACTACTGCTCGGAACACTTGACTGGCCGGCATGTGATTCACTTCGTTCCTGTGTCTGTCCCTTCGGGGAAATGTCACGCGGTGACATCCAGAGTCCTGCCTAGCCTGCTACAGCCCGGGTTACCGGAGTCCTATTAGCCCAGTGCTACAGCCCGGATTCACACGTTGATGACCGACATGCTCGATGTGATTCATGTATGCCTGTCCTCATAGGTTAGCGCCGCTTTGGGTTCACGACTAGCCATGTCGGCCCGGGTTCTCTGTCATATGGATGCTAGCGACACTATCATATACGTGAGCCAAAAGACGCAAACGGTCCCGGGCCAGGTAAGGTGGCACCCGTGGGAGTACCGTGCGTGAGGCCGCAAAGTGATATGATGTGTTACATGCTGGATCGATGTGGCTTAGGATCGGGGTCCTGACAGTGTTGGTATCAGAGCCTGACTGCCTGTAGGATTACCAAGCCAAACTGGTCGAAGTTGTGTCTAGAAATGCTTTAGTTATGTAGGGGAATTGATTGTGGAAGGGAACGTAAGGCTCTTTTTATTCCTTATACCTCATGGCCTTCTGATCTGAGTCAACCTCTTCTCTTCTACGGGATTTAAGAACTAGGCTTCTCATCTATCTATCAGGATGACGTGTTACTAATCCATAGACTTTTAAGATTGTTGGTTTTAAGCCCCAGTTCAGTTTCTACTACTTCCATGTGTTCTTAGTTGGCCTCAGAACATTGATATTGTGATGTTGAGTGGTTATGCCACCATTTTGCAGGATGTCTCAAATATTTTTGAGCATTTACAGCCGTTATGCTGTCCGAGTCATCCCAGGTTTCTAAATAGTCTGATGCATTTGCAAATCCTTTCTTTCCGTTCCCGATGTCCTTTTGGTCAGAATAAGCACACTAACCGGTCAGTTGAGGTACTCTATTGCCTCGACTTATATGTTGGAACTATTATTATGACCCTAGGTGTTTTAGGGAGTCATCTAGTAATCTAGCAATGCTATGTGTTCCCGGTGTGATGATTCTGGCCACCATTCTCGAAAGCATCCCGTGATGCCATTAGTAGTAGGTATTCTACTCCTGGGTTTTCGAACCGAGATTCACCCTACTTCATGTTGTTAGTATTTGCTAGTTCCCTTTAGGATATTAGTAACCTTTGCATTAGTCCTCGAGGTCCGTGGTAGTTCCTTCTTCCAAATACTACGAACCACTTATGGCAGAAGTTCTTTTAACCAAAAGATCACAACAGGGTGCTCTTGAGGAGTACTCCATTCATACTATGAATCTGCCAGCCCTACCTCTCCGCATGGATTATCTGGAAGAAACTTGTTGAACTCGTTTGACATACTAATCCATGCATCCACAACTCAGAAAATTATATGTTCCTTGAGTTGACCCTCCTCAGCTGTATTCCGACCCTAGTCTATCAATTGATAGTCAGGAATAGTTGTGCATTTGTGTTCATCGATGCCTATTATTCTTGTGGTCCGTCAAGTCGTTCTATTCCGGAATGACTAGGAGAAACAAACTCCAGTACCTCATCCATATCCAGGTTTGGGTCAAAGCACTTGTATTCTGCAGATCAAAATGCCAATCCAGCTTTTGTTCTGTTCTACCATGGAGTGTCACCTTCTTTCTTATCAAGAATGTCATGAGAATTGCACCACCTCTTATGAATTATTGATTTAGTGATACTTCTCGCCATCATCGTTCATTCCTCGGTCTCCGTGTTATTGTAACCGGAATACTGACAAGTGAATTGTGATGTGTGAAATCAATACTCCGAGCAACCCGTTGTTTGGTAGTAAATGGACAATATTCTCATTCTTAGCGTGTTGGTTATCAAATCATCATCCTAAGATTGATCGTGCTACCTAGTCCTTATTTCTGGTGCATTCTTCAATCAACGAGTTGGGATTTTGCCAAACCCTTTCTCTTTTGATCATATCGTCTTGCCCTGAAAAGCAAGATTGATCTCGAGCTTAGTATCATATCGGTGGTTCGTGATATTCTGGATATCTTCTCGGAAGTATCACCAGGTTGTCACCTGACCGCTATGTTGAGTTCGTGATCAAGTTGGTTTCTTGTAAACCACTCTTTCTCCAAGAATCTGTGTTGGATACCCCTGAGCTAGTTGGTTAAGCTAAAACAACAACTTGGAGAGTTGGAAGATGAAAGCTTTCCCAACTTAGTTCATCACTAGGAGATATCTTTTTGTGTGTGTGTGTGTTGAAGAAAGATGATATCTCATCGATTGGTCCTCGTGATCAGTTGTTGAACCTATTGTCTTATCAAACTTTGACTTGAGTATGGGCTATCGTCAAGTCAAATCAGAACCAACGATGTTCGTAATGTTGTCTTACTCGTGGTTGATTCCTCGAGCATACACCATTACATCTTTTGGTCTGACCAATGCTATCACCGTGTTCACATGATGGTGGAAGTCCAGTGATGTGGAAATTCCGATGAGTTGCTACTGAGCCCATCAGCAGCATTTTGTCTCCCCCATGATTCATGTTGAACGCTATGCTAGTATTGGAAACTTTGTAAGCAATGCCTTTGTGTTCCGCTCATGAAGCCTATGCTTGGATGGAAGAAGTGACTTCCTCGAATTCATGTGCTTTAGGTGTAAGTTGCCGCCATGAATTTGAGAAAGGTTTGTTTTGCTCCCTCTGGAATCATCCCCAAGTCAATCATGCATATGTGCGAAGTATTCTGTGGTCTGGAGACTTGCAACCTTCACTCTATATGTATCCCTAGCACACCAAGCCACTGATTGAATTGTTCAAGGAGAAGAACTTCCTTCTTAAGAGCATGCCTTATGCAAGGACTTGGATATCCTCGATGATGGTTCCCAACCAGAACTCAGTAGTGTTTTATTATAAGACTACCATGTGGTCATGCTTGTCTTGGACGGCGTGTTCACAGGTTTGTAGCAGAACCAGCTCATGTTTTGGAGCTTGCTATTGTAGTTCATTTCCCGAGAATCCTGCAACATCGTCTCGTCGATTTGTGTTGCAAACTTTCTTTTCCAGACATGTTGTCTGAAATATCATGTCTTCAACCAGATCTGAATCTCAGGCGGATATGATGGTTGGAACGTTTCCAACATTTGCATGTTGTTTCCAGCTTGCACCGCCATTGTGCTATCCTACCATGGGTCCCATCCATTTCCGGTGATAAGCAAAAGTCATCCATCGCGTTGTCTCCAACAAGGTAGTCCACATCATCCATTCTAGCCGAGTACGTCATTTCTTCGAGTTCGTTCAAACGATCGTTTGTGATTGCCTTAGGCTGGAGTAAAGGGTTTCAATGATCTCTGAATCAAAAGTAATTCTTTTTGCCACTTAAGGGAATAGTTATTCGAGTCACCTTTCCCTGAGGTGCCCCGTTAGGGATCATGGCAATTCTCCCTCGCTACCTTGTCACCTCATCAAATTGTTTCCTCCGCCTCTCCTCATGCATGTTTTGCCTCTCGGCTCGAGAGATGTTTCAATATCTCACTCGATAAGTTGTTCCTGAGTTGTTCGATCTTCGAGAAGATCGATCCTTCTGAAGTTTTCTCTTTCCTCTCATTGTCATGTTAGTTGGAATTCTCAGAGCAAGACATCGAGACAAAGGTGGTGATCGCGTCAACGTTTCTATGAGGTGCAATTTGGACCGTGAAGACCGTGTTAGCTTGTGCTCCCTCTGTCTTCTCACCTCACGCCTTGAATCTCGGGACGAGATTCTTGTTTAGTGGGGGTGAGCTATCACAGCCCAGTTCTGGCCTTGCCTGTCTTGCATTAGCCTCCGTGCATCATGTCTAAATTTTCATGAAACTTTGAAATGGGGGCTGATAAACCCTAGTACCAAATGAATTCACTAGGTTCACCTAAAAATATTTTCAGTAATTCCAAATGGCTTTCAAAAATGTTCATCATTTTTGGAAAATACTGGAAACCGTAACCAGAGGTGATGCACATTTTTCCATGACATATTTGGTCACTGAATTAAATCATATTATATTTGCATTTGGGCATTTAAATGCTATAAAATAATTTAAATGCTCAAATAATCATAAACTAAAATGTTTACTGTTGGAAATATTCCAAACAGTGGCCACAATCAGTTGCATGATTTTTTGGAAATGCTCTGACATTTTTAATAAATCCAAACACAGCTACAGAAAATACAAAATAGAAATAATTAGAAAAAGGAGAGAGAGAGAGAAAGGATCCAACCACTTACCTGGCCGACCCAGCTGGCCAGCCCACCTGGCGGCCCAGCCCACCACCGCCACCTTCCCTGTCGTCTTCCTCCTTTGCCAGGAGGACGAGCGCGTGCTCACTGCGCGCTGGCCGCGTGCCTTGCCAGCTCCTGCTTGCCGCTCTCCCTCGACGCTCTGGACGCCTGGACGTCGACACGCAGCCTCCCCGACCGCCCTCACTCTCTCCCGAGCTCTCTCTCCCCCCTGCACTCTCTCCCTTCTCTGTTCTTCCGCCCAAACGGGTCCGTCACCGCCGACGTGCACCACCGCAGCCCACGCCTGAGCACGTCACCGCGCTCGGTGAACTCCCAGGAGCACGTAGAACCCACTGGCTCCTCCTCCCGTGCACCACAACGCCAAAACCGCAGGTGCCGAACTCCGGCCGCCGCCGGACTTGTCGCCGTCGTCGTTCCCGACCACCCCGGCCCAAGCTAACCCCACCAGTCGATGCGCGCGAGCTCCAGCTCCTCGCAGATGGGCTCAGCCATCGATTTGGTTGCCGGAGGCCAAATCCCGAGCCCCTCCGCCGTCTCTGGCTCTGCCGGCGACGAGCCCCGGGTCAACTCCGGCGAGTTTGACCCGGGTTAACCCAGTTGACCTCCCCTGGGTCCGGTCAAGTGGGCCCAGGGCCCTGCTAAATTAGTTAGTGCTAATTAACTTTTAGTTAACACACTGAGCCACTGACATGCCGGCCCGCCCTGCTAATTAACCCAGGATTAGGACTAACAAAAATTAGTTAGACTAATTACACTGACCAGTGGACCCCACTGGTCAGGTTTGACCTGGTCAGCCGCAGTTGACCTGCTGACGTCACACTGACGTCAGGCTGACGCAATAATTCATTTTCTGGAATTAGTTTAATTCTAAATATTTAGAAAATCCAGAAAATTGTCCAAACTTCTAAAATTCATAGAAATTCAACCGTAACTCCAAATCAAATGATTTATATATGAAAAATGATCAGAAAAATCCAATCTATCCATCTACACTAGTTTCATGCATGTTTAAAGAACTTAACCTTGCTGTTTAGTGCAAAACATGATGAGGCACCATTTAATTTCATAATTTGAATTTGGGGTTGAACCTTTGGTTCAATATGACCCCAATCCATCTGGTTGTAGTTGCATTAGGCCAACACACTCATATTGCCATGTTATGAGCATGCATCATACTGTGCATTGCATTGATTGTGTTTCCTTCTGTGTTGCCGGTACTTGTCCCCTCTCGATAGACGTGATACCGACGATGAGTTCGATGACACCGATGAAGAACTATATTATCTTCAGAAGTGCCAGGCAAGCAAAACCCCCTTGTTCATTCCGATAAAATCCCACTCTCTCGCTCCTGCTCTCTTTTATTGCATTAGGACAACAATGATTCATGTGTTACCTGCTGCGGTAGCTGAACCCCTTTATCCTTTGCATGACCTGTCATTCCACAGTAAATAGATGAAACCCACTAGCATGAGTAGGAGTTGTTTGAGCCCTGTTGTGCCTACTCATTCATGCTTGTTTGTCATGCCTGCTACTGCTTAGAGTTGAGTCAGGTCTGATTCATCGAGAATGAATTGGAATGGTGATGAACATGTCCTACTGTGTGTGAGCTAAGTGTGTGAACACGATTTGGTAAAGGTATTGGTGAGAGGCCATGTAGGAGTACATGGTGGGTTGTCTCATTGAAGCCGTCCTCAGGAACTGAGTTCTGTGTTTGTGATCCATGAAACAGTTACTACCATGCATTGGGCCCTGAAATATGACCCCGCTCGACTTCTTAATCACCCTTGTCCTCTGTCCAGGAGTTGCAAGTAGTTTCTGGTGTTTGTAGTATGCTGGGGGCCGCACGCAGTGCTGACCATAGGGGTGGGCTGTGTTGCGGTAGGCACGTGGCACAGTGTACCGATTCGCCCGTTTGGTGTCTCGGGAACCCTGCACACATCGTTTGGGGCCGTTAGTGGAAACTTCGGCCGGACTCCCTGCGGATGGAACCCGAATAGGCGATAAACCTGGACTAGAGACTTGAGTGTTTAGGTAGGTCGTGTTCTACTCCCACGTCGGCTTTCGCTTGAAATCTGCCGAGCACATGTCGTGTGCAGATGCTAAGTGGTGGAAACATGTATGAAGAAGTACACCCCTGCAGGGTTAACATCATCTATTCGAATAGCCGTGTCCGCGGTAATGGACTTCTGGGTTGCCTATATCAGTTCATAGACAAGTGAAAGTGGATACTCTAAAATACGCAAGATAAGCGTGAGTGCTATGGATGGCGTTCTCGTAGGGAGACGGAGCGGATCCATAGTGGTGTATTGATATGGTGAATATGTGGACTCGTGTGCGCCACCCCAAAAGAGTTACTTGCAGTCGTAGTTCAGGATAGCCACTGAGTCAAAGCTGGCTTGCTGCAGTCAAACTCTACCACCCCCTTTATTGATACTGATGCATATGTAGTTAGTTCTGATGTAAGTCTTGCTGAGTACGTTTGTACTCACGTTTGCCTATTTTATGTTTTTGCAGAGAGATGTCAGTCTCGCTACTAGTACCGCTTGGACTTCGACGTTTAGCTTGATACCTCAGCTACGATCTTGTGCCCTCGGCAGGATCTGGTAGATAGTCAGGCTTCTCAGCCTTCTTCATTTGTAGTTGTCTGTACTCAGACAAGTTAAGCTTCCGCATGTGTTTGATTTGTATGCTTTGAATGTTGGGTCGTGAGACCCATGATTGTAATATCTCGCTCCTCGGAGCCTAATGAATAAATACTTTGAGTCGTAGAGTTATGTTGTGATGCCATGTTGTATTTACTCATATCGGGCATATTGTGTGTATGATTGAAATGCTTGGTATGAGTGGGATCCGACTATCTAGTTGTTTATCCTTGGCAGCCTATCATATGGGGAAATGTAGTCTAGTGCTCCTGAGCGATAGTAGTCCGCTACAGCCCGGTTCACCGGAGTCCTGCTAGCCCAGCACTACTGCTCGGAACACTTGACTGGCCGGCATGTGATTCACTTCGTTCCTGTGTCTGTCCCTTCGGGGAAATGTCACGCGGTGACATCCAGAGTCCTGCCTAGCCTGCTACAGCCCGGGTTACCGGAGTCCTGTTAGCCCAGTGCTACAGCCCGGATTCACACGTTGATGACCGACATGCTCGATGTGATTCATGTATGCCTGTCCTCATAGGTTAGCGCCGCTTTGGGTTCACGACTAGCCATGTCGGCCCGGGTTCTCTGTCATATGGATGCTAGCGACACTATCATATACGTGAGCCAAAAGACGCAAACGGTCCCGGGCCAGGTAAGGTGGCACCCGTGGGAGTACCGTGCGTGAGGCCGCAAAGTGATATGATGTGTTACATGCTGGATCGATGTGGCTTAGGATCGAGGTCCTGACATCGTGATCGTTCTCTTAGCCGTGTGCGGTGCCCCCCTCCACCATACTCCTCGATAATATTGTAGCGGTGCTTAGGCGAAGCCCTGCGACGGTAGAACATCAAGATCGTCACCACGCTGTCGTGCTGACAGAACTCTTCCCCGACACTTTGCTGGATCGAAGTCCGGGGATCGTCATCGAGCTGAACGTGTGTTAGAACTCGGAGGTGCCGTAGTTTCGGTGCTTGGATCGGTCGGATCGTGAAGACGTATGACTACATCAACCGCGTTGATATAACGCTTCCGCTTTCGGTCTACGAGGGTACATGGACAACACTCTCCCCTCTTGTTGCTATGCATCACCATGATCTTGCGTGTGCGTAGGAATTTTTTTGAAATTACTACGTTCCCCAACATATATATGTATATAACCTGAAAGATGGCAGTCGTCGGCTTCAGCCCCCACACATATAATGCGAGGGTGCTCGCAAAAGATGCAAATTCACACTTGATCCAACGTCTTGGTCCATTAAGGAGGTGATAGCGCAGCGAACTAGGCAATCGGACTATAATGCTTTAACACTTTCACTTAGCCATAGGAGTTTGACAGTGGGGCTACTATATAGCCCCTGGTGGCTCCGCGCTCATCCGAATTCGGGGCGCGTATATGCCTGGCTGGGAAACGCCCTTTGTTAAGGCGGAGGAATCCCGAAGATTCTGTTAGGTCATCGAGTGGTTGACCAGTCTCACGCTATATCATGATAGTTAGTTTTCAGCTTTCTCAACTGAGGTGCTCGCTTGGCTGAACCAGGGCACAATCGCAGTAGTTCTCCTGGTGCCGCCTTAGCCGATAGAGCGGAACATAAGGCAGCAAAACACAGGAGCCGGGCAAACCCAACATTTGACCAAAGACATGATTCGGAGCTGATGCATATAAGGCCAAACTCACGACGCCGAACACTCCCGAAGGTATTCGGTCTTTATGATATAAACCGGGCTAAACGTTTCCCTTTGTAATAAGCCCCTGGTGTCCAGGTATGTGCAATAATCTGACGTGGCCACATGCCAATACGTCAGCATCCATCTCAGATTTACTGAGAATCCGGGGGATGTGTATCAACAAGAGACAGTAAAAAAGGTTTACGCAGGGTCTTAATCTAAAGAGAATCCTTGGAACGGGTCCCTGCTGCACGTCTGCGCCTGTGTCTCCATTGTGCCGTATCCTGGACGAGTGTAGCACGATGGTCATCTGTAAAAGAGAGGAACTTAGTTGCAAAGTTGTCGTGCAAAATGTAGGTTATACTAAATAAACCAAGTACAGTTCAAGATGGGTAAAATTGAGCCTTATTGTCACTTATTTACACGCGTGGAGCCCATTGTATTGTTATAGGGGTATGGCCATCAAACCTTTATCAATTATATAGCTACGCCAGACTTAATGACCTGTTGGATGCTCTAGTTGGTGAGGCCGTCTAGTGTGCGGCTGCCAAGGCAGCAGCACGGTCTTCCGCGCGCAAGGAGCGCTCAATATTTCCCTTTACCGTAATGATGCCACGTGGACCGGGCATCTTAAGCATGAGAGACACTTAATGCGGTATTACGTTAAAGCGAGCGAAAGCTTCGCGTCCCAGTAGTGCTTGATAACCACTTTGAAACGGAGCGATGTGGAAGGTTAGCTTTTCGCTGCGGAAGTTATCGGGGAAGCCAAATATAACCTCTAGTAGGAGGGAGCCCGTGCAATGGGCTTCTGGGCCTGGCGTTACTCCTTTAAAGGAAGTATTGCTATGGCTAATTTTTGTTGGGTCCATCCCCATTTTGCGGATTGTGTCCTGATATATCAGGTTTAAACTACTGGCGCCGTCCATCAGCACTCGTTTAAAGTGGTATCCGTCAATTATCGGGTCTAACACCAAGGCAGCCCATCCTGCGTGCCGGATACTTGCACAGTAATCCCGATGGTCAAAGGTGATCAGTTGGGACGACCAGTGGCGAAACTCCACGGTGATAGGCCCTGGGGCACGTGTCTCTATGAGTGCCGCATTGTTTTTATTTATCACGTGTAACACGTTTACTGTTTTGACTTCTGGTGGGAATTTCTTCTGTTCCCCAGTGCTTTCCTTGCGAGGCTCGTCCTCGTCTTCGCTTGGTGTATCCAGCCCCTTGTGTTCGGCGTTGAGTTTGCCGGACTGCTTGAAGACCCAACATTCTCTATGGGTATGATTTGCAGGTTTATCGGGGGTGCTATGGATTTGACATAGTTTGTCCAAAATCTTGTTTAGGCTAGATAGTTCGTCTCTGTTGCCTTTGGACGGCAGCTTTTGCTGACCTGGCCGAGAGCTTCTAAATCCGGCGTTTACCGTCGTGCTCTTAGGGCTGTTTTCTTTATTCCGACGCTTGTTTTTGCTGCGTCATGGCTTCCCATTTCCGTCCCTGACTTCGGATGTACTTGGGTCGCTGGTGCTGCATCGGGCTAACCAGCTGTCCTCGCCCGCGCAGAAGCGGGTCATGAGGCTTGTTAATGCACCCATTGTTCTCGGCTTTTCTTGGCCGAGGTGTCTGGCGAGAAATTCGTCTCGAACGCTGTGTTTGAAAGCCTCTAAGCCTTCGGCGTCCGGACAGTCAACTATTTGGTTCTTTTTCATAAGAAACCTGTCCCAAAGCTTTCGGGCTGACTCTCTGGGCTGTTGAGTTATATGACTTAAATCGTCTGCATCTGGTGGTCGGACATAGGTCCCTTGAAAATTTGCCCTAAAAGCGTCCTTGGGTTCATCCCAACTTCCAATGGTGTTTTCGGGGAGGCTTTTAAGCCAGTGCCTGGCTGGCCCTTTGAGCTTGAGGGGTAAGTACTTGATGGCATGGAGATCGTCTCCTCGAGCCATGTGGATATGGAGGATGTAGTCCTTCATCCAGACCCCAGGGTCTGTCGTTCCGTCGTACGCCTCTATGTTTACGGGTTTGAATCCCTCTGGAAATTCATGATCCAGCACCTCATAGGTGAAACATAGGGGGTGTGCGGCACCCCTGTATTTGGGTGTACCGTGGTGTTCGGATTTTTGTTGTGTTGCATTGCGTGCTGGAGCGCGCTTTCTTGGCCCGTAGATAGATCTGGTTGGTTCGTCCTTTTGATGCGAGTCCTCACGTGGATCGCGTACTTGCTTGTGTGCAGCGTCATTTGCCGCTTTATGTTGGCCATGAGGTCGTCTATCCGACCGGATGGCTGTTTTGTTTTTTGATTGCGGGGGCTCTAAGGCCTCTGAGGGAGTCCTGGATTAGGGGGTATCCGGACAGCCGGACTATAACCTTTGGCCGGACTGTTGGACTATGAAGATACAAGATTGAAGACTTCGTCCCGTGTCCGGATGGGACTTTCCTTGGCGTGGAAGGCAAGCTTGGCAATACGGATATGTAGATCTCCTCCCGTTGTAACCGACTCTGTGTAACCCTAGCCCTCTCCAGTGTCTATATAAACCAGAGGGTTTTAGTCCATATGACGAACAACAATCATACCATAGGCTAGCTTCTAGGGTTTAGCCTCTCTGATCTCGTGGTAGATCTACTCTTGTACTACCCATATCATCAATATTAATCAAGCAGGAGTAGGGTTTTACCTCCATCGAGAGGGCCCGAACCTGGGTAAAAACATTGTGTCCCTTGTCTACTGTTACCATCCGCCTAGACGCACAGTTCAGGACCCCCTACCCGAGATCCGCCGGTTTTGACACCGACATTGGTGCTTTCATTGAGAGTTCCGCTGTGCTGTCGCCATCAGGAAGGATGCCTCATCCCGTCTTTAAAGATGACACTGTTGCTAAGGGGGCTTTGGCTGTTAGCCAAACTCTCCGGCTAGGTGGCTTTCTTATGACCGCATGTTCGGCCGTTGCGCCGACGATGACTTCTCGGGTCATCAAAAGCAATCTTCACGTCAACTCGGAACTCACCGAGCAGTTAGATCCAATGGAGCTCTCTTCCCTAAACGAGCTCTTGGATCGCATCGCCGCCCTGGGAGTCGCTACAGACTACGATCAGATTGGGCCTAAACCCGATCTGAGAGAGATCAACTCTCCCCAGGTCACCCATCAAGTTGCAATGGTGGAGGAACAATGCGGCGACCCTTCATCTATCTTAAGGACTAGTTATGTCTGGATTCCTGATCCCTCCAAGACGGATACCCGCGGAGGGGAGGACGTCACTCAAGCCCTGAACCTAGAGTCAGGCAGGGGGCTAGATTCATTGGACAACATCCAAGAATCCAAACTTCTGAGTTCGGAAACTCCTTGGCCCCTGAGTCTCAGATTGGGTGAGGTTTCGAATTCAATTCCACCCACCGACCCAAACATAAGTGATCTATCCCAAATTAGGCAAGAGCCCGAAGAAACAGTACACCATTACTGGGCCAGATTCCTCCTGGTCATGAACAGGATAAAGGACTGCTGCGAGGAAGACGCAATTTCATTCTTCTGCAATAATTGCACGGACAAGGGAATCCTCAACGCCATAAGTCGCCATGAAATTACACGCTTCGCCAACTTGGCGTCCATAGTGTGAAAGTACTGTGCGATGGAAAGCGCCTGGAAAACCGAAATAAAATTTTGGGACAATCCAGCCCTGAATACAAACCCAGTCCGAAATAAAAGGGTGCATTATCGCCAGACACCCGAGTTAAATACCAAAAAGCAAAAACCCTCTACAGGGCATGGAACCGTACTGGAGGGATGGCTCAATGGACCCTGTAAAATTCGCAGTGTAGAGGGCGCCACACCAACTCATAGCCTTAGAGCATGTTGGATACTCAGGCAGGTGGCCAAAAGTGGTGAAGATCTTCTAACCCCAGAAGCCACAGAGCACCAGCCCAGTGATACCAGTATGGTATTAACAGTCTTTCAGACTTTCACATCAAATAATATGCGAAAACGAACACTCCGCAGCCTTGCCGAAGTCTACCACGTGGCAACAATAAACCCATGGAGTGACACGGCTATTACTTTTAATGCCAGTGATGAACCTAAATTTCGAACAGCCCGAGCACCAGCCGCATTGGTCCTCAGTCCAATAGTGGACGACTTTCGACTCACCAAGGTACTCATGGACGGTGGCAGCGGATTGAACCTCATTTATGAAGAAACCCTTCGAAAAATGGAAATAGACTGGAACCGCATTGAGCGAAGCAGCACAACCTTTAGAGGAATAATCCCCAGCCGGGAAGCATGCTGTACAGGAAAAATCACACTAGATGTGGTGTTCGGCACGCCGGATAATTACAGGTCCGAAGAGGTCATGTTCCAAGTGGCCCCGTTCAATAGCGGATACCACGCTCTATTAGGGCGGGAGGCGTTTACAATCTTCCAAGCCATACCCCATTACGGGTACATGAAGCTCAAAATGCCCGGGCCCAACGGAATCATCACTCTTGCTAGTGATCCGGACATAGCACTCCGCGCCGAAAATAAGACAGCCGCACTGGCCCTTGAGGCACTATCCGAAGGCCTAGCGGCTGAGGAACTTATTGCGCTGCGCTCCACGGTGAACAGGGACGACGTGATACTCGATAAAGATCCAAGTCCACCTCCTTTAAAGCGGCGGACAAAATAGTTAAATTCCAAGTCCATCCAACGGACCCCACAAAAATAGCATCCATCGGGGCACAATTAAACCTTGATGTAGACATCGCACTACGAGAGTTCCTACGCGAGAACTGGGACATTTTTGCCTGGCACCCTTCAGACATGCCAGGAATCCCACGCAGTCTGGTCGAGCACAGCCTAAATATCCTAAAAGGATTCAAGCCAGTCAAGCAGGCTCTTCGGCATTTCTCCGAACCTAAGAGACAAGCCATGGGAGAGAAACTAGCCAAGCTATTGGAGGACGGATTCATCAGAGACATAAAACATCCGGACTGGCTAGCAAACTTGGTGATGGTACCAAAGAAGGACAAATCCTGGCGCTTGTGCATCGATTTTAAGGACCTCAACAAGGCTTGCCCAAAGGATCCCTTCCCCCTCCCCCGCATCGATCAAATTATCGACGCTACCGCAGGACACGATTCATTGTGTTTCCTCGATGCATACTCCGACTACCATAAAATTAAGATGGCAGAGCCAGACCAAGCCGCCACGGCATTCATCACACCATATGGCCCATTCTGCTTCAACACAATGCCCTTCGGGCTCAAAAACGCCGGCGCAACATATAAGCGCATGATTCAGACATGTCTGGCAAACCAGATCGGCAAAACAGTGGAGGCATACGTAGATGACGTGGTCGTCAAAACCAAGCATGTCGAATCTCTAGTAGATGAGTTGAGGCTCACATTCGATAACCTCCGAACATACGACATCAAGCTCAACCCAGAAAAATGCGTTTTCGGCGTACCAGCCGGAAAGCTCTTGGGCTTCATTGTATCAGGTAGAGGAATTGAAGCAAATCCAGCCAAGATCCGAGCTCTGTCACAATTGGATATCCCAAAGGACCTCAAACAAATACAAAAATTGTCCAGATGCGTGGTGGCTCTAAGCCGCTTTATCTCCCGCTTGGGAGAAAAGGCATTACCCCTTTATCGCCTCCTCCGGCGCACTGAACACTTCGAGTGGACGGATGCCGCCACGGCCAGACTCGACGAAATAAAAGCCATATTGGCAACAAACCCTGTCCTGGAAGCGCCAAACATTGGCGAACCAATGCTATTATACATTGCGGCAACTCATCAAGTTGTAAGTGCAGTGCTCGTCGTCGAACGAGAAACGGACGGACACAAATTCCCCCTTCAAAAGCCGGTTTACTATGTGTCCACTGTCCTTACTCCATGCAAGTCACGGTACCCGCATTATCAAAAGATAGCGTACGCGGTATTTATGGCATCCCGGAAGCTGTGACACTACTTTCAAGAGTGTTCGATAACGGTAGCCTCGGAAGTACCACTTAACGATATTATAAACAACCGCGACGCGACGGGCCGGATTGCCAAATGGGCCATTGAGCTCCTCCCGTTCGACATAACTTATAGGCCATGGCGAGCTATTAAGTCGCAAGTTTTGGCCGACTTCGTCTCCGAATGGACGGAAGCCGAACTCCCTAAAGAGTACGACACATATTCCAACTGGATCATGCACTTCGACAGCTCCAAAATGTTGGCTAGTCTGGGGGCTGGTGTTGTTTTGACGTCCCTAACAGGAGATAGAGTTCAATACGTACTCCAGATAATGTATATGGACTCCAACAACGCAGCCAAATATGAGGCCCTTCTACATGGTCTCCGGATGGCAGTATCCATGGGCATTCAACGCCTAGAGGTGCGCAGGGATTCGAACCTTGCAATATCCCAAATAAATGGAGACTTTGATGCCAAGGATCTGAAAATGGCAGGTTATCGCAACGCCGTCCTAAAAATGTCAGCTCGGTTCGAGGGGCTTGAATTTCACCATATAGCCCGGGAAAATAATCAGGCAGCAGATGTCCTGGCACGCATCGGTGCAAAACGCGATGTCATCCCTCCCAACATTTTCTTGGAGAGGCTGTTCAAGCCATCCGTATTATGGGAAGGGGAACCCGGAAATAACAGCCTGTCGGTGTACTAAAGTAGGGGTACCTTAGTATCCCGAACTTGTGCACGGACAGTCGCAGCGCCCCGCGGCAAGGCTTGACGGACGCCCGCCAAGATCCTCAGGTCCTCCCTTGGAGCCATTCAAGAACAAAGTATTCGAGTCAAAGAAACAAGGCCCCGGCAAGAGGAGCTTGCTGGGAAGGGCCAACCAGAGCCCCGACGAGAGGAGCTCGTCGGAAAGATGAACAAGGCCCCGGCAAGAGGAGCTTGCCGGGAAGAGAAACCAAAGCCCCGACAAGAGGAGCTTGCTGGGAAGGACGAACAAGACCCCGGCAAGAGGAGCTTGCCGGGAGAGACAACCGAAGCCCCGGCAAGAGGATCTTGCCGGGAGCGACAAGACGAAGGCCGCGGCAAGGCGCTTGCCGCGGCAAGCAGCCACTCTGTACCTGCGCTCCAGCTCATCCACCAACGTGTCGCCCTGAGACTCTTCCCAGGCGTACGTGGCGGGCGGCTGTGCAGCCAGGGGTACTTGGAGGCGAACAGCGATGGCGAGGCAGCCGTCGTGGCTAACAGAGGCGTCCCCAACAGTCCCTTTTCACATTGTTTGGGCGACACAGACGGGCATTTAATGCCCTTGTCCCCTGCCGTCAGAGTTAGGTACGATACACTGTGCAAACAGCAGTACCAGCTACCGCGATTTCCCATGTTTACCCTTACCTACGTTGCCACCTGTTGGTGACCCCTTAAGCCTATAAAAGGAGGCCCATGCGCAACGTAGAGGAGGTTGGACATTCAGAGGTTAGACACCCCCAAGCTACTCACGCTCGGCCCGGAAGCTCCCATAGCTCCCGAGCAGGAAAGCAATACAATCCCAAAGCAGCAGTAGGGTTTTACGCATCCGTGCGGCCCGAAGCTGGGTAAAATCGCTCGTGTGTGTGTTGCCTCGATCTTCTCTTTGTGCGACCTCCGCCCCCCGCCGAACCGAAAGGGACCTCGGTCCCATAGGTGTTCATGGAGCCAGCATCCCCGACATCTTTGGCGCGCCAGGTAGGGGTGAAGAAGGTAGATCCCCCCCCTTTATTTTCGCTCTAATTTGTGGAGCGAAGGCAGTTATCCCCACGGAACTCGAATACGGGTCACTTCGAGTACAGAGCAGCTGCGCGAAGCAGATGCGCTGCTCCTCGAAGATGACCGTCTTCGGGCTGCTGTACGAGCTGCTCGATACCAGCAAGCTTTGCGTCGCTACCGTAGCCGCAAAGTTAAAGCCAGAAGCCTCGAGGAAGGCAACCTTGTTTCTTCGGCGCGCTCAGTCAGCCAAGAATTCTAACAAGGCGATGCCGAAGTGGGAAGGCCCTTGCCGGGTGAAACGAGTCACTAGGCCTGGCGCTGTCCGCCTAGGGACCGAAGATGCTGTTCCGGTGAGCAACTCCTGGAACAATAGAGCATCTTCGCAAGTTTTACCCGTAAGGTGCGGTTGTCGGGCCCCGTTCCGACAACCACCCCCCCCCTTTGTACAAGTCTTGCCGCTGTTGCATGTAATCCTTTGTACAAAGCCGGGTGCGGGCCCTGTGCATAAATGAGATTTATGTGCTCCGCACATCTTGTCAGTTTCGTGCTTTCTTTTTGCATGTATCATCTGACACTTTGTGCAGCATCAGCATCCCGGTGAGCCATGACGAGCCATGAAGCTCCACGTCATTATTTTCTCTTCTTTCTTTTCTCAAGCAAAGGAAGGACCCCCCACCCACAAGTTTGCCGGGGGGAAGGAGAAGGTGACGGTGTGGACCGGGCATCGTTCAAAGAAGCGCCTCCTTGCCGGGAAGCAAAAGGACAAAAAAGCTAAGTTGCTAAAGTTTGAGCAATCGATCTCTTAAGATTCCGAGTTATCTTCCATGAACAACTATGCTTTGTATGGAAAACCTGTGCGCAGAGGGGGCAACTCGTAACTTGATTTGCGCCCTTACTCTGTTTTGAGTCCGCTCAACAGTTTAAGCGAGCTGCAGCTAGTTGCGATGAGGTTTCTTGCCGGCAGCGGTACTGCCAGCAGGCTGCTGACGTTCCGCACTCAGCGCTTGCGGCAAGAGTGCCCGCGCCCGCTCGCGGCAAGAATGCCCGCGCCGGCAAGTTCCCTAAAAAGCATAGGGTAAAAACATACAAAGGATGGAATCAAGTAAAGGAAATATCATTGCAGTCGATGGCTAAGATAGAGTTATATTACAATAAAGCTTGTCGCGGCGCTAATGATTTGTTTTCATAACATGGCCAGCGGCGACAAGAGAAACAAGCAGACTGGCGGCCTAGTCCATGCGGTCGCCCACAACTCGCCTGATCTCGCTCACCCTTTCCACAATGGGTGCGACGAGGGCCTTTCTCGGTTCCAGATCAGCACTTTCCGGCAAGTGCCTGAGGACGTTGGTGAGGTTGATGCTCGGGTTGCGGAAGACTATCTTCACCAACATGATGAGGACATGACTACCTTGCATAGGACCAATAATATTGCATACATGCATATTTGTCAGGTGATTTTTAGTGCAAACTATTCAATAATCTATTTATATTATCCAGAACAAAAATACTTCACACACATTTGTGTTTTGTCTAATTGCAGGTGTATGGGACATTTGTACAATCCACATATGAAGATAAGGGAAAAAGAGAAGTTTGGGTGCTGTTCAAAAAGTCCCTTCACGTCACTTTTGGGCCAAGAGAAGATAGAGTCCAAGTCTCTCACGTTCTGGATTCAGATTCGGACTGCACAGACATACCTGACTCAAAACGGCAATAACTTTTTCATACGGACTCCGAATTGGGTGATTCTTTTTTTGTTGGAAAATAGATTTTGTCCTCTTTCCACTCCAATTAGAATCACCTTTAAATTCGTCCGGAGCGTTGAGATATGGACGAAACAATCTGATGCTGCAGCAGAATCCGAGTCAAACAACAAGTCCAAAGGTGTTGCATCACCTCCACTTGGGGCCATGAGCCTTGTACGACCTAGGGTTGGTTTTAGGCTGCCTTGGGACGTCCTCCCACCTCCTTGGCCGCCACCCCTTGCTCCTATATAAGTAGATCCACCTAGTAGCTTTTTTCTTGGGATTTGTTTAGTTAAAAGTTAGCCATTGCAACTTCGTGTACTTCGTTTGTGTCCAACGACCAGACCAAGACCGCTTCCGGATCCCCACCATTATCAAGACTTCATATATATTCGCAATATTCAGATTGCTTTATCATATTCTTGCTTGTTCTTCGATTGCTTGCAGGAATAGATCTTCGTGGTCAGGTTGATCGTGCTCCGGTGTGGTCAATAACCTCTCAGAGTTGGTTTAGCGATTGCTAAGGCGCAACGTCGTGCACGTTTGTAGTCGGGTCGTCAAAGTTGTCTCCACCAAATCGATAGTTATCATCTCATCGAAAGATCGGGACACCCTCGCCTCTATCAAGTGGTATCAGTTTTTAGGTTGCTCGGTGAGAATTTCTAGTTTCCCCTAGATTAGATTTATTTTCTTACCTATTGTCCAAGAAAAAGCCACAAAAAAGTTAGATCTATTCATCCTTTTGTCCAAGCCAGTCTGAGACTTTGCAATTTTCTTTTCATTGTTTGCATTATTGAATTATCGGTTGCATCGTCGTGTCGAGTTGCTGGTCTTAGTGTCTAGTTCGTCTAGAGTTTCGAGTTCTGTTCACATTAGTCACGTCGCCGCTGCATCGTTATCCCTTCCATTGTCCACCACATCATCCATCAATTTCCACCACATGTTACTCATAGTTCATTGTCACAATCATAGTTGAGGTTGTTCACATCTTTGCTTGATCCAATCTGCATCTTATCTAGTTTGTCTTGAAAAGAGGGAGAGAAAAATAGACAGAGAAAAAAAAGAGAGAAAAAAAAAAGAAAAAAAGTCAAAGAAAAAAAAAGAGAAAGAAAAAGAAAAAACCGTGTGAGAAAAAAAAGAGAAGAAAAAAAAATAAAATTCAGATCTATTCTCGTAGTTGAATTCGGATTGGAATCTGTTTTGTGCACTGTTCACTAAAACAGGCATAACTTCCTCATACGAAGTCCGTTTTGGCTCCACGAGTACTCAAATTAAAGCTAGCGACGAGCCGCATCTAAATAGTTGCAGAAGCTAGTTCAATATTTGGTACCTCAAAATCGGCTTCTAAATAGGTCTTTTTTCCCTCCGAAGTTCGCGCATACAGTTTGTTCCAGTTTTTCAGGCCAGTTTTAGAATTCTCCTCATATCAATTAGGAATTGAGTGATTCTTTTTGCATTGGAAAGCTTGAGTTAGTAGCATTCTTTGAAAAAACTGATCAAAAAAATTGGCTCAATCTTTTCAAGAGGAAAGTTGGAGAGAGAGTTGTTTGTATATCCTGCTTGGCAGTTGTTTTTCATCTTTATCTTTATTGCCGTTGTGATCTTTATTTATATCTTGCTGTCCAGAGCTACTTAGTATCCTTCATTGATGCTAGTTGTGCTACGCCGTGACCTCATTAGTGTTCTAGGCTCGCGTCTCTAGTCCGGTCTAGCCTAGGACCAGCACAGTACCGTCGTTGAGCGTTTATTCAACATTGCATCTCTGAATTGATTATTGCTGATCTTTTGCTACCATATATTTGGCCTTCCAAGCTCCACATATTTCTACACCGTGTATACATATGCTCACCTGGCAATCGCTTTACTCAATCTTCGGAGTTATTTGACACCGTTGGTTGCCGGTCACCACCTGCTGCATGGTAAGAACTTGTAAGACTTTGATATTTGCTATACTGTGAGCGTTTTTACCACCACATCCTAGTAGTTCATAGGAACATTATTCTCGGATTTTGTTTCTTGTTTTTCTACTAAATATGGCAGGTTCTAGAGTCAGTTGGGCTTCATCAATCGTGGGAGACGTACCACCAGCTCCGAAAATACAACCACCGTCACAAGAGGTGCAAAGACATAAGAATATGCACAATCAGGTTTTTGTTTCCATGCCACCTTTTAATGGTCGTTTTAAGCCTGATTTATATATTGAATGGGAGTTCGAAATAAATGTTATATTTGCTTCCCATGATTTTTCAGAACGTAAAAAAGTTAAGCTTGCGGTTGGTTCTTTCACTAGTTTTGCTACTGTTTGGTGGAGTGAACATTGTCGGTTATACCCTGATTATGTACCTACTACTTGGGATGATTTAAAACTTGTCATGAGAGATAGATTCGTTGATGTTTATTATACTCGTGGCATGATTAAAAAACTACAACATTTAAAACAAGGTAGTGACACTGTAAGAAAATATTATGATGATATCCAAACTACCTTGTTGCATTCCTTTTTAGAGGAAAGTGAAGAAGATTTTATGGATAGATTTTTGGTAGGATTAAATCGCGACATTCAGGAGATACTAATTCATGAAGAGTGTTATACTATGGACCATTTGTTTCATCTTGCTTGCAAAGCTGAACATGAAATAAAACGACGTGTTGCCCACAAGGAGAACAAGCGCGAGATGCATATTCCAAGAGTTGATACGGTTGTCCCTTCAACTACTAGGCATACTATGACAACCACATCCGTTGTTGTGAGGACTACATCACCTCCACCATGTGACACATCATCACTGAGAGTACCTACATCATCTGAGTTGATTATAAGAGCCAGATTTCAGATTAAGCAACGCCGAGGACGGCTTTGTTTTCAAGAAGGGGAGGATGATGAGGACATGACTACCTTGGATAGGACCAATAATATTGCGTACATGCATATTTGTCAGGTGATTTCTAGTGCAAACTATTCAATAATCTATTTATATTATCCAGAACAAAAATACTTCACACACATTTGTGTTTTGTCTAATTGCAGGTGTATGGGACATTTGTACAATCCACATATGAAGATAAGGGAAAAAGAGAAGTTTGGGTGCTGTTCAAAAAGTCCCTTCACGTCACTTTTGGGCCAAGAGAAGATAGAGTCCAAGTCTCTCACGTTCTGGATTCAGATTCGGACTGCACAGACATACCTGACTCAAAACGGGAATAACTTTTTCATACGGACTCCGAATTGGGCGATTCTTTTTTTGTTGGAAAATAGATTTTGTCCTCTTTCCACTCCAATTGGAATCACCTTCAAATTCGTCCGGAGCGTTGAGATATGGACGAAACAATCTGACGCTGCAGCAGAATCCAAGTCAAACAACAAGTCCAAAGGTGTTGCATCACCTCCACTTGGGCCCATGAGCCTTGTACGACCTAGGGTTGGTTTTAGGCTGCCTTGGGACGTCCTCCCACCTCCTTGGCCGCCACCCCTTGCTCCTATATAAGTAGATCCACCTAGTAGCTTTTTCCTTGGGATTTGTTTAGTTAAAAGTTAGCCATTGCAACTTCGTGTACTTCGTTTGTGTCCAACGACCAGACCAAGACCGCTTCCGGATCCCCACCATTATCAAGACTTCATATATATTCGCAATATTCAGATTGCTTTATCATATTCTTGCTTGTTCTTCGATTGCTTGCAGGAATAGATCTTCGTGGTCAGGTTGATCGTGCTCCAGCGTGGTCAATAACCTCTCGGAGTTGGTTTAGCGATTGCTAAGGCGCAACGTCGTGCATGTTTGTAGTCGGGTCGTCAAAGTCATCTCCACCAAATCGATAGTTATCATCTCATCGAAAGATCGGGACACCCTCGCCTCTATCACAACACCTTCTCGAGGGCTCCCGCACAGATCTCGCGCGACTCTTCTGCCAGCTGCCTTGGGATCGAGTCTCGGAGCTCCTGGAGAGCCGTCGCCACGTTCTTGAAGAACAGGGTGAGCTTGGCACTGGGCTGGAGGTGCTCGTCGGAGGGATACTCGTGGCCCTCCATCCCCAGCAAGCTCAGCTCCTTGTCGATGGAGGCAGCGATATCCACCAGATTCTCCGTCCAGCGCTCCACGTTCCCCCTGAAGGTGTTCTGAGTGGTGCCAGCGCTCGCCAGCAGCGCCTCGTTATCCTTGACGTCCTTGATCAGGGCCAACTCCCGCTCCTTGGTGCTTTCCAGCATCCGGTTCAGGGTGGCCAGCTTCAGCTCCAGGTCAGCGTTGGAGTCCTTGACGGCGCTGAGCTCCTGGATCTTCTCGGCGAGGCGACCCTGCAGCTCGCCAAAAGTATAGGCATCCTTCTCGCGCTCGTGCTTAAGCACTGCGAGCTCGTCGCCGCTCGCCTTCAGATTGCCCTCCAGCTGCGCCACCTTCGCTTCCAGCTCTCCCTTGGCGGCCTCGGCGGCTGCGGCAACATCCTGTGCTTCCTAGAGGGCTCCGCCAAGTTTCTGCTCGCGCGCGGCAAGCTCTTCCTCGTGGCTGCTCAGGCTGGCCTGCAGCTGCGTCAACTTGCCTTCTCGCGCCGACAGTTCCTCGGCGGCCAGCCGCTGCTGCTCCTCAGCTTCAGCCTTCTCAAGCAAAAAAGCCTTCTGCGCCTCAGCCAAACGCGTCTGCTCCTCCGCCAGGGCCTGGAGAGCTTCGCGGTTAGCACCACGGAGCTCCTCCGCTCGCTTCTCCATGTCTGCTCCCGCCTTGGCGACGAGAGCTTCCTGGTGCTCCACCTTGGCCTGCCGTGTGCGGTAGAGCGACACCAACTTCCGGAGCAGTTTCTCCTCCTCAGGCTCGTCGCTGCTGCTTGGCGCATCAACTAGCGTCAGCCCAGCAGAGGCGAGCACCTCCCCGTCGAAGGTCTCTCCTTCGAGCGGCACCCTGGAACTTGACTCCCAGGGGAGCTTGATGAAGACATCGTCACCGGCCTTCAAGTAGGGGCCGGACTGGGGCTCTTCAGAGCCCGGCGCTGCAGCATTGGCGGAGGGATCGGCGGTCGGTGCAGCGCCTGGCGCTCCTGCGGCCTCAGGGTCGTCAGTACGATCGCTTGACTCCTCGTCGGCCTTGTCGGCGGCAGCCTTGGCGGCCTCTTCGTCGGTGGGATCGTTGGCGCCGGATGCTCCTTCAGGAGCGACGATGTCCTTAGTGTGGCCGTGCATCTCCTCGTCACCGGCGACCTCGGTCACCACCGGCTCCGTGGCGGTTGGCCCTGACAGCCAAAAGAAGGAGCAAGAGTCAAGCAAATATCCAAAAAGAAGAAGAGCCCAAGGGAAGTTTTCAGGCAAGGAGGGTTACCTGTGCCAGGATTCGCAGTTGTGTTTTCCGTCGCCGGAGGATCGCTGGTGCTGGCCCTCGCAGGAGACTTCTCCCTTGCCGGAGAGGCATCCCGTGCCGGGGATCCCTCCCTTGCCGGAGAGTCATCCCTTGCCGGGGACCTCTCCCTTGTCGGAGGGTCCTCCCTTGCTGGAGAACTACCCCTTGGTGGAGTAGTTGAAGCAGAAAGCACGTCGGGGACGGGCTCCGCGCGCTCCTGATGAAGCTGCTCTGCTCCTACACAAATCAGCGGTCAAAAGTCAGCAAGTAAAGAGTACCCACTCGCCCCTAACAATGAAAAGTAAATCATGTACTCACGCTGGGGGCTGTGCTGGGGGCTACTTTGAACATCAGCTGCCGGGTCCGGCAAGGTGATCTCCGGCGCACCCCCTGCTGGTTCAGGGGATTCGTCCTCAATGACGATCAGCGGGATCACCGGGGCCTTGGCCCTCTTTGCCACTCTTTGGGCCAGCGTCCTGAAGAGGGATAAGTTCAGAGCAAAGCAAGTCAGATTCAAAACAAGACATCAAGAAGTAAATGAACCACGCCTCCACGCCTCCCTCCATTTATGAAGAAGGCGCACGATCTCCCCCCATGATGCCGCACTTAGCGCGTGTCGTGCGGAGTGGGCGTGGGGAGGTGCGGAGTAAAGTGCGGCGTGGCCCGGGCCGCTCATGCCCGTGCACTGTGTTGGGCCTGGCCCGATAACGCTCGGCACCGTGTGCGTCCCAGGCCCGGGGGCTCCTGTCGGTGTACTAAAGTAGGGGTACCTTAGTATCCCGAACTTGTGCACGGACAATCGCAGTGCCCCACGACAAGGCTTGCCGGACGCCCACCAAGATCCTCAGCTCCTCCCTTGGAGCCATTCAAGAACAAAGTATTCGAGTCAAAGAAATAAGGCCCCGGCAAGAGGAGCTTGCCGGGAAGGGCCAACCAGAGCCCCGCCGAGAGGAGCTCGTCGGAAAGATGAACAAGGCCCCGGCAAGAGGAGCTTGCCGGGAAGAGAAACCAAAGCCCCGGCAAGAGGAGCTTGCTGGGAAGGATGAACAAGACCCCGGCAAGAGGAGCTTGCCGGGAGAGACAACCGAAGCCCCGGCAAGAGGAGCTTGCCGGGCGCGACAAGACGAAGGCCGCGGCAAGGCGCTTGCCGCGGCAAGCAGCCACTCTGTACCTGCGCTCCAGCTCATCCACCAACGTGTTGCCCTGAGACTCTTCCCAGGCGCACATGGCGGGCGGCTGTGCAGCCAGGGGTACGTGGAGGCGAACGGCGATGGCGAGGCAGCCGTCGTGGCGAACAGAGGCGTCCCCAATGGTCCCTTTTCACACTGTTTGGGCGACACAGACGGGCATTTAATGCCCTTGTCCCCTGCCGTCAGAGTTAGGTACGATACAATGTGCAAACAGCTGTACCAGCTACCGCGATTTCCCATTTTTACCCTTACCTACGTTGCCACCTGTTGGTGACCCCTTAAGCCTATAAAAGGAGGCCCATGCGCAACGTAGAGGAGGTTGGACATTCAGAGGTTAGACACCCCCAAGCTACTCACGCTCGGCCCGGAAGCTCCCATAGCTCCCGAGCAGGAAAGCAATACAATCCCAAAGCAGCAGTTGGGTTTTACGCATCCGTGCGGCCCGAAGCTAGGTAAAATCGCTCGTGTGTGTGTTGCCTCGATCTGCTCTTTGTGCGACCTCCGCCCCCGCCGAACCGAAAGGGACCTCGGTCCCATAGGTGTTCGTGGAGCCAGCATCCCCGACACAGCCCGGACCCAACCGCACTGCCCGACACCGAACATTCTGACATAATTGGAGGCTCTGCCAACGAAATAACATCTTCAGCCCACGTAATAATGGCAGTCATCGCCCCGTGGACAGAACCATTCCTAGCCTACCTAACTAGGCAGGAACTTCCCGAGGACCAAAATGAGGCACGCTAGATAGTGCGGCGATCTAAAGCCTATAAAGTCCATGAGGGAGAGCTTTATAAGAAAAGCACCACCGGAGTCCTTCAAAGGCGCATCTCCGAAGAGGAAGGTCGGAATCTTCTGGCTGAAATTCATGCCGGACTCGGCGGTCACCACGCTACAGCCCAGGCCCTTGTAAGCAAGGCCTTCCGTATAGGCTTCTATTGGCCGGCGGCCCGGGCAGACGCTCAGGACTTAGTCCAATGATGCGTTGGTTGCCAGCTTTTTGCTAACCAAAGCCATATGCCACCTACCGCCCTCCAAACTATCCCCATCACCTGGCCCTTCGCGGTCTGGGGGCTTGACATGGTTGGACCCCTTAAAGGAGGAACCCACAAGCAAAAATACTTACTGATCATGGTAGACAAGTTCACCAAATGGATAGAGGGCAAGCCTGTTAAAACGGCTGAATCCGGACCGGTGATAGGCTTCATATCCGGGGTCGTACACCGTTACGGCATCCCCCACAGCATCATCACTGATAACGGCACGAACTTCACGGCCGACGAGGTAAAACTCTGGTGCAAAAACATGGGCATCAAGCTCGACTATGCTTCAGTCTACCACCCACAAACTAACGGTCAGGTCGAGCGAGCAAATGGTATAATCATGAGCGGCATCAAACCCAGGTTAGTGCGGTCCCTCAAGGAATCTAACACGCACTGGGTAGAGGAGCTCGACTCCGTACTCTGGGGGCTGCAGACCACGCCGAACCGCACTACCGGATACACACCATTCTTCATGGTATACGGCGCAGAGGCAGTTCTGCCCTGCGACATAATACATGACTCACCTCGAGTGCGCATGTACGAAGAAAGAGAAGCCGAGCTCGATCGGCAGGACAGTTTGGATGCCTTGGAGGAGGAGTGTGACGTGGCAAAAGCCCGTTCCGCATTCTATCAACAGCAGGCTTGAAGATACCAAAGCAGAGAAGTACGGGCCAAAACTTACAATGTTGGCGAGTTAGTTCTACGCCTGCCGGATAAGAAAAAGGACAAACTCAAGCCCAAGTGGGAAGGTCCCTTCATTATTGACCAAGTCCTGACTGGTGGAGTGTACCGTCTCCGGGATGCATCGGATAATCGACTCGAGCCGAACCCATGGAACGCAGCCCGACTCCGAAGATTCTACGCCTAGTGCCGGACTCTGTGTTTGTCTCCTTCCTCTGTCCATTTTTTATATGCTATCTGTCTTATATTTCTCTCCTTCTCGCCTTCTTTTCTCTCACAGACTTTAAGGGCCTATTTGTGCCTTGTTCGCACACAACTAACGCGCTATCCACGCTCATTATACCTGGGGGCTTCTTTTACAGAAGCTTATTCATACGGGCTTCATACCCAACACATGTGTTATACTTCCGCATGTACCCTTTATTCACCATTATATGCATCGATATGACTTAAGTTTTGGCCAAGCTGGGTTGCCTGGCTCTTGTATTTATGCCCTACGTTCCCATTAATTCGGCTAGGGCATAAGGGGAGCACCTCTGCGATTGTTACTGTCGGGTCAGCAGGATGTGTACCTCAGACTGGGTGAAGCCGAAAGCTAGCATTCTTAAGGGAATATTCGGTCGGTGAACTAAAGATGATTTCACAATTTTTACTTATGCTCCCCCAGATGTTTTTTTTGCGTCTCTTCTCGCAGTCCGGACATGCACTTTAGGGCATGCCTCCCAGGGAAAGGAACCCCTAACGGAACTATTCTCCCTGGAAGATGTTTCTTACTAACCATGTAATATAACATAACTAGTTGGGCACTTGTTTGTTCAAGCACTAATGACCCCTACGCCTGGTCTCCATGCATGCCCCGGTTCTTACATAACCGAGAGGGTATTCGGATACACTCCGGACCGTCGGGTCCCGAGGTGGAAGTGAAAAGGTCCGCCATGACAAACGATCTACAATCCGGCTAGAAGGCATTATACATGTCACTTTAAATTACATAGTCAATCTGATTGGTTGAATTCCTCTTCAATACCATCCAATAGGTTGTCTAGTCTACAGTCCTGTTGGGAATACTTTGCGGCCAATTCTACTTGACCGTATACTAAGCTCACTGGGATCTCATTCCCATCAGGCCCCACAGGTCCGACCTCGGCCATGTGGTTTGGGTCAGCCTTTGTGTACCGCGTCTTCACCATGGCCCAGGCTTCCCTGGCACCTTGACGGCAGGCCAATATCTTCCATAATCGGAAGCACCACCGCGCTCCCTTCAGCTTCTCCGCAAGATCTCCAAGTCCTTCGGGCACGGAGACGGATGGCCACAAGGCCTGGGCGACGCCTTGCATCACCTGCCGAACTCGTTCGTGCAGTTGTGAGAGCTCAGGAAGAAGGTCACCCGTAGAACCGGGCATTTCCTCTACAGGACGCCCGGTTAGCATACCTACAGACATAACTCTGTCAATCAACTTCCTCACTGAACTCTTTTTCGAAGTTCGTTCAAGCACTTACTAAAAATGCTGCGTCGAAGCTGCCGATTCTCCTTCATGGAGTCCAACAGTTGGGCACGAACATCCTTTAGTTCCACGCCCAGCTGGGTGTTGGCATCTAGGAGATCATTCTTCTCCTGCCTCACCTTTGTAAGCACGCTCTCGCTGGCCTTTAGCCGGCGCAGGAGTTGTTGCTTCTCCGGATCTACTCCGGCGCCATCAATGTTATTGTCAGATTTGCATACACGTCGCACTATACATGATACTTATCATTTGAAGCATATAGTACCAGAGGGGGTCTCCTTGGGCTCCCCTGCTGCGGCTAGTGCGGCCTCAAGTTGGGCTTTGCACTCTTCCAGCTCATGGGATAGTTGGGTATTCTTTTCTGTAAGAACCTGCATAAACAAATGATCCTTAAATCAGTTATTCTAACTGTTTCAAGTCTCAGGGGCTACTGGTATATATAATCACCAAATTTTCTCACCCGTATGTCCTTTACATACTGCTCCGTGGCTCTGGCTAGACCATTTTGAGCAGCACGGAGGTACGCATCTTTCGAGTTGAAGGCATCCAATGCCTCTTGGGAGAAGCAAGCGTCGCGAAGAACTGTCCGGCGACGCCTGTGGCTCATGGCACTCTCCACCTCGGAATTGGTGGCGGACAGCCTGTCCGCATCCTCTGTCGTAGGAGCGTCCGGTGCGCGCCTCGTGTTCGCCTTCGCTTCCGGACCCGGCCTTGGAGCCTGGCTAGTGGAGGCGCGATTGGCAAGCTCTCCGGATATAGTCCGGCGAGCGCTCTTTTTCCTAAAGAGAGCATGGGCGTTAGTATGCCTCTGAGAATAATATCTTGGAATAAGATGGCGCGCCATACCGTTGCGCCGGTGTATCACTCCGGACCGCATGTCTTTTTAGCCTGCTTGGCCTCGCGGCCCCTTGTTGGCTAGTCGCCGCAGGCTCGGTATTCCGCCTCGAGGGCCTCCCCTGGAAAACACCGTCGGTATACGGTAATAAAAATTACGCAAGGACGAACCCTTTTCAAAGTGTTGGGACTTCGGTCTCAGTTACCTGCGAGGCTGGGAGTAGCCCAGGATAATTGGCCGTAATGGCCACCAAGACGTTGTCATTGCTCAATTGATGAAATACCCCATCAATTAGCTCCACAGATATGTCCAGATCCTCCTGGGAGGCCGGGTCGAGGAACCGTTATGGATCCTCGGGTTGTGGAGGAGGGTTGTTTATCTCCCTGACGGCCTTACGCAGCTCCTGCGCAAGATGAAATACTTAACTATGGGAATATGGAACGGATGGGCAAGAAGAAGTATCAACGTACCCAGTTCGGAGGATTGTACATAGAAAATCCGCCTTGTGGATTGACACGGAGGAATTCCTCCTCTTCTCCCTTGTACAAAGTGGACAAGATCTTTGCTAGAGCGGCAACCGATTCTGGCCCCATACGGCCACAGCTGGTGGCATCGTCCTCCCCGTTAAAATCCCACATGGGGTGGCCTCTATATTGAAGTGACTGCACCCCCCGCATAATGCATGTGGCCATGACCTCGATCATGGTCAATCCGGATTGAGCTAGCGACCTTATCCGGCTCATCAGGTAAAGAACGTCCAGGTCGTCTTCCTCCTGGGGGCTCCGTGGGCGCCAGCTCAGGCGCTTCTTCAAAGGAGCATTGACGAACTCAGGAAGGCCGATCCGAATAGGATCCGGGAGGAGGACATCTTCTACATAAAACCATTCGGAAGGCCAGTCCTCGGACGTCTTCTTTGGGGTTCCGGATAGGTATCCGGTCCCGGCGATGCGCCACACTTCAGCTCCGCCCACTTAATATACTGACCCCTTCTGAGAACGGGGCACGAGGCAGAACAGCTTCTTCCACAGCGCGAAATGAGCCTCGCAGCCCAAAAACAGCTCGCAAAGGGCTACGAAGCCCGCGATATGCAATATGGAGGCTGGCGTAAGGTTGTGCAGCTGGAGGCCATAGAACTCTAGGAGTCCCCGGAGAAACGGATGAATTGGAAATCCGAGCCCTCTTATCAAATGAGGGACAAGGCATACCCGCTCTCCCTTGGAGGGATTGGGAAGGCTCTCCGCTTGCTCTCCGCCATTATAGGTGGCGAGGCCGGCTCAAACCGGGACCATGTATGCTGGGGGAAGAAATCCCTTGGTCTGAAGTGTCACTAGCTTGCTGTGCGGGACGGAACATCTCTCCCAATCTCCAGGCTGGGGGCTGGGGGGGCGAGAGGAGGAGCTGCGTCGACCGGCCATGATGAAATGGATTCTGTCGGATGCGCTCCGATGAATGCTCGCTAAGGGAGGATGAAAGTGCTAGTTATCGACTAGAGGGGGGCGTGAATAGGCGATTTTTATGAAAGTCTTCAATACATGGAAGTTTCGAAGACAAACAGTAGAAATGAACTTATTGATATGCAGCGGAAGATAAACTACACTGAGCAAGCCATAGTCAAGTATGCAATAACGTGAGAGTACGAAGACTAATAGCAGCTAGGTAGTAAGGATCTGGATGGAAGATGGTATGAAGCCAAACAACAATTGTAGTCAAGCAATGAAGTCAAACAGGTACGGCAAACAGGCAATGACTTTACGAAGACAAACTCTAAGTAAAGAGAGGGAGAGGATAGAACCAGTCACTTTTTGAGGACACAGGATTTGTTGGACCAGTTCCAGTTGCTGTGACAACTGTACGTCTGGTTAGGGAGGCTGAGATTCAACTCAAAAGACCGCGTCTTCACCTTATTCCCCTTGAGCTAAGGACACACAGTCCTCGCCCAATCACTCTGGTAAGTCTTCAAGGTAGACTTCCAAACCTTCACAGACTTCGTTCACCGGCGATCCACAATGACTCTTGGATGCTCAGAACGCGACGCCTAACCGGCTGGAGGATTCACAGTCCTCAAGTGTAATAAGTCTTCAGGTCACACGGACAGAAAGACTTCAGTGATGCCTAACACTCTTTTTCTCTGGGTGTTTGGGCTTTGTCCTCGCAAGGATTTCTCTCTCTCAAAGGCTTCGAGGTGGGTTGCTCTCAAACGAAAAAAGCCGTGCACTTACTCTGAGTAGCCGCCAATTTATGGTGTAGGGGGTGGGATATTAATAGCCACTAGGCAACCCGACCTGATATGTCCGAAATGACCCTAGGTCACTAAGGAACTGACAGTGTTCCAACGGTCAGATTTCAAACACACGCGGCAACTTTACTTGGGCTACAAGCAAAGCTGACTCATCCAGCTCTGGATAAGATTTGCTCTCATTGTCTTCGCTCGAAGACATAGGATTTGGGTTGAGCATCACTTCAGTCATTCTGACTTTGTTCACTTGGACCCCACTTAACAGTACGGTGGTTCCTATGACTCAACAAAGAAGAAAAGGAAACAACGGAACGACACAGTCTTCGCGCTCCATAGTCTTCACTCAATGTCTTCTGATGTCATAGTCGTCAATATGAATATCTTCACATACCACCATTGTCGTCAATGTCTTCATACATTTTTAGGGGTCATCTCCGGTAGGTAAACCGAATCAATGAGGGACACTACCTGCGTTATCCTGCAATTCTCACAAACACATTAGTCCCTCAACCAAATTTGTCGTCAATACTCCAAAACCAACTACGGGTGGCACTAGATGCACTTACAATCTCCCCCTTTTTGGTGATTGATGACAAACTGGTTGAAGTTTTCAACGGGGATAAAGTATGTGAAATTGTAAAGGATGGGGTATTGTCTTCATAAGTGGCAAAGGCTCCCCCTGAAGATGTGCATATAAGTAATTTGCTTTTGGAATGCAAATGCACATGGCAGGTTGTACTTGTGGAGATCCTCTTCAACTTATGATGACAATTCATCATGCATGATAAGATATAATGAAGATAATGAAATGCATAATGAAAAATGGACGTCTGCAAGATGACCTAAGTGCGGAAGTTATCATCGCACATGCGGAATTTATCATCGCATCACAGAATAGCAAATAAGTAGCAGACGACCATCGAGTTTAAGTGTTACAACTCAAAGAACTAAATGTATCAAAAGCGAGAGTTGTAAACACTAGGCAAAAATATAAAGCAACCGCCCATATGGACCCGCTTGAAGACTATCAAACTCATATGCTTCTCCCCCTTTTGTCAGTAATGACCAAAAAGGTTTGAAGACATAGAGCAGCTACTCGTTCCCCTGAGGAGTAGGTGAAGCAGCAGGGTCATCGGTGTTGTTTGGCGGTGTAGACGAACTTGGTGCAGTGTCGATGCATGCAGAAGTAGGGGGCGGTGAAGTAGCATCGTCTTCATCATCGATCACTCTGGCATTCACTGTTGCAGCGGAGGAAGAATAGTCAGAGTCTTCAAGAGATGGAGTTCGACGTAGGACAACATTCCATGGAGGAGTGGAGTCAAACTTGAATCATTCAGTGAAGCCATCATCTTGAAGATCTGCTTCAGCACTAAGCAGTGTCAAACTCTTCCATGATCGCCGACAAGTTTCATGAGCAACAAAGGCATTTTTGGTGGCAAGGTTACGAATCCTGTTGACGTCCACCAAGAGGCTTTGCATTTGGCGCTTCAACTAGTCATGATGCTTATCTTGTTTCTAATGAAGGGCAACCAGAAGCTCTCGGTCATTGAGAACGCGGGAGCGCTTCTTAGGCCTTTGGGCAATTGTGCTCTCAGTAGCTTCAGTTTGCGCACGGTGAGGCAAGCGAGTAATCCCAGCCAATGGATAGACGCGAGCAACAGCTTGAACTCCTTCAATGTTTGGCGTGAAGCTTTGATGGTCAGCATTCTGACGACTAAGGGGCTCTGTTGCAGGCTCTGGGTATATGGCTTCAACAGACAAATCAACTTCTGGCAAAAAGATGATATGATTGAGTGCAGAGGGTTGATAGTTGAAGGCAGAGTGGAGCTTGATCAGACGCATGATCCAGGGAGCATAGAACTTCAGACCAAATATGTCAGACCCTGATGCAGCAAGTTGGCGGATAAAGAAATCTTGTGCATTGAAGCTTTTGCCATGAAGAATATGAAAAAAAAACCAAAGTCTTCATTGCGCCTTCCAGCTTGGCATGTGGAGAATGTCCTTTGATAGGCCAGAGAGTTCGCCTGATAATGTGATAGATGGTGCGGAGCAGATACTCAAGGTCTTCAATAAAGAACTCCTTAGGGTATTCAGCATCTGGAGGCAAGGGCTTCATCATGCTAAGCATCTGACTCATATTGGGCTCGGGCTTGTGGAAGATGCTCTCCATAGCATCATTGTGAAGCTGACAACCAGGTTCATATAGTTCACCTGGAGTGGGCAGGCCAGTAAGCTCAATGACATCAAAGGCTTTGGCTTCATGATGAACATTGCCTGTCATCCACTCTAGAACCCATGTCTTTGTATCCCTGTAGTAGCCACGAATATGCAGAGTGGCATAGAACTGGAGCAGTAATTCTTCATTCTAGTGCTCCTTATCTGTGACGAATTGCAGCAAGCCAGACTCTCTGAAGCAGTCCAGGGCTTCTTCCAAACAGGGCAGACCAGTTATGGCTTCAGTATCAAGACGCATATGTGGGAAAATGCGACCTTGATTGTACAGAATGCATGAGTAATAACTTCGCTGCTGATAACTCCAGAATCGATCAGAAGATATTCTTGTCCTTGAGTAGGGGTTCTTGGCTCTGTCAAAGAAAGTGTTGTGTGCCTTGAAGCCATTGATATTAAAAGATCCGGGTGCTGATGCAGTACCTGGAAACCTGGGCAACCTTGGCTTTGGCTTCTGAACCCGAGGCTTGTGCTCAACGTGGTAATCAAACTGAGGACCAGCAACAGGTGGAGGAGTCAGAACAGGCCATTTGACAGTGATAAGCTAGCCATAGTTGAATGCTTTCTCTATAGTGTGTGGCCTTGGTGGCGGAACAGGAGCAGTGGCATCAACAGAGGCGTCAGGCTGCACATTTGTTGCAGATGCATCATTGGCTTCATTAGCTTCTGGCACAGTGTTTGGTGCAGGCTCCACATTTGCTTCAGCGATGACTGTGTCGTTGGCTTCATTGGTGTTAGTGGTGGTAGCCTCAAGATTCTCAACCTCCACTTGATGAGCTGGAGGGACGGGCACAGACACGTTCACTTCAGGAACAGCTTCTTCAGTGATGGGGGGAGTAGGGACACGTTCTTCTGCTTGTTTATCTTCGGCTGATGCAGCCAGATTGTCTTCAGCAACTTTAGCTTCAGACTCGGAGACATTCACAGTGGGAGTGGCATCTGGAAACACTTGACGTGCAACAGATTGGTGGGGCACTTCTCCTTCTGGAACGCTCGAAAGAGGGACCTGAGGCCTTGGTCCTTTGCGAAGCCTGCGTAACGCTGGCGACGCCTTTGGAGATGGAGTTGGCTGGGCCTCAAAGTCATCATCTTCATCTTGCACAGATGGGGTAGCTTGTTGTTGGGGAGTACTTGGGGTGTCTTGCTGTTGTGGGTGATCAGCCCATGATGCATCCTGAGCAATTGGCGTCAGAGGACGACCAATGCTGATGAGTTCGCTGTTCATGAGAACAGGCGATGATACCAAGTTGTGTTCGATCTGAGGAAGAACTTCATCATCTTCAACATTGTCATGGTGACCAATGTCTTCAGCAGTGGTGGGGTCAACTGCTGGAATGTCTTCAGCTTCATGAGCCTCTGTGGAAGCAGGCTCATGAACAATCATTCGTTGTTCTTCGTGTTCAGATGGAGGGCGAACCATTGAGATAGGTTCAACAACTAAGGGCTCTCTGGGAGCAGCCCGATCCTTCTTGGTTCTGCACTTCTTTTTGGAGGGAGCAGCATCAGAAGCATCAGGATTTTTCCTTTTTCTGGCCTCAGCCTCGGCAGCCCTTGTCTTCTTTAGTTTTGAAGCTGTTGACTTGACCTTTGGCTTCGAGCCAGTCATGCTGCTAGGGAAGACTATGCGTGGCTCTTCCTGCCTTGAAGGTGCAGAATTGTCAGTCGATGGCTTCTTCTTCTTTGCAGTCATTCTTGGGTCGATGCCAGGACGACCAAGAGCCTTGCGCTTCTCAGCTTCATTGTAGCCTTGCACACATTTTTCAGCTAGGCTCTTCATGCGCTCACGAGAACCTTTAGCTTCTTCACGCTTCTTGAGAAAGGCTTCTTTAAGCTCATGCAACATGATCTTGAAGTTTTTGACATCTTGCATGCTGAGCTTTGCCACATGCTTCTTGAACTGAGCTTTCTCATAGTCGATCTTGTGCTTCAGTTCAACGATGCGTTGAGCGAGAGCTAGCTCGGAAGCAATGGCGCCATTAAAGGAGACGCTGAGGCCAATGGGAAGTTGCGGATGTTCAAAGCTGAGATTTGGGGTGTCAAACCGCTCATCAATGAAGTTATGGATGATTGCCACATCAAAGAGAGGCAAATAATTGAAGATCTCTGCTTCTTCCTTGCTCTTTATTAGTTGCTCAAGAGCGTCATCTGCAAGATCTTCATCGCTGGACAGATCAATGTGCTCTTCTCGCAGAATGGCAGCAGGAGTCAATGTCTGCTCAGTATTCTTGACGATTTTCTTTTTCTTCTCCGTCTTCTTGGAGATACGTGATAGATCTTCAGACTGCACACTGTCTTCAGGAGGTGCAGTGGCCAGTGGCTTCGCACGTGAAACTTTAGGAGGAGCAGCTGACCTTGAAGCTTTAGTCTTCTTCTGCTTCTGCGGTTTTGGAGTAGGAGCAGGGGCTTCATCCGTGTCAGCATCATCATTAGAGTGATCTACTTTGGCACCTTGAACAGAGATGTGGGCGATGAGGCCATCGAGGTTGTAGAAGGGTCCGATGATATTTGGTTCTGCATCGCGTGTATCATCAGCACGGGGAGCAGGAGGACCAGGATTGAAGTCTAACCCCAAAGAATCTTTGTTCTTCTTTGCTAAGGCTTTTGCAAACTGATAGTTGTGTTTGAACAGATTGTCTTCGCGACACCACAGTAAAGATGATGGGTCAGCATCAGCTGGTTGTGGCCCATGGACCATATAGGGATAGAAGCCTTGCTCAATGGCTTCAGCTCTGGACCTGGGTGGAAGATTTCTGTACAGAATATCTCCCCATGGTCGCTTGATGTCATTTTCTCTGCATATTCCTGGGTCACAAACCTGTACTTGTACAATTGTTCTGCCCAATATCTTCGAATCCACTGGATTCGGGTCTTGCGCTGATTATAATCCTCTTCAGGATCTGTCTTGTAAAGCTCTGAGAGGTCATTAGGCAAATCTCTTGATGTCCCCCCACGACGTTGTCTGCCACCCTTCCTTACTGATTTTTCTGCAGCCGTGAACTTCAAACTGAATGCTTTCAACATGTTCAAAGGCTTCAAAGGCTTCCGCTTGCTAGACAAACAGGAACTAGCTTCGGGAGAGTTAATGTGATGTTGTAAGAATTCTGCAAACGAATGCAGACTATGAGAACCAAGGGATTCTCCCACGGACATGTACCTATGACAGCATTAGAGATGCGAGGGAAGGGGAAGAGGTCATATGCGTTCTCAGAAGATTTTGAAGAAAAATCAGTTTGAAGACATTGACCTCATGATGCGAAGACATTCACTTATATGTTGAGAGTTGGTTCCAGATTTGTACGAATCCGCGGATAAGTACAAGTGAGGAATCTAACTAGATATGAAGCTTATGCGAATATACTAGGCAGTATGAGATGCAGATAGGATAGATCTAACATTGTATAGGCAGAAACCTATTTTGGTAAACAGGATGAATCTTTAAGGATCAAGAATATGGTAAAAATAGAGTTGTAATTACCACTCGAAGAACTGCTAGATGGGAAGAGTAGGAGACCGAGCAGTTTAATCCATCGTGCCCTAACTTGGCGACGGAGGACACCTACGGTGGCAGCGGAGAGGACGATGTCCGCGGCCAGCGTGAGGACAGCGTCGGAGAGGTCGCGGCAGCTAAGCGCTTCGTCGCCGGCGTCATCGAGAGCTAGCGGTGGCACTAGGGTTTTGACGAGGTGGAGAGGTGGAAGAAGTTTTCTTTACCGCAGGGGACATGTATTTATAAGGAAGTGTGCGGCATAGCGCAATTACGCAGGTGCCCCTGGCGGTTCACATCTGAGGGGCACGTGGCAAGCATGCAACATACTCAGAGTTGTCCCACGTTCCCACGCCCGCCAGGTTTGTCGGATGGTTGTTCTGGCTTCTCTAGATTTCAGGCAATAAGGATGAAGCATTTAAAACAGATTTAATGTTTATCTCTGTATCTTCTGCTGACAAGGACGCAAAGAAGACATTCGACAGTTTCAATAGAATGCATATGATTTGGACAGATAGAGTTTGAGATAGGAAGCATAGAGAGATTAGGGTCCGATCACATTCACTTAGTTCAAAAGATTCAACAAGGAAGACATAGCTATAAGTGAATGCTGTAGAGGAGAGAACACTAGTATATATATCAGAAAGCAAATCAAATCAACATAGTGAAGATAATCATGAAGATAAATTGAAATTGAAGACAAACCAAATGCGAGGACATAGCAAATGTAACGCCATGAGTGAAACACTTCAAACAGAAAAGTTTGGTGGTGGCATTACCCACCGTATAGGAAGTATTAGACCCAGACACGGCGCACAATTATCGTGGAGCTCCGAAGTCAAATTCCACGTTAATGTATTCACACTCAGAATGTAAGTCTTCATTGATTGAAGATATACTTTACTTCGTGTGTTGCACATCTAAGTCATCAACATGCATAAGTGTTAGGATGTGTGCCTGATCACAGGACATTTGAGGATTCCAAGATATTTAGCTCACACCGTAACTTGCAAAACCTTTTCTCATCCAAGGGCTTTGTGAAGATATCTGCCAATTGCTCTTCAGTGTTGATGTGAATGATATCAATATCTTTCTTCATGACATGATCTCTGAGGAAGTGATGACGAATTTCAATGTGCTTTGTCTTCGAGTGCTGGACTGGGTTGTTGGCAATCTTGATGGCGCTTTCGTTGTCGCAGAAGAGAGGTACTTATTTCAGATTGATGCCATAGTCCTTCAGAGTTTGCTTCATCCATAGAAGCTGAGCGCAGCAAGATCCAGCAGCAATGTATTTAGATTCAGCAGTTGAGAGTGATACACAGTTCTGCTTCTTTGAAGACCAACAGACAAGTGATCGTCGCAGAAAGTGACATGTGCCTGATGTATACTTGCGATCCACCTTGTCACCAGCATAATCAGCATCCGAGAATCCAACCAGATCAAATTCTGAGCCCTTTGGATACCATAATCCTAGTGTTGGGGTGTAAGCCAAATATCGAAGAATTCGCTTCACAGCAAAGTGATGCGATTCCTTTGGTGCCGCTTGGAATCGAGCACACATGCAAACACTAAGCATAATATCTGGCCTAGATGCACATAGGTAAAGTAAAGAACCAATCATGGAGCGGTATACCTTTTGATCGAACTCTTTACCATTGTCGTCGAGACCCACATGGTGTTTGGCTGGCATTGGTGTCGTGTAACCTTTGCAATCTTGCATTCCAAACTTCTTCATGCAATCTTTGAGGTATTTCTCTTGAGATATGAAGATGCCATTCCTTTGCTGACGAATTTGAAGACCAAGGAAGAACTTCAGCTCACCCATCATGGACATCTGATATTGCTCTTGCATCATATATCCAAACTCATCACTGTACTTTTGGTTAGTGCAGCCGAAGATAATGTCATCCACATATATTTGGCACACAAACAGTTCACCATCATATGTCTTCGTGAAGAGTGTGGGATCGAGGGATCCAGGTTTGAAGCCTTTGCTCTTCAGGAAGTCTTTGATCGTATCATACCAAGCGCGAGGAGCTTGTTTGAGGCCATATAGTGCTTTGTTTAGCTTGTACACCATATCAGGATGTTTTGGATCTTCAAAGCCAGGTGGTTGAGCGACGTATACTTCTTCTTCAATCTTGCCGTTGAGAAATGCACTCTTCACATCCATTTGATATAGCAAGATGTTGTGGTGGTTAGCATAAGCTAGCAGTATGCGAATAGCTTCAAGCCTAGCCACAGGAGCAGAAGTTTCATCGAAGTCAATTCCTTCAACTTGAGTATATCCTTGAGCCACAAGGCGTGCTTTGTTTCTGACGACTTGACCATGCTCATCTTGCTTGTTTCTATATATCCATTTTGTGCCAATAATGTTATGCTTGCGAGGGTCAGGACGTTTGACAAGTTCCCAAACATTGTTCAGCTTGAACTGTTGAAGTTCTTCTTGCATAGCTTGAATCCATTCAGGTTCCATGAAGGCTTCATAAACTTTCTTGGGTTCTGATATTGACACAAAAGAAAAGTGCCCACAGAAATTTGCTAACTGCGTTGCTCTTAAACGAGTGAGTGGACCAGGTGCATTGATACTATCAATTATCTTCTCAATATGTACTTCATTTGCAACACGAGGATGAACTGGATGAATACTTTGCTCTTGCTGATCATTGTCATCATTGGGAGGATTATCTTCAGGCTGAGCATTGTCTTCAGGTTGGTTGTGTGCAGAAATGATAAGTTCCTCTTCAGGTTGTGCTTCAAAAGGCATGATTTCACCAGTTCCCATTAGCTTGATAGATTCGCTGGGTTGAGCTTCGTCTAGTGTACTTGGCAGGAGCTCTCTTTGTGAACCATTGGTTTCATCAAACCGCACATCCACAGTTTCGACGATTTTGTAGAGATAGAGGTTGAAGACTCTGTAAGAGTGCGACTCCTTTCCGTAACCGAGCATGAAGCCTTCGTGTGCTTTAGGTGCAAATTTTGACTTGTGATGGGGATCCTTGATCCAGCACCTAGCTCCAAATACTCTGAAGTAGCTGACATTTGGCTTCTTGCCAGTGAGGAGCTCATAGGATGTTTTGTTCAGAAGCTTATGGATGTAAACACGGTTGATGACGTGACATGCTGTATCAATAGCTTCAGGCCAGAACTTTCTTGGTGTCTTGTATTCATCGAGCATCATTCGAGCCATCTCAATTAGGGTTCTGTTCTTGCGCTCTACGATGCCATTTTGCTGTGGTGTGTATGGAGCAGAGAACTCATGAGTGACTCCCATTGTATCCAGATAAGGATCAAGTCTGGTGTTCTTGAACTCAATGCCGTTGTCACTTCTGATATGCTTGATCATGACGCCATAATTGTTCATGGCTCGATTGGCGAAGCGTCTGAAGACATCTTGCACTTTGGCCTTGTAGAGAATTATGTGCACCCACGTATATCTTGAGTAATCATCAACAATGACGAAGCCATAGAGACAGGCAGTTGTTGTCAGGGTGGAGTAGTGAGTAGGGCCAAATAAGTCCATGTGTAGCAGCTCGAAGGGTTGAGAAGTAGTCATGATTGTCTTCGAGGGATGCTTGGCCCTTGTCATCTTTCTAGCTTCGCAGGCACCGCACAAATGATCCTTCTTGAACTTGACGTCCTCAATACCTATGACATGCTTCTTCTTGGCGAGAGTGTGTAAGTTTCTCATGCCAGCATGCCCCAGCCTCCGATGCCATAGCCAGCATTCTGAAGCTTTTGTAAGAAGACATACGGCAAGTTGTGGTCCTGCTGAGAAATCTACCATGTACAGATCATCTTTCCTGTACCCTTCAAAGACTAGAGATTTTTCAGATTCCATAAGTACAAGGCAATGATAATTTCAAATATCACAATCATGTTCAGGTCGCAAAGCATCGAGACAGACATTAAGTTGAAACCAAGGGATTCAACAAGCATCAATTTATCCATGTACTGATCCCTTGAGATTGCAACTCTACCTAGACCCAATACCTTGCTTTTACCAGTGTCAACAAATGTGATGTGACTCTTATCAGATGGACGTAAAGTTAAGTCCATGAGAAGACTTCGATCACCAGTCATGTGATTAGTGCATCCGCTGTCCATAATCCATTCTGAAGCACGAGGTGTCATACCCTATAGTACAGTTAGGGGATAGGCTTCACCAAGAGTATTGTGAAGCATAAACGTTTGATGGGCAAGAGGATTATTGAAGCTCAGATCAAGATTAGGACTGATAGGATGAATGGCAAACGATTCAGGAACAAAATACATAGTGAGACCATTTGGGCATTTGATCTTGCGCCCTACAAGATGTTTTAGGTCCCCAGCAATAGCATCAGACGCCTTTGATTTTCGGCTGGAGACCTTTCCCTGCAAGAGAAAGTTAATTCTTCTTAACCACCCACATCTTCAGGAGTGGCTTAGAAGCAATGAGTCTAAGTGCAGCATCTGAGAACTTTGGCTTTGGAGCCCTAGCAAATAGCCTTGCAGGAGATGAATGATACTCGTATGAATAAGCAGAAAAGTTGTTAGTTCTATGAACATAGCGGTTTGAAGACACACGCTCATATTCATAGGTCTGAGTATGGTTTCCCTACAAAACATTGGCGTTAGGGTGACACAGGTGAGTCCTCTGTCTGTATGAAGCCTTTGGACCATATGAAACCTTAGGTCTGGGGTTTGTCTTTTTCGCAGGTGGTGTCATGATGACATTCACTGGAAGATACTCGAGACAGCTTTTGGGAACCCAGATCTTCTTCATAGGTGGCCCATTCCTGCAGTTAGTACCAATATATCGGGCAAACACTTCACCATTCTGATTTTTGAACAGTTTATAGTTTGCATCAAAGGATTCATCAATGACAACAGGGTTAGCACAGGTAAAGCCAGATAAGGTGGATGGATCCACTGAAGGTCCCTTTGCAGCAACCCATGTGGTTTGGGGATACTGCTCAGGCTTCCAGTAGGAGCCATCAACATTCATTTTCCTTTTGAACCCAACACCCTCTTTCCTAGGGTTTCGGTTCAGAATCTGCTTTTTGAGGACATCGCAAAGTGTTTGATGCCCTTTCAGACTTTTATACATCCCTGTTTCAAGCAATGTCTTCAACCTAGCATCTTCATCAGCAATGGTAGTGGTATCCTCCGCAGAGGGGTTAGTTACCACATTAGTAGTTGAAGACAATGCAATAGTAGCAACAGTAGAACATTCAGCAACAGAGATAGCGTTGTCACGCTCAAGGCATTTTAGACATGGTGGTTCAAATCCATCCTGAGCGAGACTGATCTGTTGAGCGCGAAGTGACTCATTCTCTTTTTGAAGATCTTCATGAGCCGCTCTCAATTTCTCAAGCTCTTGCTTCCTTTGAATATAATCATAGGAGAGCTTTTCATGAGTGGTTGAGAGCGTTTCATGACGACTTTCAAGTTCTTGGTACTTAGCATGAAGATTTTTTATGTCTTCAACTAAGGACTGTGAATGGGTCATTTCCACGTCCAACAGGTCATTGCTTTTGTCTAACAGTTTTTGAGTATGTTCCATAGCCTTTTGTTGTTCAGTTGCAATTTTAGCAAGTGTTTTGTAGCTGGGTTTGGATTCACAATCAGAGTCATATTCACTAGATGTTTGAAAGTAAGCATCGCGTGATTTTACCTTGGCACCACGTGCCATGAAGCAGTAGGTGGGAGTAGGGTCGTCCTTGTCATCAGCTTCAGCATTGGTGTGGAAGTCATTGTCTTCAGTGTTGAAGATGGACTTGGCAACATAGGCAGTGGCTAGAGCCAGACTTGCAACGCCAGGATCAGACTCCTCCTCAGACTCCACCTCCGCCTCCTCAGAAGCAGACTCCTCCTCTGAATCCATCTCCTTGCCAACAAAAGCACGAGCCTTGCCAGATGAGCTCTTCTTATGAGATGAAGACTTTGATGAGGACTTGGAAGAAGACTTTGAAGATTTCTTCTTCTTCTTGTCATCAGAATCATATTCCTTGCTCTTCTTCTTCTTCTTCTCATTGTCCCACAATGGACACTCAGAGATATAGTGTCTAGGTTTCTTGCACTTGTGACAGGTTCTCTTCTTGTAGTCATGAGTGGAAGCTTCATCATTTCTTGAGCTGGGTCGTGAAGACTTTCTGAAGCCCTTCTTCTTAGTGAACTTCTGGAACTTCTTCACAAGCATAGCAAGTTCCTTTCCAATGTCTTCAGGATCATCAGAACTGCAGTCAGATTCTTCTTCAGATGAGGAAACAACTTTTGCCTTCAACGCGCGAGTTCGGCCATAGTTGGGACCATAGATATCTCTTTTCTCAGAAAGCTGGAACTCATGTGTGTTGAGCCTCTCAAGTATATCAGACGGATCGAGTGTCTTGAAATCAGGGCGTTCTTGTATCATGAGGGCAAGGGTGTCAAAAGAGCTGTCAAGTGATCTTAGTAGTGTCTTGACGATTTCATGCTTGGTAATCTCAGTGGCACCTAGAGCACGAAGCTCATTTGTGATGTCAATGAGGCGATCAAACGTGAGCTGGACATTTTCATTGTCGTTTCTCTTGAAGCGGTTGAAGAGGTTGCGAAGAACACCGATCCTTTGATCTCTTTGGGTTGAGATGCCTTCATTGACCTTGGATAGCCAGTCTCAGACTAGCTTCGACGTTTCTAGAGCACTCACGCGGCCATACTGTCCTTTGGTCAGATGACCACAAATGATGTTCTTGGAAGTGGAATCCAGTTGAATGAACTTCTTGACATCAGCGGGCTTGACACCTTCACCAGTCTTGGGAACGCTGTTCTTGACGACATACCAGTGGTCGACATCAATGGCTTCAAGATGCATGCGCATCTTATTCTTCCAATAGGGATATTCAGTTCCATCGAAGACGGGGCAAGCAGCGGAGACTTTGATTACTCCAGGTGGTTAAACCGAATCACACAGAACAAGGGAGTACCTTGCTCTGATACCAATTGAAAGTGCTAGTTATCGACTAGAGGGGGGGGGTGAATAGGTGACTTTTATGAAAGTCTTCAATACATAGAAGTTTCGAAGACAAACAGTAGAAATGAACTTATTGATATGCAGCGGAAGATAAACTACATTGAGCAAGCCATAGTCAAGTATGCAATAACGTGAGAGTACGAAGACTAATAGCAGCTAGGTAGTAAGGATCTGGACGGAAGATGGTATGAAGCCAAACAAGAATTGTAGTCAAGCAATGAAGTCAAACAGGTATGGCAAACAGGCAATGACTTCACGAAGACAAACTCTAAGTAAAGAGAGGGTGAGGATAGAACCAGTCACTTGTTGAGGACACAGGATTTGTTGGACCAGTTCCAGTTGCTGTGACAACTGTACGTCTGGTTAGGGAGGCTGAGATTCAACTCAGAAGACCGCGTCTTCACCTTATTCCCCTTGAGCTAAGGACACACAGTCCTCGCCCAATCACTCTGGTAAGTCTTCAAGGTAGACTTCCAAACCTTCACAGACTTCGTTCACCGGCGATCCACAATGACTCTTGGATGCTCAGAACGCGACGCCTAACCGGCTGGAGGATTCACAGTCCTCAAGTGTAATAAGTCTTCAGGTCACGCGGACAGAAAGACTTCAGTGATGCCTAACACTCTTTGGCTCTGGGTGTTTGGGCTTTGTCCTCACAAGGATTTCTCCCTCTCAAAGGCTTCGAGGTGGGTTGCTCTCAAACGACAAAAGTCGTGCACTTACTCTGACAGCCGCCAATTTATGGTGTAGGGGGTGGGCTATTTATAGCCACTAGGCAACCCGACCTGATATGTCCGAAGTGACCCTGGGTCACTAAGGAACTGACACGTGTTCCAACGGTCAGATTTCAAACACATGCGGCAACTTTACTTGGGCTACAAGAAAAGCTGACTCATTCAGCTCTGGATAAGATTTGCTCTCATTGTCTTCGCTCGAAGACATAGGATTTGGGTTGAGCATCACTTCAGTCATTCTGACTTTGTTCACTTGGACCCCACTTAACAGTACGGTGGTTCCTATGACTCAACAAAGAAGAAAAGGAAACAACGGAACGACACAGTCTTCGCGCTCCATAGTCTTCACTCAATGTCTTCTCATGTCATAGTCTTCAATATGAATATCTTCACATACCACCATTGTCGTCAATGTCTTCATACTTTTTTAGGGGTCATCTTCGGTAGGTAAACCGAATCAATGAGGGACACTACCTGTGTTATCCTGCAATTCTCACAAACACATTAGTCCCTCAACCAAATTTGTTGTCAATACTCCAAAACCAACTAGGGGTGGCACTAGATGCACTTACAGAGGATGGTGTGATTTGGATCTGAATCCTCGTCTCTTTAATAGGCAGCTCATTTACATAGATAGGGGGGTAAATGTAAAAACACCCTGGCTCTTCGCATTCGCTCAATCCGTGGAAGGTGGCCATTATTGGGCGTGGAATCCAAGGAGTGCAACATTCACGAGAAGGCGGACACTATTTAACAGGTACACGGAATTTGGAGAAGAACCCGCCATGCGATGCCGAAGACAATCTGCGCACCGGACTCATTGTCATTGAAGCCTGGTTCGGGGGCTACTGAGGGAGTCCTGGATTAGGGGGTATCCGGACAGCCGGACTATAACCTTTGGCCGGACTGTTGGACTATGAAGATACAAGATTGAAGACTTCGTCCCGTGTCCGGATGGAACTTTCCTTGGCGTGGAAAGCAAGCTTGGCAATACGGATATGTAGATCTCCTCCCGTTGTAACCGACTCTGTGTAACCCTAGCCCTCTCCGGTGTCTATATAAACCGGAGGGTTTTAGTCCATAGGACGAACAACAATCATACCATAGGCTAGCTTCTAGGGTTTAGCCTCTCTGATCTCGTGGTAGATCTACTCTTGTACTACCCATATCATCAATATTAATCAAGCAGGAGTAGGGTTTTACCTCCATCGAGAGGGCCTGAACCTGGGTAAAAACATTGTGTCCCTTGTCTCCTGTTACCATCCGTCTAGACGCACAGTTCGGGACCTGTCGTGGTTTTGTCATGGCAGATGTCCTAGAGAAAGGACTTAGTCGTGGAGCCATCGCAACGGGTTAGCTTGAAGGGGTTAAAGCGGACACAGGGACGCAGAGAGATTTATACTAGTTCGGCCCCTTCGATGAAGGTGAAAGCCTACGTCTAGTTGTGATGGAATTGATGGGGTCTCGATGACTAGGGAGCAAACAAGCTTCGCCTAAGTCTCGAGTGGTTGTCTGTTGTCCTTGAACCGCCGCCGGGTCGTCCCCTTATATACACGGGTGACGCCCGTCGGTTCACAGAGTCCCAACGCCGGTTCATACTCGTATCCGGGTTGGTCTCCCTATTCCTAACTTACAACACAAGTTTACATCCCAGGCCGGTTTACGGCTACAGGTTCTAAACCGACTACAGGCCTTGGGCCCTTATCTTCATGCTTGGGCTTTTACACCTTTGAACTACTAATGAAGTTAACCCGGCCCAGATAGGCCGGTTTACGCCTAGTAGTAATATCCCCAACATTAGGCCCAATATTGATTTGAACAGGTTCATGTCAATCCTTGATAAAACCCTTCATCTTCAACATCTTCTTGTAGTTGTTGAACCGCCATGATGTCACCTTCTCTGGTTGCTGTAAACCGGCATGACGTCCTCATAAAGATAACATTCATGATACCTTCTTTGTTTAGTAGATCCGCAATAACCGAGGCGACAGCTCCGCTTCCAAGATTTGTGGTTCCTTGATTAACGCGCCTGACACAGGTCTCTTGCCTTATAAATAAGACCGAAGGGTCATTTCTTTTCCCCCCTTCGTCCCCTTTCTCTTCGTCTTCCTCGCGTCGCCAGCCTCGGAGCTCCGCCACCGCCGTCGACCTCTGCACCGTCTTGGGCCGCTGCATCAACCTAAACGCACCAGAAAAACGCAGCGATCTTCCTCATCTCCCTCAGCTCTGGTAGGTCCTCTGTTTTCCTAGACCTAGATTTGTTCTAGGGTTTCATGTTCTTGCGGTGCTCCATCAACTGTTCATGCTCGTACCAGACTCCTGGATAGATCTGTGACACCCTGCTCTGATTAGCAGTAGCTTTTAGCATTTGCTTGTAGTTTCGTGCTCACGTCCATAGATCTCACATATTTTTTCCTGCTCATTGAATCAATACTGCTCTGTTTTAAACTTTTTTGGATATTTTTCCTCTTTTCTGAACTGGCTTCAGATCCTTCGTTGTAGAGAAATCTTGTGAAACCTGTTTCTGTACACTTAGCCATCCGCAACCTCAATTGCTTTCAATGTTTAGATCAGGCGGTTTAACTTAACATAGAAAAATTAATAAACCGGTATACACCATTAGTCCCCTTGTTGAACCGCCAGAACTCTTTAACCAGACACTGTCGCTTCATAGAACTCCGGTTTAGATGTAGCTGTCTCCGGTTTAACATTATACACACCGGTTCCCTCTTTGTCCCAACACATTCTTGAACCGGATTTATATTTTTTGTAGATTTCATCATGGCCAAACAAGTATATGAGTGCAACTGGGCTCCTTCCCGTGTCACAGAAACTCAATTAAACAATCTGGTCCTGACTGGCGCTTTAAGCATTAAAGATACTATCCATTAGAGGGTTCCTGGCAAAGAATGTCCACCCACACCTCAAGAAGGAGAGGTTGTAGTTTTTGCAGATCACTTAGCCCGGGGTTTTAACCCGCCCGGTTCAAAATTCTACTGGGATGTCTTAGCCAATTTTCAACTCCGTCCGCAAGATACTGGCCCCAATTCTGTTACCAATATATGTCACTTCCAAGTGCTCTGTGAGGTATACTTTCAAGAAGAACCCACAGTTGAGCTGTTTAGAGACTGCTTCCATCTAAACCGCCGCACGGAATTCACTGATGGTTCCAACACGGAATTGGGTGGTGTGGCGATTCATAAAAGAAAGGAGGTCACTTATCCTCATGCCAAATTGCACAGCCACCCCAAGGAATGGAATCAATCATGGTTCTATTGCAGAGACACCTCTCCTGCTAATGAAAATCCTTTGCCTGGCTTTCGTCCGGAGCGACTCAGCAATACACACCCCTTAACGCAAAGGTTGACTGCCAAGGAGAGAAGTAAATACGCTCCTCAACTCTCCAAGCTCAGAGCCTTCATGGCCAACGGTTTAACAGGAGTTGATCTCGCACGTTGTTGGATATCATGGAGCATACTGCCCCTCTCCCAGCACTCCGGTTTAATGTGCGAATACACTGGTAGTGTCAACGACCCCCTCCGACATGTTAATATCCAGCTTACCAATGATGAGGTCACAGAAGCTGTGAAGAAAATGTTGAACGAACCGGAACACCTCTGTGCCCGAACCGGCCTGCTTCCCTTCTGTGCTACCAACAAACCACCATCTATAAGATTTTGACTGTACTTTTTACTGAATATATTACTGTCATTTTTTTTGTATCTTCTTTAATATCAACTGCTGCTTAATCAGGGTGATGATCCGTTCTGGAGCAAGAAACTTCCACAAGAAAAACCAGAGAAGCCAGACAAACCGGAAAGACCAATCCGGCCAAAGACCAAAGTTGTTAAGAGGCCTGCTCATAAGAAGAAAACCACTGCATCTTCTGATCCGGCTGTGGATGACGATGTGGGTAACCCGGACCTTGAGGTAGAACTTGACTCACTTGGCTTACATTTTATACACCTAATTGATGATGATATTTGTCAGGATGATGCTGAAGCCAATAATGCTGTAGAGGTAACTTTCTCTCCTCTGACTCAGATCCTTTATCTTCACTAAAAATCCGTCAGGCAAACTGAAAAATTAAATTTTCTCATCCTCTTGCTTGCTTGGATCCTAAATTTCTTATGAAGACTCAACAGCATGAAGCTCGCCGCATAACTCGGCACAGCGGCCAGGTAGTTACCTCCGCCGGTTTACCGAACAGTCTAGTTCGGAAACGCCGTTCAAAGGTCTCTAATTTGCTTGCCAGTGCTTGTCCTAAAGCGGGCTGTTTTCGTCAACCTCTTAATCCATCTGACTCCGATTATCAGGTCACTTCCCATTCCTCATCTGGCGAGTCATCGGCTACTCAGCTGCCACCGCTTAAAACGGTGCTTGGGTAAGTTATACATATCATATCATTTCTGGTGCATCACTGCGTAGTATATGTTGTATTTGACTGTTATTATGCCTTTTCAGGGCCAAGCCTAGGCCGAGCAAGAAGGCTCGCCTGGATAAAGCGGCCGAGGAAGAAACTGCCCCTGAACCGGACAGCGCCCCAAATCTTGAAGCGGCTATTCGTGAAGATATACCCAATGATCTGCCACTGCAAGATGACGATTTTGTTGCTGAAGAAAGACCTCTTGACACCTCCCGTCCTGCTGAGCAGCCTGAAAGCCCGATCCGGATTGAAAAATCCACCAGTCCATCCAAGCCTGCTGATAAACCGACTGCCCCAGTGCAAACCGGTGCGTCCAAAGATGATGACGTTGTGATTACTGGCATTGGCCGTTCAGAACCAAGCAATCCTGTCGCCTTAGCCAGGCATTCTGCCAAAGAGGAGTTCGCCACTATGAGCAAAAGCAAGTGGAATGTTGATCTGGCAACTTATACCGCTTTAAATGCCCAAGAACTTCATTCCGGCTACTTGAACCGATTGTATACCAGCCGTGATTATGAAGCTGGCCTGGTGAATATGATGAAGGAAAAACTTGAGGTAATTTCCTTGTGCTTGTTCCTGCTTGGATACTTCAATTTTGTTAACTCTCCTAGCCCCCAAGGGCCGGTTTGTAATCTTCTTTCAAACCGGGACTTGATATAGAACTCAATACTTTCAGAATTCACTGACGTATCCCCCAAGGGCCGGTTCAACTTAGTATAGTTAAACCGGGACTTGACATAAAACTCAATGCTTTCGAATTCACTGATGTAGCCCCCAAGGGCCGGTTCAACTTATATAGTTAAACCGGGACTTTAATTAATATCGCAGCAGGAGAACAAATTCAAGCAAATAGCCATTAGCCCCCAAGTGCCAAGTTGAATACTTGTACTGAGCTTGGGACTTTGCGATTTATTGAGAGATGAAGATCAAATATGCATTAGCCCCCAAGTGCCAAGTTCATAACTTGTTATGTGGTTGGTACTTCAAATCTTGTACCGTTTGTTAAATCATATGACTGTCTGTATGCAGGCTGAGCTGAGGACCAAAGAAAGCCAACTCACCGATCTTCAAGAAAAATTGAAATCCCAACAAGCTGAAACCTCAAAGGCAAAAGAAGAATTGACCAGCGCTTTAGGCGTCATGGAACAGCTTAAGGAGGGCTTCAAAAAGGAGCGGGCGGATTGGGCCACTGAGAAGGCCGCTTTAATGAAAAAAGTTGAAAATGCTGAAGCTGCCCTTAAACCGGTGGTAGATGAGCTGACCAACGTAAAGCGGCAAGTGCATGCCATGACTGCTGCCATCTTTGGTAAGCTTCCTTTGATTTCTATGATAACTTGGTCTTCTTATGATAGGTCCGGTTTGTGATCTTTTTTGTAATGCTGCAGGCACACGCATTGGTCACTTGGGGTTAGATGTTCGGATGAAATTGAAAGCTGCCTACACATTAATCGAACAGCTGTATGCTGGAGCGCAGCGGATCATCTCCACTGCATCACATAACAATCCGGCACCCACTTTAATTCAAGACACTCTTAAGAGGTTGTCAATGCTTCCCGCCCGGGTTGAAGAGCTGAAGAAATCTGCTGCTCTAACCGGTGCCATTAATGCCTTAATTCGGGCAAAAGCATGGGTGCCGGATTTCGATCCTGTTGAGGCAGCTCAGGGCTATCCCAGTTTGAAGGAAGACGGTTCAGAGTTCAACGAAGATGACCTGAGAGCGATAAACCGGGTGGTGCGCCCTCTGGCTTGCCAATTGGCGAAAGAGGCAGACTTGTCACACTATCAAGCTCAATATAACAATCAGAACAGACGAGTGGCTGCAGCAATTCCCAAAGCGGAGAATCTAATCCCTCCAATCCGTAAGCATACTTACGATCCTGATATTGAACCGTCTTTACTGATCCATGAGGAGGCTGTCTTTCAAGCCTTAATGGGACTCGACTGGACCACTGTTGACTTCCAGCCACTGGGTAGGGACGAAGAAGCTGAAGCGGCGCAGGATGACCCACAACCGTCAGACCAGGGCGGTGAGCAAGCGTGAACCGGAAGCCGGGTTAAATGGCTGCTTTATTATATTCCGCCAAGAAAACAATGATCTTATGTGGGCACCATGTTGCCTTGTAATAGGATAGCCAACACTTTTGCTTCTAAGATGCCTTCGTGCATAGGTGCTGATACTTTTAATTGAATGATCGAAACCTTCAATCTATATTGCCTGCAGTCACAAAATCTTAAACTGCCACGGCGGTTGTACCGCGAGCTGGCTTATGACTTTCATATATATATATATATATATATATATATATATATATATATATATATATATATATATATATATATATATATATATATATATATATGCAATGAAATTGAAGTATATGATCAAATTTTGTGATACAAAATACCTGCCATCGTTGGGCATGAAGTTGGCTTAGCCAGTCTTGAAGCGGAGGTTTTATAAACCATTACCGTCAAAGGAGAAAACAGCTCCTGTGTTTATAATGCTGGTTTACCATGTAAACCACGCCGGGTTATGGTAAGCCCCCTGCTACTCCATAATGGGATGTTAACAGAAAAAAGTCAAACCGAGCAAATTATCTCCGGATGAAAAATGGACCGTGCTCCGTCAATTGACAGTGTGAGCCGGTTTAAAAATATTTTCGGTTTAAAAAACGCAACAAAAATCAAATAACAGTTATGAAAAAAATATGGAAGCAAAGGCAATGATAAAACCATTTGCAAAAAGAGGCTTTACTGAGCCGATCAGATGGTGTTACCATGGTCGGACACGACCAAGCTCCCAATAGGTGTAGCTATGGTTCAAGTCGGCCAGGTCCCCAAATGAAACCGTGGCATTATGCCGATCAAGTGGCGTGGCAATGGTTCGGGTTTGACCAAGCCCCCAAGTGACTCTATGGCCTTAGGCCGATCAAGAGGCATGACTGGTTCAGACTTGACCATGTCCCCAAGTGATCTGGTGGCTTGCGCCTATCAAAAGGTGTTGCATTGGTTCGGACACGACCAAGCCCCCAAGTGATATCATAAAGCTTTTGAAAAGCAAATTCATGGGGTAAACCGGAGGCCGCTTTAAGACATAACTACTCCATGTAACCACGCATGATGTAAAAGAACAGAGACCCCGCTTTAGCTGAGGCTTCGGTTTATTGTATTGATCATAATATATACATTGTCATAATATGTACATAGGCAGAGCTGATTGCTCAAGTATAGTAAGGCCGAAGATGAGCTATGTTCCACGGCCTATTGGTCTCCTCCTCTGATGTACGTGAGTCTTTATGCTCTCGAATATCGATCAGATAGTATGACCCGTTGTGCAGATTCTTGCTGACCACGAAAGGTCCCTCCCAAGGTGGGGATAACTTATGTATATCGGTCTGATCTTGGATGAGCCGAAGCACCAAATCTCCTTCTTGAAAAGTTCTGGTTCTGACCCGGCGACTGTGATAACGACGAAGATCCTATTGGTAAATCGCCGAGCGGGCAGCTGCTATATCACGCTCCTCATCCAACAGGTCCAAAGCGTCTTGTCGTGCCGTCTCGTTGTCTGCTTCAACATAAGCTGTCACACGAGGTGAATCATGACGGATAACACTGGGGAGAACCGCCTTCGCTCCGTAGACCATGAAGAACGGTGTGTATCCTGTGGATTTGTTGGGCGTAGTATTGATACTCCATAACACAGATGGTAGTTCTTCTACCCAACAACCCGGTGTCCTCTGCAAAGGGACCATAAGCCGGGTCTTGATGCCTCTCAAGATCTCCTGATTAGCCATTTCCGCTTGACCATTGGACTGTGGGTGGGCTACCGATGAAACATCAAGCCGGATGTGTTCACGTTCGCAGAACTCTTTCATGGCACCTTTGGACAAATTGGTACCATTATCTGTGATGATACTGTGTGCAAAACCAAACCGGAAAATCACCTTTTTGATGAACTGAACCGCCGTGGCCGCGTCACACTTGCTAACAGGTTCTGCCTCCACCCACTTTGTAAACTTGTCAACCACCACCAAGAGGTGGGTCTTCTTATCCTTGGATATTTTAAAAGGTCCAACCATATCCAGCCCCCAAGTTGCAAACGGCCAAGTAATTGGAATCATCCTCAATTCTTGGGCCGGTACATGAGCACGTGTGGAAAACTTTTGGCAACCATCACATCGTCTGACCAGATCTTCCGCATCAGCATGAGCAGTCAACCAATAGAAACCATGGCGGAACGCTTTAGCCACCAAGGATTTTGAACCGGTGTGGTGACCACAATCTCCTTCGTGGATCTCACGCAAGATTTCACAGCCTTCCTCCGGGGACACACAGCGTTGAAATGCCCCTGACACGCTGCAATGATGCAATTCGCCATTAACAATAGTCATAGACTTGGATCGCCGGATTATCTGCCGGGCCAACGTCTCATCTTCTGGTAACTCGCCCCGGTTCATGTACTCAAGATAAGGAAGCGTCCAATCCGGAGTGATGTGCAGAGCTGCTACCAATTGAGCCTCCGGATCAGGAATAGCCAAATCCGCTTCACTAGGGAGTTTGACCGACGGGTTGTGCAGTACGTCCAGAAAAACATTGGGCGGGACCGGTTTACGTTGAGAGCCCAACCGGCTTAAAGCGTCCGCCGCTTCATTCTTCCGACGGTCCACGTGGTCCACCTGATAGCCCTTGAAATGACCTGCAACAATATCCACCTCACGACGATATGCCGCCATGAGTGGGTCCTTTGAATCCCAAGTGCCAGACACCTGTTGAGCCACTAGGTCCGAGTCACCGTAGCACTTCACCCAGCTTAGATTCATATATTTAGCCATCCGAAGACCATGGAGCAAGGCTTCATACTCGGCTGCATTGTTAGTACAAGGGAACATTAAGCGGAGAACGTAATAGAACTTGCCACCTCGTGGGGAAGTTAATACGACTCCAGCCCCCGAGCCCTCCAGTTGCCTGGATCCGTCAAAATGGATGGTCCAATATGTGTGATCCGGCTTCTCTTCAGGTTCTTGCAACTTCGTCCAATCATTAATGAAATCAACAAGTGCTTGAGACTTCACCGCCGTTCGAGGCACGTACTTCAAACCGTGCGGCCCAAGCTCTATAGCCCACTTGGCAATCCGGCCAGTCGCTTCCCGGTTCTGTATGATATCGCCCAAGGGAGCAGAACTGACCACGGTGATGGGGTGCCCTTGGAAATACTGCTTCAGCTTCCGGCTTGCCATAAAAACTCCATATACCAGCTTCTGCCAATACAGATACCTTTGCTTGGATTCAATAAGTACCTCGCTGATATAGTAAACCGGACGTTGAACCGGATGCTCCTTTCCTGCCTCCTTCCGCTCCACCACAATGGCCACACTGACCGCCCTGGCGTTAGCAGCAACATATAGCAGAAGCGGCTCCTTGTCAATGGGAGCGGCGAGCACAGGCGGATTGGCCAGTTGCCGCTTTAAGTCCTCAAATGCCTTATCAGCCGCGGGACTCCAGACGAACTGATCCGTCTTCTTCAACATCTGATACAAAGGGATTGCCTTCTCACCAAGGCGGCTGATAAACCGGCTCAACACGGCAATCCGGCCGGCCACACGTTGAACATCATTGATACACTTCGGTTTGGCCAGGGAGGTGATGGCTGTGATCTTTTCCGGATTAGCCTCAATTCCCCTGTCGGACACCAGAAAACCCAACAATTTGCCTGCTGGTACACCAAAAACACATTTGGCCGGATTGAGCATCATCTTGTACATCCTCAGGTTATCAAAGGTTTCCTTCAAATCATCAACCAAAGTCTCCTTCTTCCTTGACTTAACCACAATATCATCCACATAAGCATGTACATTACGACCAATCTGCTTGTGAAGGCAATTTTGCACACACCGCTGATAGGTTGCCTGGGCGCTCTTGAGCCCAAAAGGCATAGACACATAGCAGAAGGCTCCAAAGGGAGTGATGAACACCGTCTTCTCCTGGTCCTTAACCGCCATTTTGATCTGATGATAACCAGAATATGCATCCAAAAAACTCAAACGCTCGCAACCCGCCGTAGCATCAATGATTTGATCAATATGAGGGAGGGCAAAAGGATCTGCTGGACAAGCCTTATTAAGGTCTGTATAATCCACACACATACGCCAGGTGCCGTTTTTCTTGAGGACCAGCACCGGATTAGCCATCCAGTCAGGATGGAAAACTTCAACAATAAAGCCAGCTGCCAAGAGCCTGGCTACTTCCTCACCAATAGCTTTGCGTCTTTCTTCGTTAAACCGGCGAAGGAACCATTTCACCGGTTTGTATTTAGGATCCACATTAAGAGTGTGCTCAGCGAGTTGCCTCGGTACACCTGGCATGTCAGAAGGTTTCCATGCAAAAATGTCCCGATTCTCACGGATGAACTCGATGAGCGCGCTTTCCTATTTCGGATCCAAGTTGGCACTGATGCTGAACTGCTTGGATGAATCACCAGGCACGAACTCAATAAGCTTAGTCTCAGCTGTGGATTTGAACTTCAGGGCCGGATCATGCTATGTAGTTTGCTTCTTCAATGGAGTCATGTCCGCCGGATCAACATTGTCCTTGTAGTAATTTAGCTCCTCGGTGGCGCAAACCGACTCTGCGTAGGCCGCATCTCCTTCCTCACACTCCAAAGCAACCTTACGGCTTCCGTGAACCGTTATGGTCCCCTTGTGACCCGGCATCTTGAGCTGCAAATACACATAACAGGGTCGTGCCATAAACTTGGCGTAGGCCGGTCGCCCAAACAAGGCGTGATATGGACTTTGGATTTTTACCACTTCAAACGTCAATGTCTCCGATCTGGAATCATAATCATCTCCAAAGGCCACTTCCAGAGCTATTTTGCCAATAGGATATGCTGACTTGCCAGGTACCACTCCATGGATCACCGTATTGGACAGTTTGAGATTTTTATCTGTTAGTCCCATACGACGGAAGGTCTCATAATATAAGATATTAATGCTGCTCCCTCCATCCATGAGTACTTTGGTGAACTTGTAACCTCCCACCTAAGGCGCCACCACCAAAGCCAACTGACCCGGATTGTCAACCCGGGGAGGGTGATCCTCCCTGCTCCATATGATTGGTTGTTCAGACCAGCGTAGATAACAGGGTACGGCCGGTTCAACGGAGTTGACTACCCGCTTCTGAACCTTCCGGTCTCGCTTGTCCAAGCTAGTGGTGAAGACATGGTACTGCCCACTATTCAACTGCTTTGGGTTGCTCTGATAACCCGACTGTTGCTGCTGCTGGTTGTAACCACCCTGGTTATTCTGATTGTTCTGATTGTTCTGTCCGCCCGGATTACCATTAAATCCTGAACCGGAATTTCCTCCACCGTAACCTGGCCCGGATCCTGAACCGCCGCCAGAACCGTGATCATACCGGAAAGCATTAGAACTCTTGAACTCCTACATAATGTAGCAATCCTTCCAAAGGTGGTTTGCTGGCACCTCCTTCGTTCCATGCTTTGGACAGGGTTGATTCAATAGATAGTTCAAGCGGTCCGGATTGGGATTAGGCACTCCACTTCGATTCGGCGGTTTACCCTTGCGCCGCTGGCCCTTGTCCTACGCGTTGGTATTAGCCACGAAGTCCATGTTGCCATCCGCTTTACGCTTGCCTCCGCCACCATTACCTGTTCTTCTTTCCCTTCCCTGTCTTGTCATCATCAGACTCGGGATCTTTGGTATTATCAGAATCAGCATATTTTACTAAGGCGGCCATGAGAGTCCCCATGTCAGTGCAGTGGCGCTTCATCCGCCCTAGCTTCAGCTTTAGGGGCCCAAACCGGCAGTTGCCTTCCAGGGTTATAACCGCGATGTCAGCATTGATGCGGTCTGATGAATGCAGAACCTGCGAGACCCGGCGCACCCAATGAGTCATTGATTATCCTTCCTCCTGGACACAGGCGGCTAGATCCACTATCGACATAGGCTGCTTACACGTGTCTTTGAAATTGCCGGTAAAACGGGCTCGTAGCTGGGCCCATGAACTGATAGAGTTGGCCGGTAAGCTTTTTAACCAAGTACGGGCCGTTCCTTCAAGCATCATGGTGAAATACTTTGCACACGCCGCATCATCCACATCAAGCATCTCCATGGCCATCTCATAACTCTCTACCCATGTCTCTGGAGGTTGATCCGCCGTATAATTTGGTACCTTGCGTGGGCCCTTGAAATCCTTGGGCAGGCGCACATTGTGTAGAGCGGGGACAAGGCAAGGCACCCCCAAAGAACTAGAGGTAACTCCAGGCTCGACCGAGATGGTCGGACGAACCGGCGTAAGCTGATGAGCCTGATACTGTGTTGTTAGCTCGGCCTCCCTGCGCGCTCGGGCCCGGTCCACTACCTCCTGAGCATTGCCGACACCTCCCGTCGGGTTGTTACCACGGGGCGCTCCACGTCATGCATTACTTGATACGGCCGGTTCATCCATGTGCCTGCTATAGCTCCGGCTTGGGCGAGGGGTAGAGTGGATCCGGTCGCGGCTGTATGAATATGCTTCCTGTTGGACCAAAGCTGTCCTAAGGAGCTCCTTGACCCGGCGCGTCTCTATCGCCTGCAGTGAATCACCCTCGATTGGAATGGCCTCCAGCCGTGCCGCAGCTGCAACAAGGTTGTCCATCGGATTGGAGTAGTGACCCAGAGGCGTTTGCACAGCCTGAGGCACACCAATATTATGACGAGGCAGATCTATTAAACGGGGCTGGACCGGCGCGCCCGTCCCAGGTGCTTCCACCCGGTTTACCACTGGCGGATTACTGATTCCCGCTTCGGGGGTGTTGAAGAGGTCTCTGGCTTCGAAAACTGAAGGCAAACGGGATCTGTATTTCCTCTTCATGACTTCATGTGATGCGTTCTAATCCAACATGAGCCTATAAGCCTGCGCATCTAAAGCGGCCCGCTCTGCAGTCATCCTGGCGTCTTCAGCTGCTAGATCCGCTTTAGCCTGAGCGATTTGCTCCCTCACCTTTACAATCTCCGCATTATGAGCGTCCTGATCCGCCGGGTTAGCCTCTGCCATGAGGGCAGCCAACGCATCGAACAGATCCGATAAAACTTGAGCCGGCGGGCGCACAGGGCCTCCTGCGCCGGCAGTCGCCGCCGCTACTGAACCAGAGGTCATTGCTGCAGCGGTCGAAGAATGAAGCACTGCTTGTGTACCGGCCATAAATATTCCAACCCGGTTGGGCAGATCAGAAGGGTCCGGAATACTATCACCATCGGAACAGCCCCCAATCCAGCCATCTTGTAACTGATACAGAGATTCAGTTTCTCTGGTTGACGATTCATCGCCGGAGTAGACGACGGTCTCGCCACCAGATTCTGATCCATCCTCATAACTTCCTCCGTGGATGACTCCCACAAAGGCACACTTCACGGCCGGTTTAACCCGGGCAGATCGCGCACACTGAGCTGTCTCGACGAGGTCGGTGCAGGTGTCCAGCTTAGGGCCCGGTTCACCGATCTTGCCAATGAAAACGTTTATGCCACCAAAGGGGACCCGATACCCGTACTCAATCGAGTCGGCCTCGGGGCCCCAGCCTGCATCGTCGATGTAGAGCTTGTCGCGACGACTTTTAGTCATCCGGCCCACAGCGTAGCCCTCGAGTCCTTCGAAGCGGCCCTCCAAGAACTTGAAACCATCATGTGATAGCCCCACGGTGGGCGCCAATTGTCGTGGTTTTGTCACGGCAGATGTCCTAGAGAAAGGACTTAGTCGTGGAGCCATCGCAACGGGTTAGCTTGAAGGGGTTAAAGCGGACACAGGGACGCAGAGAGTTTTATACTAGTTCGGCCCCTTCGATGAAGGTGAAAGCCTACGTCTAGTTGTGATGGAATTGATGGGGTCTCGATGACTAGGGAGCAAACAAGCTTCGCCTAAGTCTCGAGTGGTTGTCTATTGTCCTTGAACCGCCACCGGGTCGTCCCCTTATATACACGGGTGACGCCCGTCGGTTCACAGAGTCCCAACACCGGTTCATACTCGTATATAGGTTGGTCTCCCTATTCCTAACTTACAACACAAGTTTACATACCAGGCCGGTTTACGGCTACAGGTTCTAAACCGACTACAGGCCTTGGGCCCTTATCTTCATGCTTGGGATTTTACACCTTTGAACTACTGATGAAGTTAACCCGGCCCAGATAGGCCGGTTTACGCCTAGTAGTAATATCCCCAACAGGACCCCTACCCGAGATCCGCCGGTTTTGACACCGACAGCCTCCTCATCGAATTCAGGTAGTAGCTTTCGCTTCGGGTAGCTCTTTGTGTGGCGACTACCGCCATACTTGTCTGCGGTGTTGAGTACTTTACTCCATCTGATTCTGAGTCTATCTTCCGCAGCCTTGAGCCTTCGCTTCTGCTTTTTCAGGCTCCGCGTAGTGGCGACAAGCCTTTTATGTAGGTTCTTCTGCTTCAGGAGCTTATCCGGCGTGATGTCATCTGGACTGTTATCTTCGCCGGAGACGGGTTGTTCGGTTTGATTCTCCGTGTTGCCGTCGTCGGACGGTTGTTCAATGTTGTGTTCATCGTCCGCTGGCTCACCCTGCTCTATTGCTGGGCCTGTATGACCACTGTTTCTGCCGAGGTAGGATTTGGAGCGGCGCTTACACCGCTGATTTGACTGCTTCTCGAGGGAACGATCCTTCGCTGCATCCTTCCGTTCCTCGTCGTCGTTTTCTTTGGGTGTGTCCACCATGTATACATCATGGGATGAGGTGGCTGTCCAGTGCCCTGTGGGCAGTGGTTCCTGTTCGTCTCCGGCATCGTCGTCCATACCATCAATGTCTTCGGAGTCGAAGTCGAGCATGTCGGTTAAATCATCGACAGTGGCTACTAAGTGGGTGGTGGGTGGGCGGCGAATTTCTTCATCATCCGCATCCCAATCCTGCTGGACATAGTTCGGCCATGTTTCCCCTGAAAAGGAGAGGGACCTTAATGAGTTCAGTATGTCGCCGAAGGGCGAGTGCTGGAAGATATCCGCGGAGGTGAACTCCATGATCGTCGCCCAGTCGGATTCGATAGGCACGGGCGCAGGCAGTTCGGAGTCCGTGGCCGGAGAAGAATCTGGCAGCTTGGAGTCACGGCTCTCATGAAGGGTAAGGTTGGTATTCGGCTCGATCACCGCTGAGACTGCGGCCTCCGGTGCGGGGTCTAGCCACCCGTCCATGGATGGCGCAATTGGCTCCGAATTGAAGGTCGGAGTGGTTGCAGGTGCGATCTCCTGAACACTGTCTGACGGAAGAGCTAAATCATGCTCATCGTGACAGTGCGACGCACTCGGCAGGGGCTCGAATTTGTTGAAGATCAAGTCTCCGCGGATGTCGGACGTGTAGTTTAAGCTTACAAACATGACCTGGTGGCCAGGGGCGTAACTCTCGATCTGCTCTAGATGGCCAAGTGAGTTGGCCCGCAGTATGAAGCCGCCGAATACGAAGATCTGTCCGGGGAGAAAAGTCTCACCCTGGACTGCATCGCTATCGATGATCGAAGGAGCCATCAAGCCTAACGATGACGAAAAGAGGAACTCTCAATGAAAGCACCAATGTCGGTGTCAAAACCGGTGGATCTTGGGTAGGGGGTCCCGAACTGTGCGTCTAGGCGGATGGTAACAGGAGACAAGGGACACGATGTTTTTACCCAGGTTCGGGCCCTCTCAATGGAGGTAAAACCCTACTCCTGCTTGATTGATCTTGATGATATGGGTATTACAAGAGTTGATCTACCAGGAGATTAGAGAGGCTAAACCCTAGAAGTTAGCCTATGGTATGATTGTTGTTCTTGGTCCTACGGACTAAACCCTCCGGTTTATATAGACACCGGAGGGGGCTAGGGTTACACAGAGTCGGTTACAAGGAAGGAGATCTACATATCCGTATTGCCAAGCTTGCCTTCCATGCCAAGGAGAGTCCCATCCAGACACGGGACTTCAATCTTGTATCTTCATAGTCCAACAGTCCGGCCAAAGGTTATAGTCCGGCTATCCGGATACCCCCTTATCCAGGACTCCCTCAGTGATATTACCATCAGCATCCGTCTTCCTCTTGAAGATCCATTTATTTTCAATGGCCTATCGATCATCGGGCAAGTCCACCAAAGTCCACACTTTGTTCTCATACATGGATCCTATCTCAGATTTCATGGCGTCAAGCCATTTGTCAGAATCTGGGCTCACCATAGCTTCTTCATAGTTCGTAGGTTCGCCGTTGTCTAACAACATGACTTATAGGACAGGATTACCACTCTGGTGTGAAACATGTCATGGTTGACCTATGAAGTTCAGTAGTAACTTGATCTGAAGTTTTATGATCATCATCATTAGCTTCCTCTCTAGTTGGTGTAGTCATCATGGAAACATTTTTCCCTGGAGAGCTACTTTCCAATTTGAGAGAAGGTACAACTACCTCATCAAGTTCTACTTTCCTCCCACTCACTTCTTTCGAGAGAAACTCCTTCTCTAGAAAGGACCAATTCTCGGCAACAAAGATCTTGCCATCGGATCTGTGGTAGAAGGTGTACCCAATAGTTTCCTTAGGGTATCCTATGAAGACACACTTCTCCGATTTGGGTTCGAGCTTATTAGGCTGAAGCCTTTTGACATAGCGCCGCATCCCCAAACTTTAAGAAACGACAACTTTAGGTTTCTTGCCAAACCATAGTTCATACGGTGTTGTCTCAACGGATTTAGACGGTGCCCTATTAACATGAATGCGGCTTCTCTAATGCATAACCCCAAAATGATAAAGGCAAATCGGTAAGAGACATCATAGAGTGCACCATATCTAATAAAGTATGGTTACGTTGTTCGGACACACCATTACGGAGTGGTGTTCTAGGTGGCGTGAGTTGTGAAACAATTCCATATTGTTTTAAATAAAGGCCAAACTCGTAACTCACATATTCACCTCCACGATCAGATCGTAGAAACTTTATTTTCTTGTTACGATGATTCTCTACTTCACTCTAAAATTCTTTGAACTTTTCAAATGTTTCAGATTTGTGTTTCATTAAGTAGATATACCCATATCTACTCAAATCATCTGTAAAGGTTAGAAAATAATGATACCCACCGCATGCCTCAACACTCATCGGACCGCATACATCGGTATGTATTATTTCCAATAATTCATTATCTCACTCCATTGTTCTGGAGAACGAAGTTTAGTCATCTTGCCCATGGGCATGGTTCGCAAGTATCAAATGATTCATAATCAAGTGATTACAAAAGTCCATCTGCATGGAGTTTCTTCATGCGCTTTACACCAATATGACCTAAACGGTAGTGCCACAATTATGTTGCACTATCATTATCAACTTTGCATCTTTTGGCATCAATATTATGAATATATGTATCACTATGATCGAGATTCAATAAACCATTCACATTGGGTGTATGACCATAGAAGGTTTTATTCATGTAAACAGAACAACAATTATTCTCTGACTTAAATGAATAACCGTATTGCAATACTCCCTCCGTCATGGTTTAGAAGGCGTACAGGAGAAATCTCTGGGACCAAGGTAGTCCACGATTGGCTCTAGTTTCCTTTGTATGCGACTAAAAAATAACAGCGTAGTTAATAGCACAACGCCTAATTGATTGAGAAATCAATGCGCAGTAACCCCCATGGCCACTAAACGAGCAGCCCTCACGCATGCATTGGTGGAGACCGATTCCAACGGGTCGATCTCGCTTTCCTTCTTCTTCCTGCACTCCTTCCTTTTCTTCTCGCTCTCCTTCCTTTTCTGCCCGCATAGTTTCCATAGAAAAGGAGAAAATTTCACCTCCAAAACTCTCCCGCCAATGATCCCTGCTCCCAAATCCAAAACGAAATTAGATGCGCCAATTCTGCTCTTTTTATACCTAAGCCGATGGAGTGATGGAGTCAGACGAACAGACGCCGCTCATCTTCTTTCCTGCTCCATCCAATGGCGCCGCCGCAGCAAGGTGAAGAAGATCACCGGCATCCTCCTCTTGGCCTCCGTGGCCTTTCGCGAGTGGCCTTCCAACCCAGATCGCTGCCGCCTCGAGGACTTCCACCTCTTGGTCCTGCCGGACGCGCACCGCTGGCTCCGTGCATGTTCCTCCTCCATCTGTCTTGCTTCAATGACGCGTCAGACTGTTACGACCATCTTGCCCTCCGACACCTAATGAGGCCGGTTCTTTTAATTGGGGTACCTCTAATGGCGGTGGCAGGACGGGCAGTGGCGGTAGCGCACGATCATCTTCTTTCGTGGGGTTCAGTCTCAATGGTGGCAGGGGGATCTCGTTTGGCGGCAACGAGTGCATGGGCTTCAACTTTACAAGGGGCGCCGGTGGCATACGAATAGGAGGGAGCGGAGAGAGCTCATCCGGTGCTGCCATTGGTGGCAGCAAAACAGGTAAACCCTAATGTATCTAGATCATGTACTCCTTCTGTCACAGTTCATCTACTGTAAACCATCATTTAGTTTATCTATTTTTCATAGTTGTAGATCACGAATTAGATCACCTACTGTTTTATAGTTCTACTTCTTGTGTTTGTAGTTCATCTGCTTTTTTATTGTATATCATGTAGGTGTAGATCTTGTAAAATTATTACCTACTCGGTAGAATTTGTTCATCTACTACTTTTGTAAAAAAATCCTAGTTGTAGATCACGAAATATATCACATACTCGACAGTACTATTTTATCTCATCGGCAGTACTGTTTTATCATTGTACTTCGTGTGTTTGTGGTTCATCTAATTGTTTTTGTTATAGATCATGTAGACGTAGATAACATAGAGGTTCTGTTTTGGAGCATATAGTAGATGATGTTCTGTTTTGGTAAAATATTATCTGCTTAGTAGAATTTGCATCATGTTAAACTCTACTTTTTTGGTCATTTGTGCATGTTATAAGTTAATGGGTTCGTCCTTGATGGAAAAAATGCACACGAGATGAGCAATGACGAGAACTTGGATGGTAACATCACAGGTAATAAATTGGTGGGCACAATGCACACGAGATGAGTGATGGCGAGAGTGTGCATGTATAATCTCATGCATATTCTGCTTGCTTTTTTTGTTTGTAAGGTATTGGTGGAGATGACAATGCGGGCAAGATTGGCTACCGAGGCAAGGGATACAACCCCAATTTTTCTCATGCTGACGAGTACCCTCCTAGGCAAGAGGTTGTACAAACCCAAAAACCACCACTCGATTTGAGTAAGCACAACTAGAGCATATTTTTGTTTCAGTAATATTCAGTATAGTTAGTGTTGCTTCACTAATTTTTATTCAAATGCATTTAGATGTTTTGGCGAATAAAAAGACAAGAAGACACTACCGTACCAAAGGCAAGCATCATATATACGCAATGATCCTCACGCGTAATGGCGTGGGTAATAGATTGAAGCGTGGGGTTTCTAAAGAGGTTGCGGATATTTGTAAATGTCCTAGGAGGGTAGTGCAAAGTGTATGGACGGAGGCTAAAAAAGGTGGCGGTATTACTGCGGTGAAAAACAATAAAAAACTAAATTCAAGAAGGAAGAAGATTAAGTTAAACATAGATGCATTAGAAGCCATCCCACCTGGAGAGAGAACAACTTTAGAACAAGTTGCTAGACATTTCAACATGTCAAGAACCACTGTTTGGCGAAGGTGAGAGTTGTACTTTGATATTCTTGTAAATTTTGATCATAAGAATTTACATGAAACATTGTTGTTATTTTTGTAGGTTGAAGGAGAAGCAAATTAGACGAGTAACTAGCAAACTGAAGCCTGCTTTGACTGATGCAAACAATAGGGCTCGTGTGGAGTATTGCCTAAGGCATCTTGAGCCGTGTAGCATGCGCGGTGATCCCACCTTTAGGGCTGATATGGGTGTGGTTCATATCAATGAGAAATGGTTCTATCGCACGCGGAAGACTCAGAACATGTATTTGAGTCATAGAGAGGAGGCACCACACCGCGAATGTAAACACAAAAATCACATTCAAAAAATCATGTTCTTGTCGGCAATCGCTAGACCAAGGTATGATGCTCAAGGCAATTATGTTTTTGATGGAAAGATCGGTGTATGGGCTTATACAGAGTGGGTTCAAGCTAAGAAGAGAAGTCAAAATAGGTTGGTACTTGTTCATTTTACTAATGTTAGCTAAGTTCGTTCATGCTCATTTGTATTAACTTTATATATTTCTATCTCCATAGGTTGAGGGGGGCATGGGAGCTAAAGCCTGCTAATAGCATGGATAGGAACAAAAGTCGGGAGTACTTAGTGAAATATGTACTCCCGGCTATAAAGGAAAAGTGGCCCGAGAGCGATAGATGGAACACCATCTACGTTCAACAGGACAACGCTAGGACTCACATTTTGCCAGATGATCCAGTTTTTATGTAGGAAGCAGCTAGGGGTGGTTGGGATATTAAGATGATATATCAACCACCTAATTCACCTAACCTGAACATATTAAATCTTGGATGGTTTGCCTCCATTCAAGCAATGTTCCATAAGAAGATGCCCAAGACACTCGCTGAGATTGTCCAAAAGGTTTGGCAAAATTTTCCTTACAAATATATGCATAATTTGGTTTCCTAATGCTCTATGTACTGATTTGAGTACGTGTATATTGTGTGCAATAGGTTAATGAATCCCTTGCTGAGTACCCCCATCTAAAGCTCAATAGGATCTGGTTGAGTCATCAAGCGTGCATGAGGGAGATCATCAAGCACAAGGGGTCTATCCACTACGCGGTTCCTCACTTGAAGAATCAATCATTAGAGAGGCAAAATGATCTTCCGGTTCGTTTGAATATCGACAAAGAGTATGTTGAGGCTGCAATTGACTATTTGAACTCAACTTGAATTGTGATGGTGAAACTAACATGATGTATATTTGAGAAGCCTCCTGATTAAGTTTGATGTAATTTGAGGGCTTGTATGAACTTGAATCATTTAACTTGCTTCCTTGCACAATAGACTTAGTTCATGGTATTGCAACAAAAAAATATACGTACATGCTCAAAAATAGACTTGCTTCATGATCTAGTTGAACTCAACTTGAATTTTCCAATGAAAATAAATTTTACATCAATGCAAACTTTGAATTCAAGTTATATAAGAGTAGATGATCCACTTAAACTCAAACTTACATAGATTATCCATTCAACTCAAACTTTTCTCAATGCAAACTTCGCCATTGTCTTCATCCTTCAAAAATTCGCTAGGGTTGCGACGACACCAGCCTTTTTTGTCCAACGCCACTGTGACGCCCCGAGACCGACGCTCCAGAAGACTTCCATATATTCCGGGTTTCGCCGTGTGTTTCATTTGTGTCTGCCCTTTTATTTTTGCATTGCATCATGTCATCATGCCATCATGTCATTTCTTTTCTTAACTCAACTAAATAAACCGTATGGATCTTCGGTCCATTTAAAACCGAGGGAATTCACCTGGTGACTTCTCTTTATAACATACCCTCCCAATAGTAGGGAGCTATATAAAATGTTCCATTCGTATGGAATTACCTTGACACACTTGAAAAATATTTCCCCATGCCTTCGTCCCATGCATCATCTCCTTCTCTTTTCCTTCTATTTCCTGTCTTGTGCTAGTCCCATTTCCCCCTTCTCTTTTAATGTCCATTCTTTTCCTATATTATTCTAGACCCTGCCAGGACCACCTCCTCCAATTTTCAGATCCTTTGGACTTGTTTTGGTAGGGTTTAAAAATGGCTCAAGTTTGAATTTAATTCAAACTTGAATTATTTTTCTATCTATAATATTTGTCAAGTCCATTTATTCAAATTGTGCATAATGCAAGGACTCCAGATACATTCTCATATCTCTCTCACGCCTTCACTTTATCTTTGAGCTTTTCCCACTTATTCTCTGTTTGAGGAAATTGTGAAAAGAAGAAATAAGAGGGGAAGGGAGAGTCCAGCTCCAGCGGCAGCAATGCAGCCCAGCACCAGCAGCAACCGGGCCGGCCTATAAGGCCCAGCCGCCCCTGTAACCCTAGCCCCGACCCCCTCCTCTCGATCTCTCCCTCTCGTCCCCGCACACCGCCGTCACTCCCTCTCGATCTCTCCCTCTCCCTCGCTTGTGTCGCCACCCGCAGAGAAAGAGAGAGGAGCGAGACCCCTCAAGCCAACCACCCCGCGGCCCCGCGAGCTCGTCTGCCCACACGGCCATGGCACCGCTGGCCTCCATGGCTCGCCGCGCCCTGCTCCCTTCTGCATGTGTTTCTCCGCCCTGAGCTGCGGTGCGACCAACTCCGGCAGCCCCGTCGCCTCTGCGCGCGAGCGCCGCGCGCCCAACCTCAACCGCGCCTACCTCCTCATCCCCATGCCCACAGCCGCGGAGCAGAAGCCCGCGCGGCCGAGCCTCGCCGACCCTGCAGGTCGCGCCCTCCGGCGTCCCCGCCGCCGCCGGCCACGACCAGGAGCTCCTTGCCCAAACACCGACGCCGGCCTCCGCCCCGACCTCCGCGACCAGCGCCTCCACTACCTCCCCGTTGTTGCGCCAGTCTCCTGCATCGCGCCAAGTCCCAGCATCGCGCCCCTGTTGCTGTTGACGCCAAGTCCAACGGTCACCGAGCGTGGAATTTGCCAAGTACCATGACATACGGCGCCCGATCGACCACCGAACCAGGAACGCCAAGTCCGTCTTCAAACGCCTCTGCACCCCCGGCTTCTCCGTGGGTTTTTGCTCGTCGTCGTTGTCACCCGAGGCCCTTGTGTTGCTTTGTTTGGATCCGTCAAGTTCCACTATGAGATGTACAAGTACCGTCGACCTCGAAGACCTCGGATTCACCAAGTTCCCACAACGACAAGTGTGACCCTTCGGATGCGCCAAGTTCGTCTACACAAAAATGCCAAGTACCACTCATGTCGGCAAGACTCGCAAGTCGGACCCCGAACGATCGACGTCTCCTGGACTGTGTACAACTACCATCGCCCCGAAGACGTTGGAGTCATCAAGTACCTCTCCGAACGAACGTGAACGACTACCATCGCAAGAACGGGACTGGCAAGTCCTCCCCGTGACCCTGAACATCTACGAAACGTGTACCACTACTTCCACTACCGTTGTGAGAATGACTACTTCCACTTCGAACCCGTCCGCCCCGAAACGCACGCTTCGAAGGTATAACTGCTGAGAACGATGACCCGTGGACGAATGTGTGTTATCTGAGATGAACCATATGTTTGCACCGTGCCCGTTTGCTTCATGCACGTTCCTCCTCGTTAGCCATGCCGTCGTCCCGTGGGAACCCGGTATCCGGGATCACCCCACCATCCTTGCATGACTCGCTCCCGTCACACTTTCTTTTGCACCGGCATCTCAATCGAGTTACCGGAACCGGAATGTTGCTGTGGCATCATTTCCGTTGTCGTTACCGTGGCACCCCTTTCTTCCACCACGGTGACAAATGCTTCTTAATGCTCTTGTCAACTTTTAATAATAATTGCATAAATTACATATGTCATCCGCATCATAATAACAACATTTAAAATGCTTAAAATTGTTGTTTGCATTTATTTTGCTAAATGCCATGTTAAAATGATTTATTCCATAACTAATTAACCGTAGCTCCAAATTTAATAAACTTTATATGTAAATGGGGTGGAAAAATGCCTAGTTTAACATGGTCCACTTTATTTTCCGGTTTAACAACATTAAAATATGCTTTAGGACAGAACAGTACCAAATCTAAAATCTGGACATGAGGATTTTCCGGAATTGTTGCTTGTTATTTCCGGCCTCATTTAAACTTGCCTAGATAGGTAGTTTTGTTATGTTTCACCTCTTGCCATGTTTAACAACATTTAATATTGTTGTATATATATACGAGAGAGAACTAAATAATTAAATGTGGTGTTTCGTCAATATGCAACTCGTTGCATATTGAGCTCCACTTAATTTGTAGGATTGTCTGTTGTACTTTGCCATGCAATGAGTCTTTAAAACGGACATGCATCATTCTTGTTTGTGCATCATGCCATGTTCATGTGATGATTGTTTACTATGTTGCTTGCTTCTTTCCGGGTTGCTTCTCTCGTTAGCTTCGGTTTCGTTCCGGAGTTGTGAGGATTCGTTCGACTTCGTCCGTTTGTCTTCTTCATGGACTCGTTCTTCTTCCTTGCTGGATCTCAGGCAAGATGACCATACCCTCGAAATCACTTCTATCTTTGCTTGCTAGATGCTCGCTCTTTTTCTATGCCTATGCTACGATGCCTACCACTTGCTTATCATGCCTCCCATATTGCCATGTCAAACCTCTAACCCACCTTGTCCTAGCAAACCGTTGTTTGGCTATGTTACCGCTTCGCTCAGCCCCTCTTATAGCGTTGTTAGTTGCAGGTGAAGATGAAGTTTGTTCCTTGTTGGAACATGGAGATGTTGTTCCTTGTTGGAACATGTTTACTTGTTGGGATATCACAATATATCTTATATTATTAATGCATCTATATACTTGGTAAAGGGTGGAAGGCTCGGCCTTATGCCTGGTGTTTTGTTCCACTCTTGCCGCCCTAGTTTCCGTCATATCGGTGTTATGTTCCCGGATTTTGCGTCCCTAATGCGGTCGGGTGATTTATGGGACCCCCTTGACAGTTCGCTTTGAATAAGACTCCTCCAGCAAGGCCCAACCTTGGTTTTACCATTTGCCTACCTACCACCATATACCCCTTCCCTTGGGTTCTGCAGAGTCAAGGGTCATCTTTATTTTAGCCCCCCCCCCCAGACCAGTGCTCCTTCGAGTGTTGGCCCAAACCGAGCTGCCTGCGGGGCCACCTTGAGGCAACCTGAGGATTGGTTTTACTCGTAGCTAGTCTCATCCGGATGTGCCCTGAGACCGAGATATGTGCAGCTCCTATCAGGATTTGTCGGCACATTCGGGCGGCTTTGCTGGTCTTGTTTTATTACTGTCGAAATGTCTTGTAGACGGGATTCCGAGACTGATCGGGTCTTCCCGGGGAGAAGGAATATCCTTTGTTGATCGCGAGAGCTTATCATGGGCTAAGTTGGGACACCCCTGCAGGGTATTATCTTTCGAAAGCCGTGCCCGCGGTTATGTGGCAGATGGGAATTTGTTAATGTCCGGTTGTAGAAAACCCAAAGTTGACCTTAATTAAAAATACATCAACCGCGTGTGCAACCGTGATGGTCTCTTCTCGGCGGAGTCCGGGAAGTGAACACGGTGTTGGAGTTATGCTTGACGTAGGTTGCTCTAGGATCACTTCTTGATCATAGTTGTTCGACCGTGCTTTTGCCTCCTCTTCTCGCTCTCTTTTGCGTATGGTAGCCACCATATATGCTAGTCGCTTGCTGCAGCTCCACCTCACTACCCTGTCCTACCTTTAAGCTTAAATAGTCTTGATCTCGTGGGTGTGAGATTGCTGAGTCCTCGTGACTCACAGATACTTCCAAAACCAGTTTGCAGGTGCCGATGAAATCATGCAGGTGACGCACCCGAGCTCAAGGAGGAGCTCGATGAAGATCTTGTTCATTGTGTTGTTTCATTTCAGTTGATCAGTAGTGGAGCCCAGTTGGGACGATCGGGGATCTGTGTAGCATTTGGGGTAGTCTTCTTTTATTTTGGTTCCGTAGTCGGACCCTGATTGTATCTGTTTGATGTAATGCTTTATTCATGTATTGTGTGAAGTGGCGATTGTAAGCCAACTATGTATCTCTTTCCCTTATGTATTACATGGGTTGTGTGAAGATTACCTCACTTGCGACATTGCTTTCAATGCGGTTATGCCTCTAAGTCGTGCTTCGACACGTGGGAGATATAGCCGCATCGAGGGCGTTACAGCCACCACCGTTGCACAATCTTTGCACCAAATACTGCGGGGATGGATGTAGTTGCCACACACATGGCACAGATACAACTCTTTTGCCACCGGCAGGCTGCACCCCATGCAAAGAAAAATAGAACGGTAACCATGGATGCCGCACCTGGTGCACACCCATGGATGTATGCATCCCACACACGTTGATTGCTTAACGTCGATCAGTGCGGTGGGCTTGAATCGCTTGGCGCGGATGGCTTTAGACTTTGCTAACAACTCATCGGCGTTTGCACGGTGACTCTCGACCACATCCTCGCTATCTGACGGGTCTTTGGTTTGGCTCTCCACCTCCACCACGACAGCCACTCCTTCCGAATCAGCCATGATCCATTCCGCCACCACCACAGTGTCTGCACCCTCCTCACCTTGAGCCATCACTTGTGTTCTTTGTGCACAAGATGGACCTTTATATATATGGACCAAGAAGAAGAAGAGTCCGAGAGGAACATGCAGCTTTCCACCCACGGGCCACGTTCCCACTGGCTTTCACACACACGTTCACACCATGCATGCGGGACTAGCTTTTACACACACGTTGACACCATGCATGCATCGATTACACCCCGACATGAGCAGCTTATAATTCACACGGTTGCATGCATACAGTACTAGTAGGAGTAATTGCGTTGGCGCCTTAAATCTTGTCTAATTTGGAAACACACGTAAATCTAACTGTGCCTTCTAAACCGTGACAGGGGGAGTAAATGCTACCTCTTGAGCGCTGTTGGTTTTCCCTTGAATAGGAAAGGGTGATGCAGCAAAGTAGCGTTAGTATTTTCCTCAGTTTTTTAGAACCAAGGTATCAATCCAGTAGGAGGCTACGCACGAGTCCCTCGCACCTACACAAAACAAAAAAATCCTCACAACCAACGCGATAAGGGGTTGTCAATCCCTACACGGTCACTTACGAGAGTGAGATCTGATAGATATGATAAGATAATATTTTTGGTATTTTTATGATAAAGATGCAAAGTAAAATAAAAGGCAATAAAAATAACTAAGTGTTGGAAGATTAATATGATGGAAAATAGACCCGGGGGCCATAGGTTTCACTAGTGGCTTCTCTCAAGAGCATAAGTATTTTACCGTGGGTGAACAAATTACTGTTGAGCAATTGACAGAATTGAGCATAGTTATGAGAATATCTAGGTATGATCATGTATATAGGCATCACGTCCAAGACAAGTAGACCGACTCATGCCTGCATCTACTACTATTACTCCACACATCGACCGCTATCCAGCATGCATCTAGAGTATTAAGTTCATAAGAACAGAGTAACACTTAAAGCAAGATGACATGATGTAGAGGGATAAATTCATGCAATATGATAAAAAACCCATCTTGTTATCCTTGATGGCAACAATACAATACGTGCCTTGCTGCCCCTACTGTCACTGGGAAAGGACACCACAACATTGAACCCAAAGCTAAGCACTTCTCCCATTGCAAGAAAGATCAATCTAGTAGGCCAAACCAAACTGATAATTCGAAGAGACTTGCAAAGATAACCAATCATACATAAAAGAATTCAGAAGATTCAAATATTGTTCATAGATAAACTTGATCATAAACCCACAATTCATCGGTCTCAACAAACACACTGCAAAAGAAGATTATATCGAATAGATCTCCACGAGAGAGGGGAAGAACATTGTATTGAGATCCAAAAAGAGAGAAGAAGCCATCTAGCTAATAACTATGGACCCGGAGGTCTGAGGTAAACTACTCACACATCATCGGAGAGGCTATGGTGTTGATGTAGATGCCGTCCGTGATCGATGCCCCCTTCGGCGGAGCTCCGGAACATGCCCCAAGATGGGATCTCGTGGGTACAGAAGGTTGCGGCAGTGGAATTAGGTTTTTGGCTGCTTTTCTGGTCGTTTGTGGGTACGTAGGTATATATAGGAGGAAGGAGTACGTCAGTGGAGCAACGTGGGGCCCGCGAGGGTGGAGGGCGCGCCTGGGGGGTAGGTGCGCCCCCTACCTCTTGGCTTCCTCCTTGATTTCTTGATGTAGGGTCCAAGTCCTCTGGATCATGTTTGTTCCGAAAATCACGTTCCCGAAGGTTTCATTCCGTTTGGACTCCATTTGATACTTTTTTTCCGGGAAACTCTGAAATAGGCAAAAAACAACAATTCTGGGCTGGGCCTCTGGTTAATAGGTTAGTCCCAAAAATAATATAAAAGTGAATAATGAAGCCCAATAATGTCCAAAACAAAAGATAATATAGCATGGAGCAATCAAAAATTATAGATACGTTGGAGACGTATCAAGCATCCCCAAGCTTAATTCCTGCTTGTCCTCGACTGGGTAAATGATAAAAACAGAATTTTTGATGTGGAGTGCTACTAGGCATAATTTCAATGTAATTCTTCTTAATTGTGGTATGGATATTTGGATCCAAAAATTTCAAGATAAAAGTTCAATATTGACATCGAAATAATAATACTTCAAGCATACTAACTAAGCAACTATGTCCTCTCAAAATAACATGGCCAAAGAAAGTTCATCCCTACAAAATCATATAGTTTAGTCATGCTCCATTTTCGTCACACAAGAATACTCTCATCATGCACAACCCCGATGACAAGCCAAGCAATTGTTTCATACTTTAGTAATCTCAAACTTTATAAACCTTCATGCAATACATGAGCGTGAGCCATGGATATAGCACTATGGGTGGAATAGAGTATAATGATGGGGGTTATGTGGAGAAGACAAAAAAGGAGAAAGTCTCACATCAACGAGGCTAATCAATGAGCTGTGGAGATGCCCATCGATTGATGTTAATGCAAGGAGTAGGGATTGTCGTGCAATGGATGCACTAGAGCTATAAATGTATGAAAGCTCAACAAAAGAAACTAAGTGGGTGTGCATCCAACTTGCTTGCTCACGAAGACCTAGGGCACTTGAGGAGGCCCATTTTTGGAATATACAAGCCAAGTTCTATAATGAAAAATTCCCACTAGTATATGAAAGTGACAAAACAAGAGACTCTCTATAATGAAGGATAATAACATTGTCCCTTCTCTCTTTTTCACTCATTTTTTTGGGCCTTCTCTTTTTTTATGGCCTTTCTTTTTTTTTATTCCTCACTCGGGACAATGCTCTAGAAAATGATGATCATCACACTTCTATTTATTTACAACTCAACGATTACAACTCGATACTAGAATAAAGTATGACTCTATATGAATGCCTCCGGCGGTGTACCGGGATATGCAATGAACCAAGAGTGACATGTATGAAAGAATTATGAACGGTGGCTTTGCCACAAATACTATGTCAACTACATGATCATGTTAAGCAATATGACAATGATGAACGTGTCATGATAAACGGAATGGTAGAAAGTTGCATGGCAATATATCTCGGAATGGCTATGGAAATGCCATAATAGGTAGGTATGGTGGCTGTTTTGAGGAAGATATAAGGAGGTTTATGTGTGAAAGAGCATATCATATCACGGGGTTTGGATGCACCGGCAAAGTTTGCACCAACTCTCAATGTGAGAAAGGGCAATGCACGGTACCGAAGAGGCTAGCAATGATGGAAAGGTGAGAGTGCGTATAATCCATGGACTCAACATTAGTCATAAAGAACTCACATACTTATTGCAAAAATCTACAAGTCATCAAAAACCAAGAAATACGCGCATGCTCCTAGGGGATAGATTGGTAGGAAAAGACCATCGCTCGTCCCCGACCGCCACTCATAAGGAGGACAATCAAAGAACACCACATATTTCAAATTTGTTACATATCGTTTACCATACATGCATGCTACGGACTTGCAAACTTCAACACAAGTATTTCTCAAATTCACAACTACTCAACTAGCACAACTTTAATATCACTACCTCCATATCTCAAAACAATCATCAAGCATCAAACTTCTCTTAGTATTCAAAACACTCATAAGAAAGTTTTTACTAATCTTGAATACGTAGCATATTAGGATTATTTAAGAAAATTACCATGCTATTTAAGACTCTCAAAAATAATCTAAGTGAAGCATGAGAGATCAATAGTTTCTATAAAACAAATCTACCGCTGTGCTCTAAAAGATATAAGTGAAGTACTAGAGCAAAACTATATAACTCAAAAGATATAAGTGAAGCACATAGCGTATTCTAATAATTTCCGAATCATGTGTGTCTCTCTCAAAAGGTGTGTATAGCAAATATGATTGTGGTAAACTAAAAAGAAAAGACTCAGATCATACAAGACGCTCCAAGCAAAACACATATCATGTGGTGAATAAAAATATAGCTCAAAGTAAAGTTACCGATATAAGTAGACGAAAGAGGGGATGCCTTCCGGGGCATCCCCAAGCTTTGGCTTTTTGGTGTCCTTAGATTATCTTGGGGGTGCCTTGGGCATCCACAAGCTTAGTCTCTTGCCACTCCTTGTTCCATAATCCATCAAATCTTTCACCCAAAACTTGAAAACTTCACAACACAAAACTCAACAGAAAATCTCGTGAGCTCCGTTAGCGAAAGAAAACAAAAGACCACTTCAAGGTACTGTAATGAACTCATTCTTTATTTATATTGGTGTTAAACCTAATGTATTCTAACTTCTATATGGTTTATAAACTATTTTACTAGCCATAGATTCATCAAAATAAGCAAACAACACACGAAAAACAGAATCTGTCAAAAACAGAACAGTCTGTAGTAATCTGTAACTAACGCAAACTTCTGGAACTCCAAAAAATCAGCCAAAATAGTACGACCTAGACAATTTGTTTATTGATCATAAGCAATTGGACTCAATATTTTATCACGTTCTGGTGATTTTTAACAATTATTTTCATGAACAGAAAGTTTCTGGAAATTTCTGCAAGATCAAATAACTATCATCCAAGAAGATCCTATAGGTTTAACTTGGCACAAACACTGATTAAAACATAAAAACACATCTAACCAGAGGCTAGAACACATATTTATTCCTAAACAGAAGCAAAAGCAAAAAAGTAAAAGTAAAATAGGGTTGCCTCCCAACAAGCGCTATCGTTTAACGCCCCTATCTAGGCATAAAAGCAAGGATAGATCTAGGTATTGTCATCGTTGGTAGGCAATCCATAAGTGGCTCTCATAATAGATTCATAAGGTATTTTTATTTTATTCCTAGGAAAGTGTTCCATGCCTTTCTTTAATGGAAATTGGAATCTAATATTTCCTTCCTTCATATCAATAATTGCACCAATCGTTCTAAGGAAAGGTCTACCAAGAATAATAGGACATGAAGGATTGCAATCTATATCAAGAACGATAAAATCTACGGGCACATAATTCCTATTTGCAACAATAAGAACTTCATTAATTCTTCCCATAGGTTTCTTAATAGTGGAATCTGCAAGGTGCAAATTTAGAGAGCAATCATCAAAATCATGGAAACCTAGCAAATCACATAAAGTCTTTGGAATTGTGGAAACACTAGCACCCAAATCACACAAAGCATAGCATTCATGATCTTTAATTTTAATTTTAATAGTAGGTTCCCACTCATCATAAAGTTTTCTAGGGATAGAAACTTCCGACTCAAGTTTTTCTTCATAAGATTGCATCAAGGCATCAACGATATGTTTGCTAAAAGCTTTATTTTGACTATAAGCATGAGGAGATTTTAGCACGGATTGCAGCAAGGAAATACAATCTATCAAAGAGCAGCTATCATAATTAAATTCCTTGAAATCCAAAATAGTAGGTTCATTAACATCTAGAGTTTTGATCTCTTCAATCCCACTTTTATCAATTTTAGCATCAAGATCTAAAAACTCCGAATTTTTGGAATGCCTTCTAGGTAAAGGTGGATCATATTCAGTCCCATCATTATCAAGATTCATATTGCAAAACAAAGTTTTAATAGGGAACACATCAATAACTTTTAGATCTTCATCTTTATTTTCAAAGTTTTCCAGCTTAGAATGTAGGGGGTAGGTATGGAGAGGCAAGATCCTAGCAATGGAGTAGTTGTAAGCACACGAGGTTTACGAGTTCAGGCCCTTCTCGGAAGAAGTAATATCCCTACGTCTCGGAGCCCGGAGGCGGTCGACTGGATTATGTGTGAATGAATTACAGGGGTGCGAACCCTTTACACTGAGGAGGGGGGTGGCTTATATAGAGTTCGCCAGACCCCTCCGGCCCTCAGTTATGCAGGGTTTAAAGTACATTAAGGTGAGGCGTTACTGGTAATGCCTCTAATAAAGTGCTATGATGACCATAAAAGCTACTCAATGACCGACCGTTAGCGTGCGGAGTGGCTTTAGGTCTCCTGGTCGTCGAGTGGTTGGATCTTGGTCGAGTGATTACTTCGTGGTCGAGTGTCTTCGAGTCTGTCGAGTGGAACACCTCCAAGTCGATTGAAAGGTGATTTCTTCTAGGGATGTCCTGGGGTAGGGCAGTTAGGACAGGTCCATGACCCTACCCTAGGTACATGGCTTCATCATTAGCCCCCGAATGGGACGAGGTTTGAGTGGGGAAGGAGTTGAGAATTCTTCTGACCCATTCTTCGTGCCATGAGTACATCTTGTTTCGGATCAATGAACACGGGTGACGTCACCAACTTCTTTTCAGTCGCCTTGATCCATTCTTAGTTTTCTTTAGTCGAGTGAATTCCTTTACTTGTAGATTCCCGAGTGGTTGCGTGGAGGAGATCATCCATCTGACGAGTTGTTCTGCTGCCCGCGGATTTCGCGGGATTCGAATTTCGGCAAGTGCGCGGGACGGGGGAGGCCGCAGTAATCCGATGGGATAGAACGGAACCTCCTCGATCTTCGCGCCACCTTTTTCGCCACGTATCGCGTGCGCGACTGTTGCGGGATTTGACAGGATCGCCTGGGCCTACAGGTCAGTCACTCGGAAGTGACCCCATATAAGCTGCCGGTGTCGGTGTTCTGGGAATGGGGGTCCCCAGACTTGCCTGCTTGCGGCCTGCAGCGTGGCTAAAGTGGGGGCCCAGCATGGCCCAGCTTCATCAACACGAGACTCAAGACCCTCGCGAGGGGCCAAGCCTCGCGGGGCGGACGACGCAGCGCTTCCTCAGGCACGGCCTCCTCAGGCTGGCTCGCGAGGAGGCGGAGAGATCAAGGCGGGGTACCTCACGAGGTGCCAATGACGCAAGCCATGACGACCAAGGGTTCCAGGCGGGCGCCAGCCCGCACAGCGTCTCCCTTTCCTCTTTGGTGCAAAAGGGGGCAAGCGCAGGCGAGAGGATCAAGCAAAGGCATCCATTTCGGTGCAACGAGACCAAGACCAGTCCAACGGTGGGAAGGAGGTCACCATGGAGCCCAAGACGGCGTCACCACAGGGCCTTTGGCAGGCGAAGACCAACTTTAGTCAGGATAAGCGTACCAGATGTTCCCCTTTGAATTGGCCAATTGTTGGCGCCCTTCCCGCTCAAATATTTGGGAAGAGGCCCAGGGCCTTTGCCCATAAATAGGACTAGCCACCCCCAGGGTAGAGGGATCTGGACCTGATAGATGCTGATCTGATCGCACAAGAGAGCAGCAAGTAGAGAGAGAAAGAGAGAAGGGCGATCGAACTCCCCCTAGCAGTTCATCCCCTCAGCCAAGAACAAGCCCTCGCGAGGCTGTTCTCCCCTGTACTGTTCTTCCTCACCAGCCCAAGAGGCAATCCATCCACCACACACTGGAGTAGGGTATTACACCATCATGGTGGCCTGAACCAGTATAAACCCCGTGTCTCTTGTGTTGTTCTTTGAGTAGTTTAGATCCTTGCGAGACGGAGAGGTAGAGAGCACGATCTCCGCGCGCACCCCAGATTCGAACCTTAAGGGTCTGCCGGAACCCGTGATCCGACATTTGGCGCGCCAGGTAGGGGTGCGCCGGAATCTGCCTCCCTATCGCTTCGCTTCTCACTTCGTCATCCTCACCATGTCCGACGACCAGGCGGGCAACCAAGGCTCATGGGCGACATGGCCCACCTGCGCGGAGCCCCCCGCCCCGGGCGACTCTGCGCCACAAGTAGATCGCGGTCCGCAAGGCACCGCGGGCCGCGGGTGACGCGGGCAAGCTGCTGCAACCCTCACACCGCGGCAGGCGTGGTCGGCTGCAAGGGCCTCTAATCACGCCGCAGCCACGGCACCATACACTCGCCGGGAGCAGGCGAACTCGAGTGCAGCGCTCACAGTAGCGCGGGAGCTGCTGCAATGCAGGCTGCTGAAGGGCGGCCACGACGTGCTGCTTGAGCGGGTCGCCGAGCTCCTGGGCTTCGCCGCTTCGGGGGCTCACCCCTTCTGCGTCCAGTTTCCGCCCCAAGCTCAGGTCGGCGCGCGAGGAGGCCCCGCGCACCCCCGCGGGCCTCAAGACTACCCCAACACCGGTGGATCCGCCGGCACTAGACTGACGGTGGCGTTACCCCTGCCCCCGTCACGCGAAGGAGAGGGGCCTGGTGCGGCCCATGGCGTTAACGGGCAAGCGCGCTACCACCCCGCGACGGGAGCAACAAGCAACACCCCATGGCTCACGGAGCGCTACAGCACATCGTTCGGGGTGGCGGCGCCAGAAGAATACGTACCTCGCATGATGGATCAAGGGCACGCTCACGAGGACGAACGGGGCTCGCTCCTCAGCCCCAGCTGGGGAGACGAGACGCTAGAGGCCGAGCCCTTCCGGGAGCCCCAAGACGGCTCCGTCGGCCACGCTAGGGGCAGCGACTATCGGGTACCGTTAATTCCCTAAGAGCAGATGTACGCTAATCATGGGTCGCAGGAGGTGCAGGTCGCCGCAGCAAGCAGCTGCCCCGCTCCCGCGGCCTCCTACCCCCCCGGAGAAGGACGCAGGGGGCTGCCGGAGAGGGGGCAGGGATCCTACACCACCACCGCGGCGTTCGGAGCAAGGCGTTATTAGAAGATAGGCCCTCCGCTGGGGAGGCGCCTGAGGGCCTGCCCCTGGCGGAGGACCCGTGGTCGTCGGGGGAACCGCAGGCGACCGCTCTACCCCACCGGCGGCGTCCTGGTTTCCGATCGTCGTGGGTGGCACTAGAGTGTGGCACAAGGCGGGGCCCTCGTCTGGCGATATGAAGCAAGGCCGGTCCCTGTGAAGAAGGCCCAGTGCCTGTGAAGCTCGCCGCCCCGTGACACTCTCACGTAATAATGAGTGGGGCTGTACACGCCCCGGAGTCTCAGGGGTGCCGGCCTTAGGCCCTGGGGCTCCCTCCTATGCCCAGTAGCAGCACTTAGCTCCGCGCTCGTGAGAAGATGTCCAAGACTAGATTAGGTGCCAGACGCGGCCTTTCTGTTCGCTTTCATTCGCCTTTTTTCCATTGGTTGTACTTTTCCTCTGCTGGATTTAAGTTGGATTCGAATTTGAACTTTGCGTGTGTTCGGGGAAGGGGTGCTTGGTCTCATTTGAACCATTTCTCGCGTTTTGGTCACCACCTCACCACAGCTGCCTCCCCTCACGAGCCCCTCGCGAGCCGGGCCAGGCCTAGCTCGAGCACGGCTCAGACCGCCGCTATCGCTCCCTCGTGAGGTGACCTTTGGTGCTTACGGAGATTATTTCCCCATAAAAGGCCCGGAGCCTGTGAAGAAGGCGAATGCCTGTGAAGCTATCGCGTTTGCGAAAAGGCCCGGAGCCTGTGAAGAAGGCGAATGCCTGTGAAGCTATCGCATTTGCGAAAAGGCCCGGAGCCTGTGAAGAAGGCGAATGCCTGTGAAGCTATCGCGTTTGCGAAAAGGCCCGGAGCCTGTGAAGAAGGCGAATGCCTGTGAAGCTATCGCGTTTGCGAAAAGGCCCGGAGCCTGTGAAGAAGGCGAATGCATGTGAAGCTATCGCATTTGCGAAAGGGCCCGGAGCCTGTGAAGAAGGCGAATGCCTGTGAAGCTATCGCGTTTGCGAAAAGGCCCGGAGCCTATGAAGAAGGCGAATGCCTATGAAGCTATCGCGTTTGCGAAAGGGCCCGGAGCCTGCGAAGAAGGCTAGCGCCTGTGAAGCCCTCTGCCAGCGGCGCCAGCGCATTCAACCACGAAACACACGGGACACCCCATCCCCACGCAAGTTGCGTCCAAGCCCACACAAAACAAGGTAAACCGCCCAATCGCCGGGCGCGGGCGCCCGCGCAATACAATAGTTGCCAAGTCCGGCGAATACAGGTTTTTACATGAGGGGATTCCCCTCCCAAAATGCTCTCACAGCCTTTAGGCCAAATACCTGAGTTCTATTCATGTAGGGTAGAAAGATAGGGGCGGAGCAAGCTCAGTCGGATAGATCCACCAATGCGTCCTCGGGGGTGCCTCCTGAGCTGTCGCTGGTGTCGCTAAACCCGCCTTCGTCGTCCTCGTCACCACCAACGGCGTTGGGGTCATCCACCGCGCCATCTTCGTCAGCGCCCATGATCACGCCATCATCATCTGAAGTGAAGGCCCGGACAAGAGCGTCCACGTTGTCCTCTACCCAGTCCGCCAGGTCACCTCAGACGGCCTGGGGGACTGGGGCAATGGCGGCGTTGAAGTCGAAGTGGGGGTTCTCGTTCTGAAGATGGCTGAAGACACGGGAGAAGGCGCGCTTGAGCAAGGCGCGGCTCCTCTCCTCCACCAACCTACCTGCCCTGCCCGATCGCTCCTCCAACTGCGTCACCACAGCAGTGAAGAACTGCACGTTGCCGGTGTAGTTGGTCGTGCGCGGCTCGTCAACAGCCGCCTCGCAGATATTGCCCAAGGCCACGTTGGCCCGCGCCCTGAGTACGGCGAGCATGGGAGCGTGCACATGCTCCAGGACCTGCCGCTGGCGTATCTCGTCGGTGTTCCGGCGCCCAACGGCCTCAGCATCCTCCAGACGCTGACGGAGGAGGAGCACCTCGGCTTGAGAAGCGGTCAACTCCTTTCGTGCCGCCTCGAGAGCGGCCTGGGAGGCGTCGGCCCGCTGCATCGCTTCGTCCCGTTGGGTCCTCAGGGCCGCGGTTCTCCCCTCGGCCTCGATCCGGATCAGCTCCAGCCTCCCCTCAAACTCGTGCTCAATGCTTCGACGCGCTATCGCCACCCGATGGCCAACTTCTTCCAGAAGACGCGCTTCCCGAGCGGCAACATCGTCTTCCGCCCGTGTCACCAGGCGCTCCCTCGTCTCCAGCCGCTCGTACTCGTGAGCGCGCTCTGCGGCTTCCAGGGTCAACGTCTCCTCGCGCCTCCGGAACTCAGCGGGGTCTCCGGAGGCCACCTTCATCGAGGCAAGGGCCGACTCGCGCAGCTCCGCTTGCTCCTCCAGTGAGTGGCACCGGGCCAAGAGCTCCCAGGCCCGTTCATCTGCCGCCTCTCGCCGCCGGTCCGCTTCCCGGGCCTCCTCAATGGCCTGGGATCATGCCACCCGAGAAGCTTCCAGCGCCACCCTCGCCTCTTCATCATCAAGATCGCGTTGGCGGCGCGCGAGGTTGGTGGCTGCCTCAAGCCCGCGCCTCTCTGCGACTAGACGCAGGCCCGCGGCCTCCAGGCGCGCGTCCTCACCGGCGAGCTCCTCCCCGAGCAACTCCACCGCGCTGGTCGCCCTTCGAAGAAACTCTCGACGGCGAGCACGGCGCTCTTGGGCGCGTCCGAGCAGGTCTTCCACATCATCGCCTGCCCCGAGCAGGCGCCGGGAACCATGGACCATCAGTCCCCCTCCGGGCAGGGGGCTGGGGGCTGGCGCACTCCCGATGGCCGGGCGCACCGTACCAGAAGCCCGGCCTAAGGCCAGCCCATCTCCAGGAGCAGGGCGCAGGGGGCTCCCCGACCAGCCACAGCCTACGGCCAGCCGGGAAGCCCACGGCAGGCTGGCCATGTTGAAGAAGGGCTCGCGGAGGAAGATTGGAGGAGAAGAAGGACCGCGACGCGCCTCAGGGCGATCTCCCCCCTTGTTCGCCCTCACCACCAGGGCAGTGCTACTCGGAGCGCTTGAGGACGGCAAGGGAGGCGGCAATTCAGCAACTCCCATGAGCTCAGCCGGGAGAGGCCTGCAGAGTAAGGATCAGTATACATGGAGATGGGACCGGGAGCCAAGAAAAAGAGAACTTACTCGTCGATGGCGTAGTACTTCCGGCGCTTCAGCAAGGGACAAGAAAAGTCGTCACCCAGGGCCTCCCTTTTTCTCCGGAGGGCCTCGAAGTCCACACGGAAGCGGCCCAATATGAGGGTGCAGGGATCAACCTGCGATGAAGATGGATTATCGAAGCGATTTGCCTCGGGAGCGCTTTCCTCACTCGCGCCGTCAACAGCCATGAGAGAAGACGCGGCCAGGACCTCAGGAGCCTCGGCCTCAGGAGCCAAGGGCGACTGCACGTTGTCCTCAGCCTCCGCGACGCGAGCCTCGGGAGTTGTCCCCTCAGGAGCATCTCCATGCCCAGTCACCTCATCAGGAACCTTCTCGGCCTCTGCGGTCTCCTGCCTCCCGATTCCACCACGCGAGGAGGATTCGCCTTGGCCAGCGGGAAGGATGGTGACCACCACAGGATTCTCGCGGGGCCCTAGGAGGCCAGCAGGGCATGGCCCCCATTCATCAAAGGAGGGCATCTGCCTCACGAGTTCATCCTTGTTATGACAAAGATACAGCAGGGGCCCTCCATGCCGAACGCTGCCCGGGTTGGGGTCGCCAATCAAGGCTAGAAGCACTGTGCTTAGCGCCTGGGGCACCAGGTCTTCCTCCTGAAGCCTCATACGATCACCAGACCCGCTGAAGGACCACATCCGGCGGGAGTGACGCTGGAGAGGAGCAATGCGGCACAGCAAGAACTCCTTCACCACCTTGCGTGCTGTCACGCCGAGCCCTTTCAGGAACTCGAAGCGATGCCAGACGAAGGCGAGCCAGGGGCTCACGAGCGTCTCCTGGCCCCAGCCTGAATTGGGCATAGCGGGCAAGATTGGCTTCTCCAGCAGGGGGCTGGGCACCCCGACGTCGACGTATAACCATCGCTCCCAGAACCCGGGTGAAGGCGAAGGAAGTTCAAAGTCAATCCCTGAAGCCGCCGTTTCAGATGCGGCAATGAAGCTCACACATGCTGAACATTGAGTAGGATCAGCCAGGCGAAGGGAGAAGAAGTGGCGCAGCAAGGCAATGGAGGGCGCGATGCCCATCATCGCCTCGCAGACGAAAGCAAAGACTGATAGGAGCACAATGGATTCGGGACCCATATGCATCATATGGATCTGGTAATGGGAGAGGACGACATTGAAGAAGTCAGAAAAGGGGGGAATCAGACCCGCCCACAAAGTGTCGGCAAAGCAAGGGACCTCACTGATTATCTGATCCGTGGGGAAGCGAGACGTAGGCCAGGCCGTCGTCCTCCCACACTCGTTGAAGACAGTGGCCAGAGCCGGGATAAGCTTACCCAGGCACTCCAGATTGAGTATGGTCGACCGCCCGATGGCGGGGGCCGCCGACGGCGACGAGCTCGGCGGAGGCAAGGGCTTCTTCCCTTTCTCCTCCTTCGTCGGAGCCATGGCGATGAGGAGAAGGAGAAAGATGTGAGATTGGATTGAAGGCAGGAGCCGGAGTCAGAGTTCGGAAGGAGGAAGAGCAGGAGACGGTCCAGCAGCAGGAAAGAGGGGCAGTTGTGTACGACTGCGGGGCAACCTAGCACGGCGCGGAATAAGGGAGCATGGGTGAACAGTACCTCCCACGTCCAATCAACCACCACGCGGCGCCCAAGGCCGCAGGCTGTTAGGGCCTGCGACGCTTCGCCCTTGCCCTTTTCGCCTCTCGGCACGGCCAAGTCCGTGCGCACCTTGGGCCCGGGGGCTACTGTCGGCGTTCTGGGAATGGGGGTCCCCAGAGTTGCCTGCCTGCGGCCCACGGCGTGGCTAAAGTGGGGGCCTAGCATGGCCCAGCTTCATCAACACGAGACTCAAGACCCTCGCGAGGGGCCAAGCCTCGCGGGGCGGACGACGCAGCGCTTCCTCAGGCACGGCCTCCTCAGGCTGGCTCGCGAGAAGGCGGAGAGATCAAGGCGGGGTACCTCACGAGGTGCCAATGACGCAAGCCATGACGACCAAGGGTGCCAGGCGGGCGCCAGCCCGCACAGCGTCTCCCTTTCCTCTTTGGTGCAAAGGGGGCAAGCGCAGGCGAGAGGATCAAGAAAAGGCATCCATTTCGGTGCAACGAGACCAAGACCAGTCCAACGGTGGGAAGGAGGTCACCATGGAGCCCAAGACGGCATCACCACAGGGCCTTTGGCAGGCGAAGACCAACTTTAGTGAGGATAAGCGTACCAGATGTTCCCCTTCGAATTGGCCAATTGTTGGCGCCCTTCCCGCTCAAATATTTGGGAAGAGGCCTAGGGCCTTTGCCTATAAATAGGACTAGCCACCCCCAGGGTAGAGGGATCTGGACCTGATAGATGCTGATCTGATCGCACAAGAGAGCAACAAGTAGAGAGAGAAAGAGAGAAGGGCGATCGAACTCCCCCTAGCAGTTCATCCCCTCAGCTAAGAACAAGCCCTCGCGAGGCTGTTCTCCCCTGTACTGTTCTTCCTCACCAGCCCAAGAGGCAATCCATCCACCACACACTGGAGTAGGGTATTACACCACCATGGTGGCCTGAACCAGTATAAACCTCGTGTCTCTTGTGTTGTTCTTTGAGTAGTTTAGATCCTTGCGAGACGGAGAGGTAGAGAGCATGATCTCCGCGCGCACCCCAGAGTTCGAACCTTAAGGGTCTGCCGGAACCCGTGATCCGACAGCCGGCCCAGGGCTTTTGAACAGTGCGCCTTCACTTTTCCTATTCCCTCTCGAATTCTTCCGCCATCTCTGTTCTCGTCTAAGCACTGCTGGTCTGTTCGAGCTTCGTCTGCGGCGATGGTGAAGGAGAAGATGGGGGCCCTGGAGCGTGCGAAGAAAGCGACAGCGCAGGCGAAGGCGAGGAAGTCCGATCGGGGCGGATCTTCTTAGAGGTCCGCTCTGCCGAAGGACTGGATCCAGGGCGATTGGATGCCCTCGGTGATTCGGCAAGATGACATCGATGATCTGATCGATGGGGGATTCATTCCCCATGGATCTGCGCGTGTCCCGAGGAACAAGATCGAACCTCAGCCTCGCGAGGGTGAGTGCGTCCTCCTCACCACTCACATCGATCGCTGATTTTCTCTGCCTCCTCATTCTTTCTTCCGGAGTTTCTTGAACTTTTTCGGAGCGCAGCTCCATCACTTTACTCCAAATTCCATCGTGTATCTTGCTGCCTTTGTATCTTTGTGCGAGAATTTCTTGGGTTGTCGTCCCCATTGGGACCTCTTCAAGCACATTTTCACTTTTCGTTCTCAGTCGGTTAAGAAAGCCAAGTCGAGTGACGAAAAGACGCAAGTGATTCAGATGTGCGGGGGTATTGGGATCCAAATGAGAGGCAAAAGTTCTTTTCCAGCTATGACTTTTCCCGAGTCAGTCCGCGGGTGGCAGTCGACCTGGTTCTACTGCAAAGACCAGGCGACTCCAGGACAGGCGACGGACCTTCCCCCTTTCTCCCTGAACCAAGCAGAAAAGCCTTCCTCTCTGAGAGTGACACCAGAAGAGAAGGCGCAAGTCAAAGTGTTGGTCGGTCGAGTGGTTCATCTTGTCCGCGACGGGGTGACCGGCATGGATTTATTAGAGGTCTTCCTCCGGAGGCGCATCCAACCGCTCCAAGCTCGTGACCATCCGATGTGGATGTATTCGGGCCTCGATGACACCACTCGGATTCATCAGGAGGAGGTCGACGACGAAATGTTGGAAGGGTGGTTGTCGAGTATCACAGGGAACAAGGACAACCCCCGAGGAGCCAGGAGGATTCCTCCACTCGACCAAACATACGAAGTAGACCAGGTCCGACTCTGCATCTCTGACTGTAACCTTGCTTTCTTCATTCTGTTCTCTTAGAATCAGTCGATTGACTTTTGTCTTGTTTGTTGTCTTCCAGGCCATTAATGATATGTACTTGATGCCCAACGGGGCGCAAGAGCAGGCCAAGGAGGGGGAGGCGAGCGGAGGCAAAAGTGGGGAGGAGTGGCAATCTGACGGTGAAGGGGAGGAGGATGATGACGACGACTCCAGTGGAGAGGAGGAGGAAGAAGTCGATCCTCCCCGCACGGAAAGGCGATCCAAGCTCACACACGACCCTGCGCGCGAACGTGGTAAGGCGACTGTGCCTGTTGGGCAGTCGTCAAAACGCCCTCGGACGTCTTCCCCAGCGCTGACTGAAAAAGCTCCAAAGCATCCATGAGCGACATTGTCAAAGCCGCCGAAGGCCCTGCCCAAGATGAAGATGACCGTTCCCACCATTTCCAGGTAACAGCAGAACTTGCTTTTTTTTAACATGGACAGACTCTTGGTCAACTCATTGACTAAACCGACTAGTTTCTGAAATCTGTAGTGCTGCTACCTCCGAGATCTCTGCCAAGAACGATGACCAGGAAATGGAAGATGCTGTTACCTCCAACCTTGGTATAATTTCTGATGTTTCACTCTTAGTCAATTGATGGTCTCTTCTGCTCGATTGGATTTTCATCTTTAACTTTGGATTTTTCTTATAGCTCCTCCTCATGTCATTGATCTCCCTGATGATGATGACGAAGTGCCGCTCAGGGCAAGGAAGAATAGGAAGGCGTCAACTGGCAAGACCCCACAAACCGCATCAGCGCCTAAGGCAGTAGTTCAGGAGGGTGGTAATACCACTCGTACTTCTGTGTCCTTCGCTGTGCCTCTGATGAGTGTTCGGCCTTCATCGTCGACTGCTGATCCGCCCTCCCTTTTTGCCACACACCACGTCCCCGAGGATCAAGTGGGTGCTGCTAAGGAGGCTGCACGCTAGGCAGGGATCATGATGGAGCAGGTGAAGGTGGTCCGGGAAGCTAGCCAAGCGGCCTATGATGCCAGTTCAGCTCTTCAAAGTAATGTCCAGGTTAGTTGATCACCGCTTGTTCTGTTGGGATGTGCTATCTGAAGACTCTCTTTTCCGAAGATCTTTGTATCTGTACACCCACTGGGTGTGTCGATTGAATTTTTTGGACTAGTGGGGGCACGCTGAGTGCACCCACTGGGTGTAGTCCCCGAGACTATGGTGGACTGCTGGCAGTCGACTGTAGTCTTTATATTGTGTTGCTTCACTCGAACTTCTTCACTCGGTCTGGTCAGGCCATGTCGAGTGGAATCTTGGAACTAGTGGGGGCACGCTGAGTGCACCCACTGGGTGTATCCCGGAGACCATGGTCGACTGCGGGCAGTCGACTAAGGTTTGAAGAACCCCCCTGTTTTTTTTCATAGATCATGATGAGATCATAACCTCTTAGTCTCTTTCGGTCGAACCAATGGGGGCACGCTGAGTGCACCCACTGGGTGTAGTCCCCAAGACTACTGTCGAATATTTTTGATTCGGCTGTAGTCTTAGAAACGTCACGATTTTTCTCTTAGTTGCTCAGAAGCAACCCACCTTTGATATCTGTCGACTGATTCTTCGCAGAAATCCTGTGAGCTTGTGGCTCGCTATACTGAATTGGAAAACAAACAGATCCAGCTCAACCTTGACTTGAAGCTTGCCCAAGAGAACTTGCAGAAGGCGAGAGATGAAGCAAAAAATATGGCTGGTGAGAATTTGACGACTGTCCTTTCTTTTCTGCCCATTCTTGATGTTGATCTCACTGTCATTTCGTAGATAAAATGGAGAAGGCTCTGAAGAAGAAGGACCATGACCTTGCCGAAGCACAGAAGGTGGCTTTGGACAAAACGAAGCTTGCGGAAGAAAAACTGGCTTCAGTCAGTAACCTTGAAGAGCAGAACTCTAAACTGAAAGCTGCTCTTGACGTGGCCAACCAAGAGGTCAGCCGTCTGAAGAATGATAAGATAGCTCTGAGTGACAAGGCAAGTGAACTGGCAGGGAAGAGGAACGATCTGGAGGCTTATCTTGGAGGGCTCACCAAGAAGTTATTCGTCATGCTTGAAGGTAATCTATCCTACCTGACTGACCTATTTTCATCGACGTAAAGCCACTGACTTATCTTTGAATTGTGCTTACAGAATTTTGCCAGAACTTCGAGGAGGAGACCAGTCGAGTGGAGACGAGCTTGGACCCCATTAATTCTCCGGTGAAGGATGAGGCTGCTATGAACGTGCTCCGACTGGAGTCTCGTGTTGCTGGTGTGGTTGACTACCCTGCTCGACTGAAGGTTGCGGCGTCGTGGATCGACACGGCGCTCTGGCCTGGAACGACGCTTCAAAATGACCTCGAGTCTCTGATGACTCGACTGAATGAAGTTCCAGGTCGAGTGCGGGAATGGAAGAAATCTTCTGCTAGGTGCAGCGCTGACGTTGCTCTGTCCTTGGTCCGTGTTCACTGCAAGGAGGCGCGAGAGGAAAAGATGGCTACTATCCAAGTTGCCAATACCAGGAGGCACAACTTTCAGTCTTTCATGGAGACCTTCATTGCTGCTGCCACTCGGATTGCTGACGGGATTGACTTGGACCAGTTTGTCGCACCCTCCAGTCCTCTGCCTGAGGAGTAAAACTTCTATGCTTCACCTTAAATTTGCCTCGGAATGCCGAGTGGATTTTGTAACCGTTAAACTCTGTCGGGCTGAATGCTCGAGTACTTTGATCTGCGGTCTGGGACCTTTAGGATTTATCTGAACTTGGTTTATCGTTGAATATCTTCATGAATTCTCTGTCGAGTGGAACTTGTTCTTCACTCGAGATAACTTTTGTATTTGTGGCGCAGCTCCGAAGGAGAAGGTAGTAGTCGACCTGCACCTCGTCGTCCTTGCGGATCAGGATGGAGCGCACGTTGTACTTGTGGCGAAGCTCCGAAGGAGAAGGTAGTAGTCGACCTGCACCTAGCCGTCCTTGCGGATCGGGATGTGTTTCGTACTTAGGCGAGTACTGGACTGAAGCTAAGCCCCCGAGTGGGAGGGTCGCTCTCCACTCGGTGGGATTTTCAAACACTTAGGCGAGTACTGGACTGCAGCTAAGCCCCCGAGTGGGAGGGTCGCTCTCCACTTGGTGGGATTTTCAAACACTTAGGCGAGTACTTGACTGCAGCTAAGCCCCCGAGTGGGAGGGTCGCTCTCCACTCGGCGGGATTTTCAAACACTTAGGCGAGTACTG
>NC_041389.1:448403050-448403610 GCF_002162155.2 Triticum dicoccoides | reverse complement strand
GGGATGGAGTGCATGTTGTATTTGTGGCGAAGCTCCCAAGGAGAAGGTGGCAGTCGACCTGCGCCTCGTCATCCTTGCGGATTGGGATGGAGCGCACGTTTTATTTGTGGCGAAGCTCCCAAGGAGAAGGCGGCAGTCGACCTGCACCTCGTCGTCCTTGCGGATTGGGATGGAGCGCACGTTGTATTTGTGGTGAAGCTCCAAAGGAGAAGGTGGCAGTCGACCTGCACCTCGTCATCCTTGCGGATTGGGATGTGTTTCGTACTTAGGCGAGTACTGGACTACAGCTAAGCCTCCGAGTGGGAGGGTCGCTCTCCACTCGGTAGGATTTTTCAAACTTAGGCGAGTACTGGACTGCAGTTAAGCCCCCGAGTGGGAGGGTCGCTCTCCACTTGGTAGGATTTTTCAAACTTAGGCGAGTACTGGACTGCAGCTAAGCCCCCGAGTGGGAGGGTCGCTCTCCACTCGGTAGGATGTTTCGTACTTAGGCGAGTACTGGACTGCAGCTAAGCCTCCGAGTGGGAGGCTCGCTCTCCACTCGGTAGGATTTTTCAAACTTA
>NC_041389.1:448380899-448402974 GCF_002162155.2 Triticum dicoccoides | reverse complement strand
GAGTACTTGACTGCAGCTAAGCCCCCGAGTGGGAGGGTCGCTCTCCACTCGGCGGGATTTTCAAACACTTAGGCGAGTACTGGACTGCAGCTAAGCCCCCGAGTGGGAGGGTCGCTCTCCACTCGGTAGGATTTTTCAAACTTAGGCGAGTACTGGACTGCAGCTAAGCCCCCGAGTGGGAGGGTCGCTCTCCACTCGGTAGGATTTTTCAAACTTAGGCGAGTACTGGACTGCAGCTAAGCCCCCGAGTGAGGCTAGCTCACCACTCGGTAGGATTTTCAAACACTTAGGTGAAACGGGTTCGCATCTAAGCCTCCGAGTGAAAGACTTGCTCACCACTCGGTAGGAATTTTTTTTTACAAACTTAGGCGAAACGGATTCGCAGCTAAGCCACCCACTGGGGGATTTCTCACGCAAACAAAAGCAATAACAATCACTGGGAAAATTATAACGCTCTTGTCTTTGATAAATAAACTACAGAAGTTTTTCTTATTACATCTCATCCGAGTGAGAATTCAAGTATAAAAGGGGCGGAGCAGCTCCGCATTCCAGGCTCGTGGCTCATCAATCTGGCAATCGACATTATAACGGTGGTACGCTCCATTGTGGAGGACTCTGGTGACGATGAAGGGACCTTCCCAAGTAGGAGCGAGTTTGTGTGGTTTCTGTTGATCCACTCGGAGGACCAAGTCTCCTTCTTGGAAGACTCGACTCTTCACATTTCTGGCATGGAATCAACGCAAGTCTTGCTGATAGATGGTCGATCGGATCATGGCCATTTCTCTTTCTTCTTCTAGGAGGTCGACTGCGTCCTGCCGGGCTTGTTCTGCTTCATCTTCAGAGTAGAGCTCAACTCGGGGTGCATTGTGAAGCAGGTCACTCGGCAAAACTGCTTCAGCTCCGTAGACCAGAAAGAATGGGGTTCTTCTAGTCGATCGGTTCAGGGTTGTCCTCAATCCCCAAAGAACTGATGGAAGCTCATCGACCCATGCACCCGCTGCGTGCTTGAGATCGTGCATCAGTCGGGGTTTCAGTCCTTTGAGAATTAAGCCGTTTGCTCTTTCCGCTTGTCCATTCGACTGGGGGTGAGCGACTGAAGCGTAGTCGACTCGTCTGCCTTGAGAGGCGCAAAATGCTTTGAACTTGTCAGAATCAAAGTTTGACCCATTGTCAGTGATGATGCTGTGCGGAACTCCATATCTGAATACCAACTCTCTAATGAAACTGATAGCAGTGCAAGCATCAAGATTCTTGATAGGCTTAGCTTCAATCCATTTGGTGAACTTGTCAACTGCTACTAGCACATGAGTGAAACCGCTCCTGCCCGTTCTTAGTGGTCCAACCATGTCCAGTCCCCAAATAGCGAAGGGCCAGACAAGTGGAATGGTCTTCAGGGCTGACGCGGGTTTGTGCGACATATTGGACTAAAACTGGCATCCTTCACATTTGTCGACTATCTCTTTCGCCATTTCATTTGCCCTTGGCCAGTAGAATCCCGCTCGGTATGCTTTAGCCACAATGGTCCGAGAGGACGCATGATGACCACAGGTCCCTGAGTGGATATCATCAAGGATTATCTGACCTTCTTCTGGTGTTACACACTTCTGACTGACTCCAGTCGCGCTTTCTCTATACAACTGTCCCTTTATGACTGTAAAGGCCTTGGATCGACGGACGATCTGTCGAGCCTCTTCTTCGTCCTCTGGGAGTTCTTTCCTTAGGATGTATGCGATGTACGGTACCGTCCAATCGGGAGTGATGACCAAAACTTCCATGATCAGGTCGACCACAACTGGAACTTCAACTTCAGTCGGATCCGTGGCACTTTTTGGCTGTGGGGCTTCTTTAGTGAAGGGATCCTCTTGAACTGATGGTGTGTGGATGTGTTCCAAAAACACATTGCTGGGAATGGCTTCTCTCTTGGAACCTATTTTCGCCAAATCATCAGCTGCTTGATTTTTCAGTCGGGGTATGTGATGAAGTTCTAACCCCTCGAATTTCTTCTCCAGCTTTCTCACTGCATTGCAATAACCAGTCATGGCTGGACTTCTGACGTCCCACTCCTTCATCACTTGATTAACCACCAAATCTGAGTCGCCATAGACCATGAGGCAACGGAAGCCGAGTGAAATGGCCATGCGCAACCCATACAAAAGTGCTTCATATTCTGCTTCGTTATTGGAGGAATCAAAGTAGATTTGAAGAACATATCTGAGCTTATCTCCTCAGGGGGAAACCTATACTACCCCAGCACCGGAACCATTCAGCATCTTGGAACCGCCGAAGAACATGGTCCAGTGCTCCGAGTGAACTTGAGTCAGCAGTTGTTGTTCAATCCACTCGGCGACGAAATCCTCTATTGCTTGGGACTTGATAGCTTTCTTTGCTGTAACGCCCTCGATGCGGCTATATCTCCCACGTGTCGAAGCATGACTTAGAGGCATAACCGCATTGAAAGCAATGTCGCAAGTGAGGTAATCTTCACACAACCCATGTAATACATAAGGGAAAATAGATACATAGTTGGCTTACAATCGCCACTTCACACAATACATGAATAAAGCATTACAACAACCAGATACAATCAAGGTCCGACTACGGAACCAAAATAAAAGAAGACTACTCCAAATGCTACACAGATCCCCGATCGTCCCAACTGGGCTCCACTACTGATCAACTGAAACGAAATAACACAAAGAACGAGATCTTCATCGAGCTCCTCCTTGGGCTCGGATGCGTCACCTGCACGGTTTCATCGGCACCTGCAAACTGGTTTTGGAAGTATCTATGAGTCACGAGGACTCAGCAATCTCACACCCGCGAGATCAAGACTATTTAAGCTTAAAGGTAGGACAGGGTAGTGAGGTGGAGCTGCAGCAAGCGACTAGCATATATGGTGGCTAACATACGCAAAAGAGAGCGAGAAGAGGTGGCAAAAGCACGGTCGAACAACTATGATCAAGAAGTGATCCTGAAACTACTTACGTCAAGCATAACTCCAACACCGTGTTCACTTCCCGGACTCCGCCGAGAAGAGACCATCACGGTTACACACGCAGTTGGTGTATTTTAATTAAGATCAACTTCGGGTTTCCTACAACCGAACATTAACAAATTCCCATCTGCCACATAACCGCGGGCACGGCTTTCGAAAGATAATACCCTGCAGGGGTATCCCAACTTAGCCCATGATAAGCTCTCGCGATCAACGAAGGATATTCCTTCTCCTCGGGAAGACCCGATCAGTCTCGGAATCCCGGCTACAAGACATTTCGATAGTAATAAAACAAGTCCAGTGCTCGATGTCGCGCACGCTCGTCGAGTGCTCGCTGGAGGTTCTCCAGTCGAGTGCGCTCGGTCAAGTTGGCCAGGCGCGCGTCCTCCAAGGCACAGGCCTCGGGGGTTTCTTCGACGATAGGAGTGTGCAGCGCATCCATGTTCCGGCGACGAAGTTCCTCTCTCTACAGGGACGTGAGAGGCTCGGGGAGATATTCCTCATGGGGATGCGATGGGTCGCCTCCACCAGCGCCTCCGTCGGCGCGGGGAAAATCGGGAGGGCTGCATGGTCCATCGACCATCAGAACCTCCGCCGCTGGATCACTGCTGTCGCACTCGGATGCGGTCTATGCGAAGCCAGTCGAACAGGCCATAGAGGGATTCGTCGGGCTCGATCGCCGCGACTTGAGGGGTGGCCGACTGGCGTGCCACCGCGTGTCTCACCCACCGCTGAAGTCTCGACCGACCGGAGCGCTTGCGCAGGCGGGAAACAGGGAGGGAGGACAACACAGGGGCCGACCAATAATGGGTCGACGGTTGCTGCAAGAGGATGCCGCGGACGCACGCGCGGAAGTGCGTTGCCCCGCGGACAGGGAGTGCGTCGACGTCGAGCGGAGCCTCCTGAAGCCAAGCAGAGTCGTCGGCGATGAACGTGAGTGCACCGAGACGGATCTCGCGGCCCTCCACCAAAACTCCGCCAGAAACCATGATGATTTGGATTGGAAAAAATTGCAACTTCTCCAACAAGTCGCTAAGACACCTGCCCCACGGTGGGCGCCAACTGTCGTGGTTCTAAGTCTGATAGTAATGTAGGGGGTAGGTATGGAGAGGCAAGATCCTAGCTATGGAGTAGTTGTAAGCACACGAGGTTTACGAGTTCAGGCCCTTCTCGGAAGAAGTAATAGCCCTATGTCTTGGAGCCCGGAGGCGGTCGACTGGATTATGTGTGAATGAATTACAGGGGTGCGAACCCTTTACACTGTGGAGGGGGGCTTATATAGAGTTCTCCAGACCCCTCCGGCCCTCAGTTATGCAGGGTTTAAAGTACATTAAGGTGAGGCGTTACTGGTAACGCCTCTAATAAAGTGCTATGATGACCATAAAAGCTACTCAATGACCGACCATTAGCGTGCAGAGTGGCTTTAGGTCTCCTGGCCGTCGAGTGGTTGGATCTTGGTCGAGTGATTACTTCATGGTCGAGTGTCTTCGAGTTTGTCGACTGGAACACCTCCAAGTCGATTGAAAGGTGATTTCTTCTAGGGATGTCCTGGGGTAGGGCAGTTAGGACAGGTCCATGACCCTACCCTAGGTACATGGCTTCATCAGCGGCCATCTTATTAACTAAGGTGGCCTGCTTATCCAAAATTTCAGCTATTAACTTCTCAAGACGAGCAATTTGGGATCTCAAACCATCAAATTCTTTAGACATATCATCGAGCTCTTTATTCATATAACTCATAAAGCTTTTTTGTTCCTTAAGCTCGTTTCTTAAGAAATTATTATGCTCAAATTGTAAGACCATAAAACTCCTAACGTTGCTTTCGATTTCTTCTAACCTTTTAAGGTGAAGATCACCAAATCTGGGAAGAGCCATCGTAACAAACAAGCAATCCAACACACGAGCAAACAAGAAGCAAGCAAAAAAGGCGAACCGAAAAGAGATGGTGAATAAAAATGGCAAGGGTGAAGTGGGGGAGAGGAAAATGAGAGGCAAATGGGAAATAATGTAATGCGGGAGATAAGGGTTTATGATGGGTACTTGGTATGTTGACTTTTGCGTAGACCTCCCCGGCAACGGCACCAGAAATCCTTCTTGCTACATCTTGAGCACTGCGTTGGTTTTCACTTGAAGAGGAAAGGATGATGCAGCAAAGTAGCGTAAGTATTTCCCTCGATTTTTGAGAACCAAGGTATCAATCCAGTAGGAGGCTACGCGCGAGTCCCTCGCACCTACACAAAACAAATAAATCCGCGCAACCAACACGATAAGGGGTTGTCAATCCCTACACGGTCACTTACGAGAGTGAGATCTGATAGATATGATAAGATAATATTTTTGGTATTTTTATGATAAAGATGCAAAGTAAAATAAAAGGCAATAAAAATAACTAAGTCTTGGAAGATTAATATGATGGAAAATAGAACCGCGGGCCATAGGTTTCACTAGTGGCTTCTCTCAAGAGCATAAGTATTTTACGGTGGGTGAACAAATTACTGTTGAGCAATTGACAGAATTGAGCATAGTTATGAGAATATCTAGGTATGATCATGTATATAGGCATCACGTCCGAGACAAGTAGACCGACTCATGCCTGCATCTACTACTATTACTCCACACATCGACCACTATCCAGCATGCATCTAGAGTATTAAGTTCATAAGAACAAAGTAACACTTAAAGCAAGATGACATGATGTAGAGGGATAAATTCATGCAATATGATAAAAAAAACCATCTTGTTATCCTCGATGGCAACAATACAATAAGTGCCTTGCTGCTCCTACTGTCACTGGGAAAGGACACCGCAAGATTGAACCCAAAGCTAAGCACTTCTCCCGTTGCAAGAAAGATCAATCTAGTAGGCCAAACCAAACTGATAATTTGAAGAGACTTGCAAAGATAACCAATCATACATAAAAGAATTCAAAAGATTCAAATATTGTTCATAGTTAAACTTGATCATAAACCCACAATTCATCGGTCTCAGCAAACACACCGCAAAAGAAGATTACATCGAATAGATCTCCACGAGAGAGGGGGAGAACATTGTATTGAGATCCAAAAAGAGAGAAGAAGCCATCTAGCTAATAACTATGGACCCGAAGATCTGAGGTAAAGTACTCACACATCATCGGAGAGGCAATGGTGTTGATGTAGAAGCCATCCATGATCGATGCCCCCTCCGGCGGAGCTCCAAAATAGGCCCCAAGATGGGATCTCGTGTGTACAGAAGGTTGCGGCAGTGGAATTAGGTTTTTGGCTCCTTTTCTGATCGTTTGGGGTACGTAGGTATATATAGGAGGAAGGAGTACGTCGGTGGAGCAACATGGGGCCCACGAGGGTGGAGGGTGCGCCTGGGGGTATGCGCGCCCCCTACCTCGTGGCTTCCTCCTTGATTTCTTGACATAGAGTCCAAGTCCTCTGGATCATGTTTGTTCCGAAGATCACGTTCCCGAAGGTTTCATTCCGTTTGGACTCCGTTTCATATTCTTTTTCTGCGTAACTCTGAAATAGGCAAAAAATAGCAATTCTGGGCTGGGCCTCCGGTTAATAGGTTAGTCCCAAAAATAATATAAAAGTGAATAATGAAGCCCAATAATGTCCAAAACAGAAGATAATATAGCATGGAGCAATCAAAAATTATAGATACGTTGGAGACGTATCAGTAAACACGATCTAATCTTGTTCATGCTCAACACAAACACAAAATAACATTTATTCAGGCTTAACACTAATCTTGGAAACACTTCCAACACACATCGTCACCTCGCCCTTAACTAGTCTCGTTTATTCTGCAACTCCTGGTTCGAGTTACTAATCTTAGCAACTAAATCGGTATCAAATACCTAAATCTTGAAGTTATGCTTGTTTTGCTTTCCTATGCTAGTTGATTCTTGTTCCCATAAGTTGTTTGCTCACAAAATCCCTATGCATAGGAAGTGGGTTAGACTTAAATGTGCTTGCCACACATGTTTCATGATGCCCTCTTTGCGTTTCAATTCTTTACTTTTTTGCGAGCATCATTGAAATCATCATGCCTAGCTAAAAAGGCATTAAAGAAATGCGCTTGTTGGGAGACAACCCAATATTTATCCTTATTGTTTTTGTGTGTTCACATGATTAAGCTACTGTAGTAATCATGTTTTATAGCTTTTGTTGCAATAAAGTGCCAAGTAAGACATTTGGGATGGCTTACGGTGATAGTTGATTTGATCTTACTGAAAAACAGAAACTTTTGTGCTCAGGAAAACAATTCTGATTTTTAACAGAAGCGTGATAAAATACTGATTCTTTTTTAAGAAGATTAATAAACAAATTTCCTAGGTTTTCCTAATTTTTCAGAATTTTTGGAGTAGCATTGAGGGAGTCCTGGACTAAGGGGTCCTCGGGCGTCCGGCCTGTTAGCCATGGGCCGGACTAATGGGCTGTGAAGATACGAAGACTAAAGACTGCACCCGTGTCCGGATGGGACTCTCCTTGGCATGGAAGGCAAGCTTGGGGACCAAACATGTAGATTCCTTCCTTTGTAACCGACCTTGTGTAACCCTAGATCCTCCCGGTGCCTATATAAACCGGAGGGCTTAGTCCGGAGGGGGGAGATATTCATAATCATAGTCATACAGGCTAGACCTCTAGGGTTTAGCCATTACGATCTCGTGGTAGATCAACTCTTGTAATACTCATATTCATCAAGATCAATCAAGCAGGAAGTAGGGGATTACCTCCATAGAGAGGGCCTGAACCTGGGTAAACATCGCGTCCCCTGTCTCCTATTACCATCGACCTTAGACGCACAGTTCGGGACCCCCTACCCGAGATCCATCGGTTTTGACACTAACATTGGTGCTTTCATTGAGAGTTCCACTGTGACGTCGATGACAGGATCGATGGCTCGCCTTGTTCTCAAGTACAATTTCATCACTGGAGGAGCACTGGCCCCAGGACAAACCCTCCGGCTGGGCGGCTTTACCATGACCATCCATTCGGTCATTGAGCCGACAATGACCTCCCGGGTCATCGAAAATCCCCTTCATATCGACTCCAAACACTCCAAGCAGATGGATCCAGCGGAGCTTTCGTCTTTAAACAAGCTCCTAGATCGCATCGGCGCCCTGGGGGTTGCTATAGACTACGATCAAATTGGGCTTAAACCCGATCAGAGAGAAACCAAATCTCCGCCGATCACCCACCAGATAGCGGTAGTCGAGGAGCAAGATGATGACTCTTCCTCCATACTATGGACGGACTATGTCCGGATCTCCGGTTTCGAAGAGCCGGACACCCACCTGCAAGGAGATGTACCCTGCCCTCCGAACATAGAATCGGATGACGGGCCTAAGAAATCGATGGATATCCCGGAGCCCGATCTGTTAAGCTCGGAGGACCTCCAGACTCCGGATCCAAAATTGGGTCAGGGTTCGGATTTAAATCCACCCACCCACCCAAATATAAGTGCTCTCATGAGCATACAACAACAGTCTCAGGAAATGGTCCACCACTTCTGGGCCAGATTCCTTCTTGTCAAAGATAAGATTAAAGATTGCCGCGATGAGGAAGCGATCTCAGCGTTCCACAATAATTGCACGGACGAAGGAATCCTCAATGCCATCAACCGTCGTCGCCTATTATACTTCGCTGACTTAGCAACTATCGTACAGAAGTACAACACAATGGAAAGCGCCTGGAAGACTCAGGCAGCCCGTTGGGAACCATCGGCCCCCACTCAACCCCTCATTCAGGCGAAAAGGGCACACCCTTGTAACACGCTCGGTCCAATAGTAAAGAAATATAAGTTCATTACGGGGCGCGGAACCGTTCTGGAAGGATGGCTCAATGGGCCATGCAAAATACATGCAACACCAGATAACATACCAACACATAGCCTTAGAGCATGTTGGATACTCCGGCAAGTGGCCAAGAGCGGCGAGGATATCCTCACCAAGAATACCCCAGAACAACACCCCCCCAAAATACGACGACCCCAAAGTACTGACGGTCTTCGAGACATTCGCTTCAAACCATAGGAACAAAAGGGCACTCCGCGGACTCGCTGAAGTCTGCCAAATAGCAGCAATAAATCCTTGGAACGACACGGCTATAAATTTTAATGCCGGTGACGAACCAAAATACAGGACAGTCCGAGCACCAGCTGCCTTGGTCCTCAGTCCAATCGTGGACGGCTTTCGGCTCACCAAGGTCCTCATGGACAGCGACAGCGGACTAAACCTCATATATGAAGATACACTCCACAAAATGGAAATAGACAGGAGCCGCATCGAGCAAAGCAGCACGACCTTCCAAGGAATCATTCCTAGTCGGGAGGCGCGGTGTGTGGGAAAAATAACACTCGGCGTGGTATTCGGCACGCGGGAGAATTATTGGTCCGAAGAAATAACTTTTCAAGTGGCCCCTTTCAACAGCGGATATCACGCCCTCTTGGGGCGAGAGGCATTTACACGCTTCCAAGTTGTACCTCATTACGGGTACATGAAGCTTAAGATGCCCGGGCCCAATGGCATAATCACTCTCGCCAGTGATCCGGACATAGCACTCCGTGCCGAAAATAAAACCGCATCCCTGGCCCTTGAGGCATTATCTGAAGCTCTCGCGGCCGAAGAGTTAACCGCACTGCACTCCACGATGGACAGGGATGATGTGATCTTAGACAAATGCCCCAAATCCACCTCCTTCAAGCCAGCGGAAGAAATAGTCAAATTCCAGGTCCATCCAACGGACCCCAGGAAGACAGCATATATTGGGGCACAACTAGACCCAACGGTCGACGCCGCGCTACGGGATTTTCTTCGCGTAAACTGGGATATATTTGCCTGGGACCCTTCTGACATGCTAGGAATCCCGCGCAAGATGGCCGAACATAGCCTCAACATATTAAAGGGATATAAACCGGTCAAACAAACACTGCGGTGCTTTTCCGAACCCAAACGCCAAGCCATGGGAGAGGAGCTAGCCAAGCTAATCGAGGCTGGATTCATTAGAGAAATAAAACATCCGGACTGTCTGGCAAACCTGGTGATGGTACCAAAGAAGGATAAATCCTGGCGCTTGTGCGTCGATTTTAAAGACCTCAATAAGGCTTGCCCTAAGGATCCCTTCCCCCTCCCCCGCATTGATAAAATCATTGATGCTACCGCAGGACATGACTCGCTGTGTTTCCTCGACGCATATTCCAGATACCATCAAATCAAAATGAAGGAGTCCGATCAAGCTGCAATAGCATTCATCACCTCATAGGGGCCATTCTGCTTCAACACCATGCCCTTCGGGCTCAAGAACGCCGGCGCCACCTATCAATGCATGATCCAAACATGCCTGGAGAAACAGATCGGAAAAACAGTTGAAGCCTATGTGGATGATGTCATAATCAAGACAAGGCACGTCGAAACACTATAGACGACTTATGTCTCACGTTTGACAACCTCCACGCATATGACATTAAGCTCAATCCAGAAAAGTGTGTTTTTGGCGTCCCTGCTAGAAAACTGTTGGGCTTCATTGTTTCCAATAGAGGAATTGAAGCAAATCCAGCCAAAATCCAAGCTGTGTCACAATTGGCTACGCCAACAGACCTTAAACAAGTCCAAAAACTTGCGGGTTGCGTGGCAGCCCTAAGCCGCTTTATCTCCAGATTGGGAGAAAAGGCACTGACACTCTACCGCCTTCTACGGTGAACCGATCACTTCAAGTGGACGGACGCGGCAATAGCCAGACTGGAAGAAATAAAAACCCTCCTAGCGAGCAACCCAATCCTGTCCGCACCAAACATCGGCGAACCCATGTTACTATACATATCGGCAACACATCAGGTGGTGAGCGCCGTACTTGTCGGTGAACGAGAACAGGACGGACACAAATTCCCACTTCAGAAGCCAGTATACTACGTATCCACTGTCCTTACACCATGCAAATCCCGGTACCCCCATTATCAAAAGATAGCATACGCGGTCTTCATGGCATCCCGAAAGCTACGACACTACTTCCAGGAGTGTTCGGTCACGGTGGCTTCTGAAGTACCACTCAACGACATAATAAACAACCGCGACGCCACGGGCCGGATTGCCAAATGGGCCATTGAGCTCCTTCCATTTGATATTACATACAAACCACGTCAAGCTATTAAATCCCAAGTACTAGCTGACTTCATCGCCGAATGGACAGAGGCCGAACTCCCTAAAGAGTACGACACATGTTCCAATTGGGTTATGTATTTCGATGGCTCCAAATTGCTGGCAGGGCTAGGAGCGGGCGTCGTTTTAACGTACCCCACTGGAGACGTCGTTCAGTACATACTTCAATAACCATACACAGACTCCAATAATGCAGCCGAATACGAGGCCTTATTGCACAGTCTCCGGATGGCTGTCTCCATGGGCATACAGTGCCTGGAAGTGCGCGGGGACTCAAACCTCGCAATATCTCAAATAAATGGAGACTTCGATGCCAAAGATCCAAAGATGGCAGCTTATCGTAATGCCTTCCTAAAAATGTCGGTTCGGTTCGAGGGGCTCGAGTTCCATCACGTGGCCCGAGAAAGTAATCAAGCAGCGGACGTTCTTGCTCGTATCGGCGCCAAGCGCGACCCCGTCCCACCTAATATCTTTTTGGAAAGGCTTTTTAAGCCATCCTTGTTGTTGCAGGGGGAAAACGGCAACACTAGTCCGGATCCGAACACAACCCCAGATTCCGAACACACCGATATCATCGGAGGCTCGGCCATCGAAATAACACCATCGGCACATCTTATTATGGCAGTCATTGCCCCATGGACCGAACCCTTCTTGGCCTACCTTAATATGAAGGAACTTCTTGAGGATCAGAATGAGGCCCGCCGCATTGTCCGGCGTTCGAAGGCCTACAAGGTTCATGACGGAGAACTCTATAAGAAAAGCGCTACCGAAGTCCTTCAAAGATGTATCTCCGAGGAGGAGGGGCGGAAGCTCCCGGCTGAGATTCATGCCGGTCTCGGCAGGCACCACGCCGCAGCTCAGGCCCTTGTTAGCAAGGCCTTCTGTATAGGGTTTTATTGGCTGACGGCCCGAGCAGATGCACAGGACCTTGTCCAACGTTGCGTCGGATGCCAACTCTTCGCCAACCAAAGCCATATGCCCCCCACTGCCCTACAAACAATCCCCATCACTTGGCCTTTTGCGGTCTGGGGACTGGATATGGTTGGACCCCTTAAAGGAGGAAGCCATAAGAAAAAATATCTGCTAGTCATGGTGGACAAATTCACCAAGTGGATAGAGGCCAAACCAGTCAAAACGGTTGAAGCCGGACTAGTAATAGACTTTATATCCGGTGTCGTACACCGTTACGGTGTTTCACACAGCATCATCACTAATAACGGCTCCAACTTCACAACCAACGAAGTGAAAATCTGGTGCGCTAATCTGGGCATCAAGCTTGATTACGCCTCTGTTTATCATCCACAGACAAACGGTCAAGTCGAAAGAGCCAATGGTCTTACCATGAGCGGCATTAAACCTAGACTAGTGCGGTCTTTGAAAGAATCAGACAAGAACTGGCTTGAAGAGCTTGACTCCGTACTCTGGAGGCTGCGGACCACACCCAATCGCACTACCGAATACACACCTTTCTTCATGGTGTACGGCGCAGAGGCAGTGCTACCCTGCGATATTATTCATGACTCACCTCGAGTGCACATGTACGAAGAGAGAGAGAGGCCGAGCACGATCGGCAGGACAACTTAGATGCCCTGGAGGAGGAGCGCGACGTCGCAAAAGCCCGTTCCGCATTTTATCAATAGCAGGCTCGCATGTATCAAAGCAGAGAAGTGTGGGCCAAAACTTATAACGTCGGCGAACTCGTTCTACGCCTGCCGGATAAGAAAAAGGACAAACTCAAGCCCAAGTGGGAGCGTCCCTTCATCATCGACGAAGTTCTCACCGGAGGGGCGTACCGCTTGCGTGATGCGTCAGACAATCGACTAGAGCCGAACCCCTGGAACGTGGCCAGACTTCGAAGATTCTATGCCTAGCGCCGAACTCTTTGTTCGTCTCCTTCCCCCTATTTTTTCCATCATTTTTTCTCTCTTTTTGTTTTCTCTCTTTAGCCTTAAAAGCTTTTGTGCGGTTAGACCGTGCACCCCCAACGCATACATCTTCAAGTATGTATGTCTATTATACCTGGGGGCTTCTTGGACAGAAGCTTGCTATTATTATTTTCCGTGCATCAAGCTCATCACATATGCGTTTTCTCCCATATGTACCTTTTCTTCGCCATTATATGCATCGATATGACTTAAGTTTTGGCCAAGCTGGGTTGCCTGGCTCCTGTGCTTATGCCCTACGTTCCCGTTAGTTTGGCTAGGGCATAAAGGGAGAACCTCTGCGATTGTTACTGTCGGTTCATCCGGATGTGTACCTCAGACTAGGTGAAGCCGAAAGCTAGCGTTCTTACGGAAATATTCGGTCGGTGAACTAAAGGTGTTTTTGCATTCGTTCCATCGTGAACCCACAGAAGCTATACACATTGTGATTTCTTCATCATAGTCCGGACATGCACATCGATGCATGCACACCCAGGGAAAGGAACCCTTAACGGAACTATTCTCTCTGGAAGATGTTTCTTACAATTTTAATGTAATATAACATAACTAGCCGGATACAACTTGTCTGTTCAAGCAACTATGACCCCTACGCCTGGTTTTCCCGCATACCCCGGTTTATTTTTCCGCTCAGGTATTCGGAAAACACTCTGCAACTTCAGGTCGAGAAGTCGAAGCGAAAAGGTCGGCCATGACAATCGTTTTACAATCCAGCTAGAAGGAAAGTACATAGTCACTTAGGACTCAAAAACTTCCTCCTCAATACCGTCCAACAGGCGGTCTAACTTACAATCCTGTTGGGAATATCTAGTGGCCAACTCTACTTGGTCATATACTAAACTAATGGGAATTTCTTCCCCATTTGACCCTAGCGGTCCGACCCGGGCCATGTGATTTGGATCCAGCTTGGTATACCGCGTTTTCACCATGGCCCAGACCTCTCGCGCACCCTCTCGGCAGGCTGATATCTTCCATAGTCGGATACACCGCCGCGCTCCCTTGAACAGCTCTACAAGCTCCTCCATACTCCCTGGAGGGGAGGCGGATGGCCAGAAGGCCTTGGCTACACTCCGCATTGCCTGCCGAGCTTGCTCGTGCAATTGCGACAGCCCTTGCAGAAGATCACTTGATGATCCGGACACCTCCTCTTTGGGACGGCCCGTCAACGTACCTACAATCATAGCTATATCAGCTACTTTAACCTCCAAACTATTATAAGGTAAATTCGGCCATGTACTGAATATGCTGCCTCGTAGCTTTTTATTCTCCTTCACGGAGTCGGCTAGCTGGGCTCGCACATCTTTCAGTTCTTCGCCCAGTTTGGTGTTTGAATCCTGGAGTTTGTTTTTCTCCTCTCTGACTCGGGTCAGAACACGCTCGCCTGCGGCATTTAGTCTTTTTGCCTCTTTTTCTCCCGCTTGAGCGGTTTTCAACTTATCTTCCAGTTGATCTGATGATCCTATTATGAGATAAACAACAGTATTAGCACACCTGGTATATAATTTTTATTCCTCGATGGAGGGGATCATTACCAGAGGATGCCTTCTTGGACTTTTTCAGTTCGGCGGTAGCAGCATTTAGTTGTGTCTTACACTGCTCCAGCTCTTGAGCTAGCAGGTTGTTCTTCTCCATAAGAACCTGGTCATACAATGATCCTTAAATCACTTGTGCCAAATGCTTTCAGTCTCGGGGGCTACTAGCATGTGGTTATCCTATTCGGACAAAAGAAACCTTACCTGCACATCCGTTAAGTGCTGCTTTGTGGCTTTGCCCAGCCCATCTCGAGCAGCTCGGATGTATGCGTCAGCCGAGCTGAAGGCATCAAACACATCTTTTGACAAGCCAAGGTCCCGTAAAACGGCCCTCCGGCGTCGATGATTCATGGCGCTCTCCACTTCCCAGTTGGTGATGGACATATCTTCCGAGCCCTCGACCGAAGGACAGTCCGGTGTCATTCCCATATCGGCCCCCGTCTCTCCAACAGGGTCTGCACCCAGGCTGTTGGGAGTACGACTGGCTGAATTCCCGGACATAGTTCGGCGAACCTTTTTCCTGATACAGGACAAACATAATAGTCACAAATGGATGTGACTACTGAAGCATACTTTCAAATCCATACCTCTTCGATGAAGGCCTGACCGTGCCTTCACCGGTCTTCCTCTTAGAGGCCTTGCTCGGCATAGGAGCCGCTCTCTTTGGAGTCACCCCCAGGGTAGCATGACATGCCGAACGCCTCCCCTTTGGAGCATGATACAGTGCGGTGGGTGAGGCAGTGCGAGGAAACTCTTTCAGGGGGATTTCTCCTGATGACTTACGTGGGAAGCAGGAAGAAGACCCGGATAATAGGCGATAATAGCCACTTCTATGCCATCGTAGCTCGCCTGGTGAGGGAGTCCTGGATTAGGGGGTATCCGGACAGCCGGACTATAACCTTTGGCCGGACTGTTGGACTATGAAGATACAAGATTGAAGACTTTGTCCCGTGTCCGGATGGGACTCTCCTTGGCGTGGAAGGCAAGCTTGGCAATACGGATATGTAGATCTCCTTCCTTGTAACCGACTCTGTGTAACCCTATCCCCCTCCGGTGTCTATATAAACCGGAGGGTTTAGTCCGTAGGACACACAAAAAACAACAATCATACCATAGGCTAGCTTCTAGGGTTTAGCCTCTGTGATCTCGTGGTAGATCAACTCTTGTAATACCCATATCATCAATATCAATCAAGCAGGAGTAGGGTTTTACCTCCATCGAGAGGGCCCGAACCTGGGTAAAAACATTGTGTCCCTTGTCTCCTGTTACCATCTGCCTAGACGCACAGTTCGGGACCCCCTACCCGACATCCGCCGGTTTTGACACCGACATTGGTGCTTTCATTGAGAGTTCCTCTGTGTCGTCATCATTAGGCTTGATGGCTCCTTCGATCATCGTTAGCGATGCAGCCCAGGGTGAGACTTTTCTCCCCGGACAGATTTTTTATTCGGCGGCTTTGCACTGCGGGCCAATTCGCTTGGCCATCTGGAGCAGATTGAAAGTTATGCCCCTGGCCATCAGGTCAGGTTTGGAAGCTTAAATTACACGGCCGACATCCGCGGAGACTTGATCTTCGACGGATTCGAGCCCCTACCAAGTGCGCCGCATGATCTTGATGAGCATGATTTAGCTCTACCGTTGGACAGCGTTCAGGAGATCGCACCTGTCACCGCACCGACCCTCAATTCGGAGCTAACTGCACCACCCATGGACGGGTGATTAGACCCCGTACGGATGCCGCAGCTTCAATGGCGATCGAGCCGAACACCAGCCTTACCCTTCACGAGGCCCGTGACTCCAAATTGCCGGACTCTCCTCCGGACTCCGAACCACCCGCGCCCCTACCAATCGAATCCGATTGGGCGCCGATCATGGAGTTCACCGCCGCGAATATCTTTCAGCACTCACCCTTCAGCGACATATTGAATTCACTGAGGTCTCTCTCCTTGTCAGGAGAGTCCTGGCCGGATTATGACCGGCAGGATTGGGATGCGGATGACGATTTGACGCCCACCCACCACCCACTTCGTAGCCACTGTCGATGATTTGACCGACATGCTCGACTCCGACTCTGAAGACATCGACGGTATGGACGACGATGCAGGAGACGAACATGAACCACCGCCCATAGGGCACTGGACAGCCACCTCATCATATGATATATAAATGGTGGACACACCCAAAGAGGGCAATGGCGACGGAACAGCGGGGGATGACCCCTCCAAGAAGCAACCCAAGCGCCGGCGTCAGCGGCGCCGCTATAAATCTCGCCAAAGCAAAAACGGTGATACCGGGACAGGAGATAATAACACCTCGGACAGTGCCGAAGACAACTCCCTCTAGCAAGATTCAGCGTAGGAGGATGGAGAAGCCAGCCCTCCTAAAAGAGCGGCAGATAGAGAGGTAGAGGATGATAATTGCATGCCTCCCTCCGATGACGAGGCAAGCCTCGACAATGATGAATTTGTCGTGCCTGAGGATCCCGTCGAGCAAGAGCGCTTCAAGCGCCGGCTTATGGCCACAGCGAATAGCCTTAAGAAAAAGCAGCAGCAGCTTAGAGCTGATCAAGACCTGCTAGCTGATAGATGGACTGAAGTCCTTGCGGCCGAGGAATATGAACTCGAACGCCCCTCCAAGAGCTACCCAAAGCGTAGGTTGCTACCCCGATTAGAGGAGGAAGCATTAAAACCTACATCCCCAGCGTATGACGCGGCTGACCGGCCACCTCGCGGTCGCGATAGAGAGGCATTTCAGCCAAAAGCTCAAGCTGCACCCCGTCGCCATTCAAACAAAAATGTCAAGGCACAGGGAAATACGCTAGACCTGTGAGATGTATTGGAGGATAAATCAAAGCAAGCAAGATCGATCTACGGATTGTGAAGGCGCCCCACTACGAGAGACGATAGCCGTCACACCGGATACAGTAAAAGTAAATCCGGCCGGGCCGAACACAGCAGACAAGACTCATTCACGCTGCGTCGTGATATAGCCCAGTACAGAGGCGCCGCACACCCCCTATGCTTCACAGATGAAGTAATGGATCATCAAATCCCAGAGGGTTTTAAACCCGTAAACATTGAATCATGCGATGGTACAACAGATCCTGCGGTATGGATTGAGGACTACCTCTTGCATATCCACATGGCCCGTGGGGACGATCTGCACGCCATCAAATACCTACCACTCAAGCTTAAAGGACCAGCTCGGCATTGGCTCAGCAGCCTGCCAGCGGAATCCATTGGTTGTTGGGAAGATCTGGAAGCCGCATTCCTCGACAACTTCCAGGGCACTTATGTGCGACCACCAGATGTCGATGACTTGAGCCACATAATTCAACAGCGAGAGGAATCGGCCAGACAATTCTGGACACGGTTCCTAACCAAGAAAAATCAAATCATCGACTATCCAAATGCAGAGGCCCTAGCAGCTTTCAAGCATAACATCCGCGACGAGTGGCTTGCCCGGCACCTTGGCCAGGAAAAGCCGAAATCTATGGCAGCCCTCATGACACTCATGACCCGCTTTTGTGCGGGAGAGGACAGCTGGCTGGCTCGCAGCAATAACATATCAAAGAACCCTGGTACTTCGGATACGAAGGACGGCAGTGGTAGGTCACATTGCAACAAACACAAGCGCCGCATCAACAGCGACAATACAGAGGATACGACAGTCAATGCCGGATTCAGACGCTCCAAGCCCAGTCAGCGGAAAAAGCCATTCAAACGAAGTACTCCGGGCCCGTCCAGTTTGGACCGTATACTCGATCGCTCGTGTCAGATACATGGCACCCCCGACAAGCCAGCCAACCACACCAACAGGGATTGTTGGGTGTTCAAGCAGGCTGGCAAGTTAAATGCCGAAAACAAAGACAAGGGGCTGCATAGCGACGAGGAGGAGGAGCCCCGACCGCCGAACAACGGAGGACAGAAGGGGTTCCCCCCACAAGTGCGGATGGTGAACATGATATACGCAACCCACATCCGCAAGAGGGAGCGGAAGCGTGCGTTAAGGGACGTATACGTGTTGGAGCCAGTCGCCCCAAAGTTCAACCCATGGTCCTCCTGTCCGATCACATTTGATCGCAGGGACCATCCCACTAGTATCCGCCACGGCGGATTCGCCGCATTGGTCCTAGACCCAATCATTGATGGATTTCACCTCACTCGAGTCCTTATGGACGGCGGCAGCAGCCTGAACCTGCTTTATCAGGACACGGTGCGCAAAATGGGCATAGATCCCTCAAGGATTAAACCCACAAAAACGACCTTTAAAGGCGTCATACCAGGTGTAGAGGCCCATTGCACAAGCTCAGTCACACTAGAAGTGGTCTTCGGATCCCCGGATAATTTCCGAAGCGAGGAGTTAATCTTCGATATAGTCCCGTTTTGCAGTGGCTATCATGCACTGCTCGGGCGAACCGCATTTGCAAAATTCAACGCGGTGCCGCACTATGCATACCTCAAGCTCAAGATGCCAGGACCTCGGGGGGTCATCACAATCAATGGAAACACAGAGCGCTCTCTCTGAATGGAGGATCGCACTGCGGCCCTCGCAGCAGAAGTACAAAGCAGCCTCTCAAGGCAATTCTCCAGTCTGGTGATCAAACGCCCTAACGCCTTCAAGCGCGCCCGGAGTAATCTGCAACAAGACCGCCTGGCACGTTCCGAGCTCGCATAGCAATGCGGCCCCTACCCCAGCCCCAGCCAAATGGTGAAATATGTGCCACGTGTACATAATTACGCATTGAAAATACCATGGGCACAGGGGGGCACGACTATGGCACGCCCCAAAACGCAGCTCAACCGCACTAGGGGCTTCCTACTTTGTTATTTTTTCTCACTTTTAGGACTTTACTCTCTGGAAGGCCTGTCCAGTAGTATAATTGCCGAACACACGATACAAGAACCAGGGGGCGGAAAGCTACTCGCATCATGGAACTCCCAGGTGGTCTCTATAACGAGCGAAATACCTGCTTTAAATACCATTCCGTAGCTTACCCTTGGGGGAGACATGTCAAATAGTCCCATTTTTTTCTTATCGCACCACTTGTATCGTCCCGCTTTAATGCACCCTTTTTTGAATAAACAATGCATAGCACTAGTCTATTTCTGCATTCTCTATTCCTTCCCTTTTTACGTATATATGGTCATTCATGACATTTAGCACCTGTACACTTTGGTACGGCCAATACGCCAGGGGCTTAAGTACCCCATAATATGGCGTGAGAAGTCCGAACACTTTCAAAAGTGCGGCACCCCGAACTTATAGCATTATATGCATCGGCTCCGAATCATGTCTTGGGTCAATAGTTGGGTTTGCCCGGCTCCCATGTTTTGGTACCTTACGTTCCGCTATATCGGCTATGGTAGCACTGGGAGAACTACTGCGATTGTGCCCCGGTTCAGCTGGGCTAAGCACCTCAGTAGAGAAAGCTAAAACTGACCGTCATGATAAGGCGAGAGCTGGTCGCTGTTCGAGAGGTCTCGAGTCCCTAAAGACTTATGCCGCTTAGAGCGAGGAGTCGGCCTTGTCCGGCCTAGGCATGTATAGCGCCCCGAATTCGGCCTACCAAATACCAAGGGCTTCGCCAAAATTTAAAATTATAGAATTCTCTGGCTAAGTGAGAGTGATAAAGCATTATAGTCTGATTGCCTCGTTCGCTGTGCTGAGCACCTCCCTCGAAGGACCCAAGAATGGGAAAAAGAGTGCTCAGGTTTATCCCGAACACCCCAGCACTCGTGGCACGGGGGCAGAAGCCGATGACTCGCCATCTCTCAGATTTAATAAACGGCCACATAGAAGGTAATATTTTAAATTCAAACAAGCGTTGCATAGCGCATATGAACAAGTTTTCAGCGTACAGGGTCACACGAGCGAGTTTACTCAATTATTACGTCTTTGGAACATTCATCCGCCACAAGGCAGGCACCCTTCAGGATGCCCTCATAGTACATTTCAGGGTGGCGATGCTCCTTGCCCTGCGGTGGCCCATCCTTCACCAGCTTCTCAGCGTCCATCTTGCCCCAGTGTACTTTAACACGGGCAAGCGCCCTGCGAAGGACAAGCAGATGGAGCGCTTGATGACCTCAAGCCAAGGACAAGCATCCACAAGCCGCTTCACCAGCCCGAAGTAGCTCCCTGGCATGGCCTCTCCAGGCCACAGCCGGACTATAAGACCCTTCATGGCCTGTTCGGCCGCCTTATGGAACTCGACCAATTGCTTCAGCTGGTCGCTTAAGGGTACCGGGTGTTCAGCCTCAATATACTGAGACCAGAACACCTTCTCCGTCGAGCTCCCCTCCTCGGCTCGGTAGTGCTTTGCGGCATCCGACACACTGCGGGGCAAATCTACGAATGCTCCTGGAGAGCTCCGGACTCGGGTAAGTAACAAGTAATTTACTTTCACATGCTTGCTTTGCATAATGAATGCCTTACATGCCGCTATCTTCTTCATCGCATCAATTTCCTGGAGGGCATTTTGGACTTTGGCCTTGGCATGCTTGGCGCTCTCAAGGGCCGAGGCAAGCTCGGACTCTCGCGTATTCGAGTCAAGCTTCTTGGCAAGACCGAGCTCTTTCTCGGACCGCTCGAGGTTCTGCTTCAGCGCATTGACCTCCGCAGTCAGTGCGGCAGAGGTCAGCAGCGAAGCCTGCATACGCATATCAACATACTGGCATTAGACTCCTGCAAATGTTATTTTGATCCTCTATTCGGCTTTTCTTTATGAACGCCAAACAGAGCACCAGGGGCTACTGTCTATGCGGTAATATTTTCATATATTTTAAATACATACCTCAAAGCCTGTTAGAAGGCTGGCACAGGCTTCAGTCAGTCCGCTCTTGGCGGACTGAACCTTCTTGATCACCGCACTCATAATAGTGCGGTGCTCCTCGTCGATGGAAGCGCCTCCAAGCACTTCCAGCAAATTGTCCGGTGCCTCCGGATGGACGGAGGTCACCGGCACGGGCGGCTTGCCCCTCTTGGTAGGGGGGCGCCTGCCAGAGTCCGGAACCACTGGAGGTTCCGGCGCGATGTTCGGCTGAAGGCCGGACTTGGAGCCCTTGGGAGCCTTGCTCCCTTCGCGCCTGGAGTCCGGGATGTCGCCTTGAGGCGCCCCCAGGACTACCTCCCCTCGGTTCGGAACCCCTTGAGACAATACCTCGTTATTGTCCGTAGGGCAAGGAGAGGAGGCGGTCGGAAGTGAAAAGCTATTCACATATGACGAATCCAAGGAACCGCTCGACGATACGTCGATGCGGGCTCGAGACGGGCTGCATAATCATATTAGGTGTTAGGAGAAACAGTGCGACAACAGGATGCTATGAGTTACTCTGGTATCCGAATACTTACGACTTCGCCAGGGGCTTGGCCCTGGGTGGCCACTCATCTGTGTTGTCGGCGGCGTTGGTGGAGTAGTCGGGAGGGAGAGTCCTTCCCTTCTTGGACCCCCGGCCTCCCCGGT
>NC_041389.1:448320384-448380782 GCF_002162155.2 Triticum dicoccoides | reverse complement strand
GGGAAGAAGCTTCTTTTTCCTCCTCCTCATCTTTGTGGGAGGAGTGCATCTCGGAGTCATCGGACGATGAGTCCGATACCACCTGGCGCCGGGAACTCTTTCGGGTTCCCGTGGCCTTCTTCTTGGCCTTCTTCTCCGGCACCACGTAAGGTGCCGGAACCAGCATCTCCACTAAGCGAGCATCTGCTGGCTCTTCGGGCAGAGGAGCCGGACAGTCAATCTGTTCGGCCATCTCTAGCCATTCCTGTCAAAGGTATGGGAGCTTAGACCCTGCATATGATTATACTGGGGAAAATAAATACCCTGTAAGTAATAAAAGAGCTTACCGCGCTGGCTTGGCGCTGCGCGCTGAGCCCGCAATCCTCGGTGAGGGGAGGGGGAACCTCGACACTCTTAAACAGCACCTTCCAGACATCCTTGTGCATCGTGTCGAAGAGCTCTCTCAGAGTCTGCTGCTGGGCCGGGTCGAACTCCCACAGATTAAACACCCGTTGTTGACACGGGAGGATCCGGTGGATGAGCATGACCTGTACTATGTTGACAAGCTTGAGCTTCCTATTTATCATATTCTGTATGCAGGTCTGGAGTCCGGTCAGCTCTACCGGATTACCCCAGAGCAGGCCCTTCTCTTTCCAGGAGGTGAGCCGCGTGGGGATTCCGGGTCGGAACTCGGGGGCCGCAACCCACTTGGTGTCGCGCGGCTCGGTGATGTAGAACCACCCCGATTGCCACCCCTTTATGGTCTCCATGTAGGAGCCCTCAAGCCATGTGACGTTGGGCATCTTGCCCACCATGGCGCCTCCGCACTCCGCCTGCTGGCCGCTCACCACCTTCGGTTTGACGTTGAAGGTTTTCAGCCATAGGCCAAAGTGCGGCTTGATGCGGAGGAAGGCCTCACACACGACGATGAACGCCGAGATGTTGAGGATGAAGTTTGGGGCCAGATCATGAAAGTCTAGCCCGTAATAGAACATGAAGCCGCGAACGAATGGATGGAGGGGAAACCCTAGTCCGCGGACGAAGTGGGTGAGGAATACCACCCTTTCATGAGGTTCCAGGGTAGGGACGATCTGCCCCGCGGCCGGCAGCCGGTGCGCGATATCCGCGGCTAAGTATCCGGCCCTGCGCAGCCTTTTGATGTGTCCCTCCGTAACGGAGGAGACCATCCACTTGCCTCCCGCTCCGGACATGATTGGAGAAGGTTGAGGAAGAAAATGTGGACTTGGGCGCTGGAGCTCGAGTGTGTGAGAATGGATGAGCAAAGGAGGAAGAAGGCGTGGATGGAAAAAGGTGAATCCTTATCCCTTTATATGGGCGGACAAAACTATGCGTCCCCACCAGCCTGGTAAAACTCGCTTATCCCCCAAGCGCCGTAATTGATCGCGTGGTTGGGTTACCCACGTCTGTATTGATGAGAATCCCACGATAAGGGGACACGATCTCTGCTTCGACAAGACGTGCCAAGGAAACCGCCTCGCAAAACGCGCTGAGGTTGGCTGTAAAAAATGATTCGCATAAGGGCTTGGCTGTGGTGTGATGTCACATTACGGGATACGTCAGCAGATTAGATTTGTGGAAATATTATTCTCTCTACGGTGGTATGTGGAACTTGTTTTGCAGAGCCGGACACGATCCTCATGTTCAAAACCTTCTATGAAGTATTCGGAGGAGGAACCCGCCTTGCAATGCCGAAGACAATCTGTGCGCCGGACTCATCGTCATTGAAGCCTGGTTCAGGGGCTACTGAGGGAGTCCTGGATTAGGGGGTTTCCGGACAGCCGGACTATAACCTTTGGACGGACTGTTGGACTATGAAGATACAAGATTGAAGACTTCGTCCCGTGTCCGGATGGGACTCTCCTTGGTGTGGAAGGCAAGCTTGGCAATACGGATATGTAGATCTCCTTCCTTGTAACCGACTCCGTGTAACCCTAGCCCCCTCCGGTGTCTATATAAACCGGAGGGTTTAGTCCGTAGGACACACAAAAAAAACAACAATCATACCATAGGCTAGCTTCTAGGGTTTAGCCTCTCTGATCTCGTGGTAGATCAACTCTTGTAATACCCATATCATCAATATCAATCAAAGCAGGAGTAGGGTTTTACCTCCATTGAGAGGGCCCGAACCTGGGTAAAAACATCGTGTCCCTTGTCTCCTGTTACCATCCGCCTAGACGCAGAGTTCGGGACCCCCTACCCGAGATCCGCCGGTTTTGACACCGACACCTGGTAAAACACCCCTTCCGCAAGTACCACGAATATATTCGGGTCCTCTTCAAACCTAGGATCAAGCTCCCGGTTGTGGTTCTCCAGCTGTGGGGCGGAGCTGTGAAGCCCCTTGGTGATTTTTCACCAGTGCTATTATAAATAGACGTATTAAGAATTCATTAAAGATGACTTGGAAGGCGGAATGAGTAAAAGAAAAGGGGTCAGGACTTACCCAGCTGGGAGGGTCATACATAGAGTATCCATCTCTGCGCTTGATGCGAAGGAATTCCTCCTCGCCCCTTTAAACAGCCCGGCCAGTATCTTGGCCAGAGCGGCGGGGGTGTCCGGACCTTTCCGACCACAGCGGGAGGCATCGTCCTCCCCATTATAGTGCCACATTGGAAGCCCTCTGTATTGAAGTGGCTAAACCCTCTCGCACTATTGAGGTCGCCATTACCTCAACCATTGTTAGTCCGGACTAGGCGAGCGTCTTTATCTTGCTCATGAGCTGACCAACTTCCGCACTATCATCCTCTTCAAGACTCCGGGGACGCCAATTGTGGCGTTTCTTTAACGGAACGCTTGCAAAATTAGGAAGACCCTTCCGAACTGGGTCGGGAAGTGCGACGTCCTCAATGTAGAACCATTCGGAAGGCCATTCTTTAGATGCCTTCCTTGGTGTGCCGGACAGGTATCCGGTATCGGTGATGCGCCATATTTCGGCTTCGCCCACTTCAAATATTGACCCCTCGTGGTTGAGCGGGACAAGACAGAACAACTTTCTCCACAGTTCAAAATGGTCCTCAATACCCAGAAATTGTTCGCATAAAGCAACATAACCCGCAATGTGTAGGATAGAGGCGGGAGTAAAGTTGTGCAGTTGGAGGCCATAATATTCCAGAAGCCCTCGGAGGAACGGATGAATTGGAAAATCCGATGCCTCTTAGCAGATAAGGGACAAAACACACTCGCTCCCCCTCGGATGGATTGTGGAAGTCCTCCGCCTGGATCTCGCCATTAAAGGAGGCCAACCCTACTCGAACAGGGACCGGATCTGCAGGGGGAAGAAATCCCTGCGTTTGCAACTTCGCCAATTGACTGTGGGACACATAGCACCTCTCCCACTCGCCTTTCTTTGGGTCGGAACGGGAGGAGGAGCTGGGAATGCTAGCCATGTTGGAATGGTCTTTCCTATCAATCTCTAAGGATTTTCTCCGTGTGGTGCCAAATGGATCTGAGATCCAATCTCTTTAAATAGACGCTCTTTCTTGCATGGCTGGGGTGTTATTTGCAAAAAAATACCCTGACCTTCCGCATTCGTTTGACACGTGGAAGCTGAAGTCATCGATGCACAGAAGCCAAGGGGTGTGACATTGAATTAAAGGCCGAACACATTACTTGGAAGTCATCGGAGGAAGAACCCGCCTTGCAATGCCGAAGACAAGCTGCGAGCCGAACACCTCGTCATTGAAGCCTGGTTTGGGGGCTACTGAGGGAGTCCTGGACTAAGGGGTCCTCAGGCGTCTGGCCTATTAGCCATGGGCCAGACTGATGGGCTATGAAGATACGAAGACCAAAGACTGCACCCGTGTCCGGATGGGACTCTCCTTGGTGTGGAAGGCAAGCTTGGCGACCAAACATGTAGATTCCTTCCTTTGTAACCGACCTTGTGTAACCCTAGATCCTCCCGGTGCCTATATAAACCGGAGGACTTAGTCCGGAGGGGGGAGATATTCATTATCATATTCATACAGGCTAGACTTCTAGGGTTTAGCCATTATGATCTTGTGGTAGATCAACTCTTGTAATACTCATATTCATCAAGATCAATCAAGCAAGAAGTAGGGTATTACCTCCATAGAGAGGGCCCGAACCTAGGTAAACATCGTGTCCCCTGTCTCCTGTTACCATCGACCTTAGGGGCACAGTTCGGGACCCCCTACCCGAGATCCGCCGGTTTTGACACCGACAAGCATATATATGGTTGTTGTTCAAATCATTACAGACTGTTCTATTTTTGGCGGATTCCATTTTCAATGCATAATTCGCTTGTTTTCTAGTTTATATGGCTTATATTGCTCAATATAAATTGTAGAAATGATATGGTACAGTAGGCATTGTGTGAGAACAATTATGAATCTTGTCTTTCATAGTACCAAAGTGAATGATTTACTCTTTATCATACTAACCCATCTCACAAAGTTCCGTTAAGTTGTGTGTGATTGAAGTTTTCAAGTTTTGGGTGAGATATCGATACGAGGAGAATAAGGAGTGAAAAGACCCTAAGCTTGGGGATGCCCAAGGCACCCCAAGGTAATATTCAAGGAAGACTCAAGCGCCTAAGATTGGGGATGTCCCGGAATGCATCCCCTCTTTCATCTTCGAAACTATAGGTATACCTTACTCGGAGCTATATTTCTATTCATCACATGATATGTGTTTTGCTTGGAGCGTATTTTCATTTTACTTGCTTTTTGAATAAAATCATTGGATCTGAAATCTTGAATGAGAGAGGGTCGTCACATGGCTAGTTAACTATTTGACTACTCATTGTTCTTCACTTACATCTTTTTGGAGTAGTTTGTCATTTACTCACATGCTTCACTTATATCCTATGAGTAAATGGTTGAATGAATTGAATATCATAGGTCTGAAATTATATATGATTCATATGATTATCCCATGGGGAGTAATGACTTCACTTATAAGAAGTACAAGTGGTAAAATTTATTGAAAGTTAGCAAACTCAACATTGGTCACTTGAACAATTCATGAAAGAATATTGAAGGAAAAGAGATTTAACATACAAATATGCTATCTTGGACATCTTTTGTAATTGTGAGCACTCATTAAAATATGACATGCTAAAAAGTTGATGTTAGACAAGGAAGACAACATAATGGGTTATGTTTTCTTATATCCGAATAGAAGTTATATTGTCATGGATCCTCCAATATGTTGAGCTTGCCTTTCCCTCTCATGCTAGCCAAATTCTTTGCACCAAGTAGAGATACTACTTGTGCTTCCAAACATCCCTTAAACTAGTTTTGCCATGAGAATACACCATACCTACCTATGCATTGAGTAAGATCCTTCAAGTAAGTTGTCATTGGTGCAAGCAATAAAAATTGCTCTCTAAATATGTATGCTCTATTAGTGTGAAGAAAATAAGCTTTATACGAACTTGTGATATGGAAGAAATAAAAGCGACGGACTGAATAATAAAGGTCTTTATCACAAGCGGCAATATAAAGTGACGTTCTTTTGCATTAAGATTTTGTGCATCCAACCATAAAAGCGCATGGCAACCTCTGTTTCCCTCTGCGAAGGGCCTATCTTTTACTTTTATCTTATACCCTTATACAAGAGTCATGGTGATCACCACCTTTCGTTTTTACACTTTTTTATTTTGGCAAGCACTATGTGTTGGAGATATCCGGATATATATATATATCCACTCGGATGTAGGTTTTCATAAAGTATTACTGTTGACATTACCCTTGAGGTAAAAGGTTGGGAGGCAAAACTATAAGCTCCTATCTTTCTCTGTGTCCGATTGAAACTTTGTACCCATATGTATCGCGTGAGTGTTAGCAATTGTGAAAGACTATATGATAGTTGATTATGTGGGATTTTCTAGATCAAATCTCTTACATAGACCCTTCCTGAAAATAAGATGAATTGCAATTCTTTGATGACTAAGAACATGGTTTGTTAGTTTTCAAGAAACTTTATGGTCTATACTTTAACTTGTGAATAGCTTGCTACTTGATCATGACAAGTTTAATAAGATGAGCTACTGTTTATGATATATAATGATGCTAAAAAAAGTGTTTGGAACTATCATTAATCAAACTTGTGCACTTGCTAGCATTCACACTTCATAAATTATTTCTTTTATCATTTACCTACTCGAGGACGAGCAAGAATTAAGCTTGGGGATGCTGATACGTCTCCAATGTGTCTATAATTTATGAAGTATTCATGATATTATATTATCTATCTTGGATGTTTTATATGCATTTACATGCTATTTTATATGATTTTTGGGACTAACCTATTAACCTAGAGCCCAGTGCCAGTTTTCTATTTTTTTCCTTGTTTTTGAGTTTCGCAGAAAAGGAATATCAAACGGAGACCAAATGACCTGAAAATTTACGGCAATTTTTTATGGACCAGAAGAAGCCCCCGAAGCAAAAGAGTTGGCGAGAAGAGCCACGGGGCCTCCACAAGGTCGGGGGCGCGCCCTACCCTCCCGGAGGGTGCTCCGACCTTGCGGGTGCCTCATGGACCCCCTTGACGTGAAACCAACGCCAAAAATTCCTATAAATACAGAAATCCCCGAAAAGAAACCTAGATCGGGAATTCCGCCACCGTAAGCCTCTGTAGCCACAAAAAACCAATCTAGGCCCTCTCTGGACCCTGCCAGAGGGGCCCAACATCATCGGAGGCCATGGAGGAGGAAGCCGGAGGGGTCACTATCGCCATGGAGGCCAAGGACCAGAGGGAGAACCTTTTCCCATCTAAGGGGAGGCCATGGAGGAGGAAGCACAAAGGGGAGAACCTCTCCCCCTCTCTCTTGGTGGCGCCGGAGTGCCATCGGGGGAATCATCGCCGCGGTGATCGTCTTCATCAACATCACCATCATCATCACCATCCTCATCTCTTTTACGCGGTCCACTCTCCCGCACCCCGCTGTAATCCCCTACTTGAACATGGTGCTTTATGCCACATATTATGATCCAATGATGTGTTGCCATCCTATGATGTTTTGAGTAGATTTCCTTTGTCTTTTGGGTTGATTGATGATCTAGATTGGTTTGAGTTGTATATTTTATTTTGGTGTTGTCCTATGGTGCCTTCCCTACCGCGCACACGTGAGGGATTCCCGCTATAGGGTGTTGCAATACGTTCATGATTCGCTTATAGTGGGTTGCTTGAGTGACAGAAGCATAAATCCGAGTAAGGGGGTTGTTGCGTATGGTATAAAGGGGACTTGATACTTTAATGCTATGGTTGGGTTTTACCTTAATGATCTTTAGTAGTTGCGGATGCTTGCTAGAGTTCCAATCATAAGTGCATATGATCCAAGAAGAGAAAGTATGTTAACTTATGCCTCTCCCTCATATAAAATTGCAATGACAACTATCGATCTTGTTAACAATTGCCTAGGAAAATTCCGCACACCGATCCATCATTATTCCATACTCGATATTTATAATATATAGTAACATATTCTAACTTTATATTAACATCACTTACTTTTATATTTTAGTTCTCCGATATCATGCAAAGTTATCCTCGTCATACCCACAACGTAGTTTTATTTCTCGTTTCTAGTTGGAAGCAAACGTTCGGTATACGTACAGTCGTATCAGTGGCAGATAGGACTTGAGAGAATATTGATCTTACCTTTAGCTCCTTGTGGTTTGACACTCCATACTTATCACTTCCACCTTTGGAAAGTGCTACGATGATTCCTTGCACTTGAGGATTATCAATAGCTAAAGAGAGTTCTTAGGCATTCTTGTCCATCCATTTGGCGAAAAGAAAAAGCCAAACAAACAAAGCAACAAATGGATGTCCTCGAATGGGAAAAATGTAACCAACATGCTCACACAATAAGATAGCAAATAAAATATGTGACAAAGCATGCACAAACACTCTAGCATCTATCAAGCAATTGGCGATGACTAGGCCATCTATATATGAGTATATTGACTGGGCAGTCAAATGAGAACATTTGATCGTAGGTCATACTCATTGTTTAAGCACAAGTGGGGTTACCACTTTTACATAAAGCATTGTTGTGTTCACACCATTAGAGTTGCTTTAGCTCAATTCTTTAGAGTAAAGCTCCCCCTAGATGTGATATCCCCCTAAGAGGGATGAACTAACCTTGGGTTTTGTCGATGATGACTTCATGTAGGTGTTGAAGATGCAGATGCTCAAAGTTGATGTAGATCATTTGGAGCAATCCATTGGAGTGAGTTGCACTTTTAATACCTACATGGGTTAGTCCCACAAGGAACACACAAGGATATCCATAGACATAGAGTGAAATTCACACGTGATGTTATCCATGAAAGCATTAGATTACCTTGTCCCTTGTCTTACCAACAATAGGGTTTGTGACTCCATGAACTAGTGCAAGATGTGAAAGTTGATTGCACTTGTCCTTGCCAAAAGAATATGAGTGAAGTATGTTGGCGAGTCACCCTCAAGAACTCTCTAGTTCTTCTTCTTCGGGGTCCACATCATCTTGATGGGAATCCTTGGAGTTGTAGTCATACTTGATGAAGTAGAGCTTGATGTAGTCTAGGGAACCCACTTGACCAAGGCCTTAGGCGCTTCTTCAAATGCATCAATCTCCTCTTGAAGCTTGTCCTTTCCTTTTAGCTTGTGGTCTTGTGGTGGAAGATCGTATTGAGCTTGTGTTCCTTTGAAAGAAGTGGGATCATACTTCTCTTGTTGAGGAACAAACTTTGTCTTGGGGTATTTGATCTTCTTCCCACTCAACTCCATTGGCATTGAACTTGCGTTCAAAACCAACACCTTGATTCTTCCGGTGCCTTCCTTGCTTGCGTACAATTTCCACAAATTGCTTACTCCCGGCAAGGCTCTTGTAAATACCTTTCTCTATAATTCCCTTCAATAAGTTGCTTTCTTGCTCAAGTGTAACTTGGCTAAGAGAATCATTATAGGAATCAAGAGAACTACTAGAAGCAACAATATTGGATTTAACATGATTATTGTTAGTACTAGAAGAAGAATCTTTCTTGCTCTTGTTGCTAGATTTTACTTGTGGCATGTAAGTAGACAAGAGTAAATGCTTGGCAATGTAAGAAGAACTTTTCTTATGAATATCATCATTGATTTCTTTTAAGAACCCATGCTCTTGCTCTAGATTGAGCTTTTCAAAGCGTAGCCTCTCATGAGTCTTTAAAAGCTCTCGATGATCTTCTAAGGTAGTTTCATGAGCCAACTTAAGAGTGTTTAGTTCTTTAGTTAGGCGCTCAATCTCCTTATCATCGTCATTCGTTTTATCTTGATTAGCATGATTAATAGCAATTTTATCATAGTTTTCATCACTAGAGTTGTCAACAAGTAAATCATCATCACCTAGCAAGTCATCTTCATCACTATTCAAATCAACATACTCGGGGTGTGATACCTTGGGGACTTTAGCCATGAAGCATCTTCCAATCCCTTCATTTGGTGAATCAAATATGTCGTAGGAGTTGGATGACACAAGTGCAAGACCGAAAACACCTTCATCTTGAGTATATTCAGAGTCGGAGTGATAGCTTCTCTCGGAGTGGTTGTTGGAGCCGGAGCCGGATACCCATTCACCAACATGAGCTTGATGTCTTCGTCTTGTGTAGCTCTTTGATGACTTGTCCTTCCTTTCTGAATCCTTGCTTCTACGAGAGGATCTTCGTTCATAACGATCATCTCTACTCCTTCTTTCTCTTGGTGGTGATTCTTCTCTTTTGCTTCTCCTTTTAGGTGAATCTTCTCTTCTCTTGTAGGGATCCGTACACTCACTAGAGTAGTGCTCGGGTCTTCCACAATTGTATCAATTGCGATCACGACTATAAGATCTTTTGTCATTATAGGACCTTGACTTGGAACTTCTTTCTTTGCTTCTACTCTTGTAGAACTTGTTGAAGTTCTTCACCATTAGGCTTAATTCTTCATTGAAGACTTGTTTCTCACTTGATGATGTAGGAGCATCACATGAAGCTTTGTAAGCACCACTAGACTTGCTGTGAAGCTCTTCCTTATCCTTGAGTGACATCTCATGAGCAACAATTCTACCAATAACTTCTGTTGGCTTGAGATCTCTATAGTTGGGCATCATTTGGATCAACGTGCACACGGTATCATACTTTCCATCCAAGGCTCTTAGGATCTTCTTGATGATGAATCTGTCAGTCATCTCTTCACTTCCAAAGCCGACAATCTCACTTCTGATGAGAGCAAGCCTAGAGTACATTTCAGCGACACCTTCACCATCCTTCATTTTGAACTTGTCAAGTTTACTTTGAAGCACATCCAATTTGGATTCCTTGACGGACTCGGTACCTTCACGCATATCAATCAAAGTATCCCAACTTTCCTTTGCATTCTCAAGGCGGCTGATTTTGTTGAATTCTTCGGGGCACAATCCATTGAAGAGGATATCACAAGATTGAGTGTTTTATTGCAACATCTTCAATTCTTCCGCGGTTGCTTCACGATTCGGTTCTCTTCCGTCAAAAAATTCACCTTGCAAGCCAATACACACAATAGCCCAAACGGCGGGGTTATGTCCAAGAATATGCATTTTCATTTTATGCTTCCAACTAGCAAAATTAGTACCATCAAAGTAATGACCTCTATGGTGGTAATTTCCCTCGCTAGACGCCATACTCTCCTAGGTTGTGAAACCAAGGCTATGATCACCAAAGCTATGAAAATCAAGGCAAATGGAGACCAAGGCTCTGATACCACTTGTAGGATCGAAAGTAGGTCTAGAGGGGGGTGATTAGACTACTTGGCTAAATAAAAATCTTGCCTTTTCCTAATTTTAAGTCTTGGCAAATTTTAACAACTTAGCACAAGTCAAGCAATCAACCTACATATGCAATTCTAAGAGTGTAGCAGCGGAATGTAAATCATTGCATATGAAGGTAAAGGGAGGGGTTTGGAAAGGCAAATGCAATGTAGACATGGAGATTTTTGGCGTGGTTCCGATAGGTGGTGCTATCGTACATCCACGTTGACGGAGACTTCAACCCATGAAGGGTAACAGTTGCGCGAGTCCACGGAGGGCTCCACCCACAAAGGGTCCACAAAGAAGCAACCTTGTCTATCCCACCATGGCCATCACCCACGGAGGACTTACCTCACTTGGGTAGATCTTCACGAAGTATGCGATCTCCTTACCCTTACAAACTCCTTGGTTCAACTCCGCAATCTTGACAGAGGCTCCCAAGTGACACCTAACCAATCTAGGAGACACCGCTCTCCAAAAGGTAATAGATGGTGTGATGATGATGAACTCCTTGCTCTTGTGCTTCAAATGATAGTCTCCCCAACACTCAACTCTCTCTCACAGATTTAGCAATGGTGGAAAGATGATTTGAGTGGAAAGCAACTTGGGGAAGGCTAGAGATCAAGATTCTTGTGGTTGGATTGGAATTTCTTGGTCTCAACACATGAGTAGGTGGTTCTCTCTCAGAAAATGAATGCTGCAAGTGTAGGCACGTTCTGATGGCTCTCTCACTTATGGAGAGGAGGGTGGAGGGGTATGTATAGACTCCACACAAAATCTAACCGTTACACACAAAAGAGCCAACTCGGTCAGACGGAATGCATAAACTCGGTGAGACCGATTCAATTCAAAATATGAATGTTAGGTTTTTTGGTGGGACCGACATGATCAACTCGGTGGGACCGATGAGCTAGGGTTAGGGCAAAACTTGATGCGGAGCATCCTTCCATCATCCCCATGGACTCTACACCGACACATCAAGCCCCACGTGGACCTTTGACAAGAGCTAGAGCACGTGCTTTGGAAACCGAGGTGAACTCATTCCTACTTAGCTTGCATATGGATTTGAATGGAACATTGTTGCTACCTCACCAAGATATGCTATGCCTCATTAGGTATGAAGAGGAACACCACCAAGAGGCTCAGGAGCACCCCCAAGGAGAAGAGGAACCACCCCAAGGCCACGCGGACCAAGACGGAGTGCAAGGACAGCAAAACTGGAAGTCCCAAGTGACCCCGTGCGCACGAGCCCCCGAGACCCCGTGGCCATGGACTATCCAGGGAGTTGACGCTGGAGCACCCCGTGCGCACGGGCCTGTACCGTGCCCACGGGACCCCCATGTGCACGAGCCCAACTTACCCCGTGCGCACGGGCCTCCCAGGATGGCCGGCTGAGATCTCCTGTTCGAGCCCCTCTCCATCTCCTTCGACCCCAACCTATTTAAGCTGTACCTAGGGTTATGTTTAGGGTTAGCAAAGTATTAGATGAGATATTTGTGAGCTTTGCTCCTTCTACCTTCCCTTTGTGGAATCAAGGCCCCTTTGGGAAGAATCCTAGTGGATTTCAAGCTCTCCTCTAGGAGAAGACTATCTTCAAGACCTCATCTCCTAGGAGTGGGAAGGACTTTGCCATTGTATCTTTCCTTTGATTGTGTTTGTGACTTGTGGATCTTATGTTGCTATTCTAGTGGATGTGTGATTGGGGAATTGTTTGAGTGATTTCCTCTTTGTGTTCTTGAGTGTTTTGCCCTTTTCCGCCTCCAAGTGTGAAAAGATCCCTCCCTAGGATTTCATCCTACATCATTTGGTATCATGAGCAAGGTTGATTCACATCTTGGAGTCCCATCCCCCCATTTGCTAGCTTGATTTTGTTGTTTTTCGTCCAAATTCGAAAATCCCCACAAAAAATAGCCCCAAATTTTTTTTCTTGCAATTTGTTGGATATTGTGAGATTTGGTTGTTTTGATCCATGAATTTGGAGTTTGGCAAGTGGATCTACCCATGTACCATCTTCCCCACCCCCCAAGTCCTCGAAATCTGCCTTACTTTGAAGAATCCCCACGGATCCGGAGCTTGACACCCTCTCCCAGCACACCCCGTGCACACGGGCTTCACTTACCCCGTGCGCACGGACCATCCAGTAACTTCAGCCATCTTTTGTTTTGCACCATTTTGCTTCCAAACCAACACTCGTGTTCTTCCGCACTATTTCTCGTGTATGTTTGAGTTTCGGACCGCGGTTTCTCTTGTGTCCTAAGGTGTTTCGGCTACTTAGGCGCATTTGGACATCATCATCACCGCCACTCGATCATCAAATCGGACACCACACCGGCTTCAACAACTTCACTCTTACCATAAGATCGGACGGTAACCTCGACGACATCTCACCATTGCTTTTGCATTGATAACCCGAGCCATTTCGCGTAGCTTACCCATCGAGACTAGCAAGTTGAGAATTGCCGGGCCACGCTATTGTGCACCGTAGTGATCGTGTTACCATCTTAGTGCCATAAGTCTCTCCCGTGCATATCTTACCTACTTGTCTCATATCATACTTGGCTCAAGCTTAAAAAAACAAGAAAAGCTTTTAAGCAAAAGAGGAGAAACAAAGAGCTTGTAAGCAATAGCATCGAGTCCTTTGCATATCATCTTCGACACCTCATACTTACCATAGTTGGGATTGAAGACGGCACATTTCTCTTTTAGGTTGGTGCACACGCGTATCTAGCCCATTTGAGCAATCGAGCTAGTGTCTCTCTAGCATTCGCACAACAAGAGCATTTTCCGTGGTTGCACATTTTGAGCTCACCCCTTGGTTGTGCGGATCCCATCTATCTTCCGTGTGTGCGTTCCTAGTGATATCCATTGGGTTTGATCTATTTGTTTTACTTGCATTTTTGTGAATCTTCTCAACCTTATCGATATCTTGACTAACATTTGCTTGAAATTTTTGCCACCATCCTAACCGAGCTCCTCCATAAGCCTTTTACTTGTAGGTGTGAGAAACAATTCCCGGTACCAATTCCCCTATTATAGCATCATGAGATCATACTTGTTACATCCACAATCTTCGGAAAAGGTAACTTTGGTATTGTTCTCTCATTTTTCCTACTCACCACGACTTTCTCATGATGGATAGGCCAAGTTCTTCTACCAATCCACTCTTCATAGAGCAAGATGGCGACATGACAAACTTCATCACCAAGTCGCAACTCTTTGGCGCACATAGAGCTTTGCATCAAGAACAACTTGCTTTGGGCGACCGCATCAACAATCTCGCCACCGACCTACAACAATCCGAGCAACGTACAAGGGACTACTTCGACACATCATTGAGTTCCCTCAAAGACGACATCCGCACCATGATGGTCAATCGATCTTCTACAACTTCGTCCTCTTCAAGACGGAGCCGCTCAAGTTGACACTCCGACGACACCATCTCCGGTTCAAGTACACCGACGTCGAACACTCTTCGTCATGCCGCGCGCCAAGATCGTCAAGCAAACCGCAATCCTCTACACAACGACGACTCTCAAGAGCAAGCTCGTGCACAAGAACATCGACACCGTCAAAATCAAGAAACATTCGCGCAAGCACAAGAACGGCAACGTCAACGACAACACAAGCAAGAGAGCGAGCGCGCAAACACCAAGAGGAGCAAGACACCGACGCGCTTCATCAACAACAACAACAACAATGCGAGGCCCAAGCTCAAGCGGCTCGAGACGCACTTCGAGACTCCTCTCGTGCCGTTGCCCAACGCGGACGGCAAGCAAGTGAACAAGATGAAGCTCTCCGTTGCGAGGTACAAGAAGAAATCACGCACCGCGAAGAACAACAAGAAAGGCGGAACACCGGGCATATTCCTCATCCTCCTCCTCGGCAAGAACGACATCAAGAGAATCAAGTGCTTCAAGATCCTCCTCCACGCCAAGAGCGACATCTCGAGGAACGAGCATTTGAGGATCTTCCTCCACGGCAAGGGCGACATCAAAACCGCTACTTCAACGAAGAACTCCGCTACGGCAAGCTAAAGTTCACCATGCCCAAGTTCAATGGAAGCAATGACCCCAAAGAATATCTCTCATGGGCATTGAAGGTTGACAAAATCTTCCGGTTGCACAACTATGACGAAGAGAAGAAGATAGCAATGGCCTCCCTCGAGTTCCAAGACTACGTTCTCATTTGGTGGGAACAAGTGATTGAGCGACGACGTACAAGAGGCAAACCACCAATCACAACTTGGACGGCAATGAAGGAGGTCATGAGAGCTCGTTTCGTGCCTACACACTACACCCATGATCTCTTCAAGAAGTTGCAACTTCTCAAACAAGGCACGAAGACGATGGAAGAATACTACCAAGAAATGGAGATTGCCATGATTCGAGCCAATGTCAAAGAAGACGACGAGCAAACAATGGCACGCTTCTTAAACGACCTCAACCACCCAATCAAGCGGATTGCCGACTTCCAACCATACTTAAACCTTCTCGAGCTAGTTCATCAAGTGACCAAGGCCGAGCGACAAGTCCAAGATGACTTCAAATATGCCAAGTACTCGTCCAAGACCTATGGCTCCTCTTATCAAGCTCCCGCGACTTCGGCAACTCCTACCTCAACTAGAGCATCACCAAGTACCGGCGACAAGTCAAGTTACAAGAAGACTTCGACAAACTCAAGTGCCATCAAGCTCAACTTCAAGCCGAAAGCTTCATCATCATATACTTCAACCGATGAGACCATCAAGACAAGTTCCATCAAATGTTTCACATGCGGAGGCCGAGGCCACAAGTCCCTCGAGTGCACAAACAAGCGCACCATGATCCTTAACGACGACGGCACCTACGACTCCATGAGTGAAGGAGAAATGGAAGCCCTTGAGCAAGTGGCCATGCACCGACAAGTGAACAACGAAGACGACGATGAACAAGTCTTTTGTGATGAAGATTCAAGTCCCGCTCTTGTTGTCTCCAAGGTCTTGACTCTTCAACATCAATAAGACGAAGACCAAAGATGCCATATCTTCCACACGAAGGCCGGCATCAACGGACGGTCCGTCAAGGTCATCATCAACGGAGGTAGTTGCCACAACTTAGCAAGTGAAGAACTATGCTCCAAGCTCCAACTGGTCAAGATGAAGCACCCCCACCCCTACAAGGTTCAATGGCTAAGTGACACCGGCACCATACAAATTGAGCATCGAGTACAAGTCTCTTTCAAGATTGGCGCCTATGAAGACACTTTGGAGTGTGATGTACTACCGATGACCGTTTGCCACCTCCTTCTTGGACGGCCCTGGCAATTTGACCGAGTTTCATTCACAATGGGCGTACAAATCACTATAGCTTCAAGATGAAAGGGAAGGAGTTTGTGCTACGTCCTATGTCTCCAAGCCAAGTGCTCGCCGACAAGCAAAACACCCATCATGGAGAGAATAGTGAGAGAGCGAACCACCAAAAAGAGAGTGAGCGCCACAAGCCCAAATTGAGTGCCTCCACGATGAGCGACAAGAAAAACTTAGTCCTATTTGCCACCAAACGTGAGATGAGAGAAGTGTGTGAGAACCCATCAAGTGTCCTACACTATGTCCTATTATGCAAGGACGAGGCACCAAAAACTAACACCTCTCACAATCTACCTTTGGTGTTATCTTCTCTATTGCAAGAATTCCAAGATGTTTTCCCCGACGAGCTACCTCCGGGTCTACCTCCACTATGAGGCATTGAGCACCGCATCGACCTCGTGCCCGGAGCACCGCTTCCAAACAAAGCTCCCTACCGCGTCAACCCCGAGGAAACCAAAGAAATACAAAGGCAAGTACAGCATCTCATAGACCATGGTCATGTGCGTGAAAGTTTGAGTCCTTGTGCCGTACCGGTCATCCTCGTGCCTAAACGTGACGGTAGTTTTCACATGTGTTCCGATTGTCGACCTATCAATGCTATCATCGTTCGCTATAGGTACCCCATTCCACGCCTTGATGATATGCTTGATGAACTTAGCGGTGCCACTATCTTTTCCAAAATTGATCTTAAAAGTGGTTACTATCAAATTCGCATACAAGAGGGTGACAATTGGCAAACCGCTTTCAAAACCAAATTTGGCTTGTATGAATGGTTGGTCATGCCTATGGGTTTATCAGAAGCACCCGACACTTTCATGCGTCTTATGCATTATGTGTTCCGACCTTATATTGGTGAATTTGTTGCTGTCTACTTTGATGATATCCTTGTGTTTAGCAAATCTCTCAAATAACATGTCACCCACCTTAGAACCGTGCTACAAACTCTTAGAAAAGAGCAACTTTATGCTAATATGGAAAAATGCCTATTCGGTGTTGATAAGCTTGTTTTCTTGGGTTTCGTAGTATCTTCTAAGGGTGTTCATGTTGATGACTCTAAGATTAGTGCTATTAAAACTTGGCCCCAACCAACCAATTTGCAACAAGTGCGTAGTTTTCTTGGTTTAGCCGTTTTTTACCGTAGATTCGTGAAGGATTTTAGCACCATTGCTTCACCTTTGCATGCTTTGACTAAGAAAAATGCACCATTTGTTTGGGGACCATCCCAAGATATTGCTTTCAATGAGCTTAAAAATTTGCTTACTCATGCTCCCGTGTTTGCATTACCAAACTTTGACAAACCTTTTGAAATTCATTGTGATGCTAGTGGTAACGGCATAGGAGGTGTGCTAATGCAAGAGAAGCGCCCCATAGCATACTTTAGTGAGAAACTTTCCGGAGCGCAACTAAATTACCCCATCTATGACAAAGAACTATATGCTTTAGTGCGTGTCTTGCGTGAATGGGAACATTACCTCCGCCCTCATGAATTCATTATCCACACCGATCATGAAACACTTAAGCATCTTAAAGGTCAAACTAAGTTGAACAAGCATCATGCTAAGTGGAGTGAGTTTATTGAGTCATTTCCTTATGTCATCAAGTACATTAAAGGTAAGGAAAATATTGTGGAGGATGCGCTTTCCCGTATATGCATGCTTGTCACCCAACTTGAATTGAATGTCATAGGTTTTGAACATATAAAAGAGTTGTATGAGCATGATACTACATTTGCCATTCCTTACGCTAAATGTTTGACGCATACATCTTGGGAACGGTATTACATCAAGGATGGATATCTTATGAGAGCTAACAAACTTTGCATCCCGAGTCCTCTCTTCGCTTGTTGCTTTTGCAGGAATCTCATGGCGGAGGACTAATGGGACATTTTGGACGCGACAAGACACTCACTACGCTCTCCAAGAACTATTTTTGGACAAAGATGGTTCGCGACGTCAACCGCTTCACCAACTAATGTCCTACATGTCGCAAAGCTAAGTCTAAAGCTCAATCCCATGGCCTTTACATGCCACTTCCAATTCCATATCAACCATGGGAAGATATTAGCATGGACTTTGTGCTTGGTTTGCCTAGAACTCGAAATGGCAAGGATTCCGTGATTGTTGTTGTGGACCATTTCTCCAAAATGGCTCATTTCATTCCTTGCAACAAGATAGACAATGCTTCACATGTTGCAAATTTATTTTGTAGGGAAATATTGCGTCTACATGGAATGCCAAGGACAATTGTCTCGGACCGCGACGTCAAGTTCTTGAGTTACTTTTGGAAGACCTTATGCGCCAAGCTCGGAATCAAGCTACTCTTCTCCACGGCGTACCATCCTCAAACCGATGGCAAAACGGAGGTGACAAACCGAACACTCTCCACTCTACTACGCGTCTTGATCAAGAAGAACATCAAGGAGTGGGAGGAGTGGCTCCCAATCACCGAGTTCGCCTACAACCGTGCAAGACATTCGACTACTGGCAAGTCCCCCTTCGAGGTCGTCTATGGATTCAACCCATTGTCCCCATTGGACATTCTTCCTCTACCACTACAAGAGCGCATCAACATGGACGCGAGCGACCGAGTTAACCACCTCAAGGAGATGCATGAATATACAAGACACACCATAGAGCGCCAAGTACAACGTCTCGCGACCAAGATCAACACACACAAGTCTCCAATGGTGTTCAAACCGGGAGACCTTGTTTGGGTCCATCTCTGCAAGGACCGTTTTCCCAAGGAGCGCAAGTCCAAGCTACTTCCAAGAGCCGATGGCCCATTCAAGGTACTCGCATGCTACAACGACAACGCCTACAAGGTCGACATCCCACGAGACAAGTACAATGTGAGCGACACATTCAACGTCAAAGACTTGGCCAAGTACCATGGTGTAAGTGCATCTAGTGCCCCTTAGTGATTTTGGTGTATTGAAGACTTATAGGTTAAGGATCTAATGTGTTTATGAGTGTACACAGGTCTATAAGTCTATGAGGAGTTTGATATTTATAGAGAAAGTCGACCCCTAAAAATGAAGTTCTTCGACTGAAGACTTTGATAATCTGAAGACTTTCTGAAGACTTTGAAAGTGAAGAAATTGGTGTGACCTTGAAGACTTGGTATTCATTCGAGGAACATGAAGAGTGAAGACTTTTGTTTTCGTAGTTTCATTTTCTCTTTCTTGAGTCATAGGAAACACCGTACTATTAAAGGGGGTCGATGAAATACTAAGGAGAAATTTCCATGTGATGCTCAACTCAAATCCTACACCTACCAATCCCTTCGAGTGAAGCCATTGGAAATCTCATACAGTTTAGTCAATTTCTTCAGTGACAGAGACGCGGTTCTTCTGGTCACTGAGGACTTTGTTCTGACTGAGGAGTTAGGAATTCGCTAGTGCGAATTGCCTACATAGTGAGGAACATGATAGCCCTGAGGAATTTGTACCTCAAATTTCCGACCATTGCTGTGCTACGCGCCAGCTGTCCCAAAATATCTTATCCATCCAACGGTCATATCATTGAAGGGCATTTATGTCTTATCATGTCGGGCTACTCCCTAGGCTATAAATAGTCGCCCCCTACAACCACTAGCTGGTTGGCTGCTCCGCAAGAACTTGACACTTGTCATTTGAGAGCAACCCATCCTCCGAGGACTTTGAGAGAAAATCATCAAGTGAGGAAAATCCAAAACCCAAACCCAAACACCTACAAACCCAAAGTGATTGAGCATCACTGAAGAGATTGATCCTGCATGGATACCTTTGAAGAGTGTGCTTCTTCCAGACGGTTAGGCGTCATGGTCTAGAGCATCCAAGAGGAATTGTGGATCGCCGAGTGACCGAGTTTGTCAAGGTTCGGAAGTCACCTGAAGACTTATCACGAGTGATTGGACGAGGACTGTGTGTCCTTAGTTCAAGGAGAATACAGTGAGGACTTGGTGTCCGGAGCTGCCTGCTCAGGACTGGGTGTCCGGGACTGTGCGTCCTTGAGTTTAAATACTCAGCCGCTCCAACCAGATGTACAACTGAGACAGCAGTTGGAACTGGTCTACCAAATCATTTTCTTCATCAAGCCAACTGGTTCTATTTCCTCAACACTTTCATTTCCTCATTACTGAGTTGTGTTTTTGTTCATATCTGTGTTTGATGACTTTGACTGAAGACTTTCTCAATTTCCTCAGTTCAATTTCTTCAGTCTGTTTGTCTTCATCTTGTGCTATCCTGTGTTTACGCTTTCTGTACTCTGTGTTTGTCTTCATTTCATCATGATGATCATGCATGTATTCTGCTATGTTTACTTCTGAGTACTTATTCCGCTGCTAGTAGTTCTTCGCTAAGGAATTTCCTCACTGGCAAATTCCTTAGTGAAGAGTTTCATAAAAATCGCCTATTCACCCCCCTCTAGTCGATATAACGCACTTTCAATTGGTATCAGAGCAAGGTACTCCCTTGTTCTATGTGATTTTGGTTTAATCGCCTGGAGTTTTAGTTATGTCGACCGCAGATATGAAGAAAGTGACATGTCCCATCTTTGACGGTCACGATTATCCCAAATGGAAGGCCATGATGAAGAAGCGTCTCATGGCAATGAACAGCGAGCTGTGGACCGTCACTGAGATTGGTCTGACCGATCTATGCAAGACGGCGGAAGCTGATGACATTCGCAAGTACACCCTTCTCAACCTCACGGCGAAGGACGTCATCTGCTCCTGTCTGTCTCGAAATCAGTTCGGGAACGTCATGCATCTCGATCATGCGAAGCTTATCTAGGACCGCCTCTCTGATGTCTATGAAGGCCATCGAACCTGTCACGATCCTTGGTTCGAGGACTTCAAGGAATCTCTCAAGTCAATGATATTTGAACCAGAATCATCATCTTCCTCACCATGTCTTATGGCAGATGGTGAAAAGGTAACTGAATGCTATCTGTCTGAATCTAGTGATGATGAATCTGGTGATGAATTTGGACCCAGTTATGTCAAACTTGCTTCCCTTGCTGCTAAACAACAAAGAGCTTTGGAAAAGGCTCACGAAATGCTTAGTAAGAGCGATGATATGTTGGGCGAAGAAATGGATCAGTCAAAAGCTTTGGCTGAAAGTCTTCAGAGACTTCATTCTAAGTATGGCTCCCTTCAAGATCAGCTTAACTCTCTCTTATCTGATCATGAGAAGCTAAGAGTGAGTTATGAAGATCTTCAGAAGGAGCGCGATTCATTACTTGCTCAACAAATCAGCGCTGCTCAGGAAGAATTCATTCCTCCATGTTTAAAATGCATTAAACGAGAATCTGCTAATTCTTCACCTGAATGTTCAAATGCTCCTAATGTTACAAATTCTTCACCTGCCTCTGCTATCACTAACTCCTCATCTGAGGACATTGCTAGTATCACTGACGATGCAGGGCTGAAGGAATTGTACATGACAGGCATGTACAAAAGCCTCAAAGGGCATCAGACTCTTTGTGATGTGCTTAAAAAGCAGATCCTCAACAGGAACCCTAGGAAAGAGGGTATTGCCTTTGAGAGGAAACTTAATGCTGATGGTACATATTGGAAGCCTGAGCAGTACCCCAAAACCTCATGGGTTGCTGCAAAGGGACCTCCAGTTGACCCATCTAACTTATCTGGCTATACATGTGAATCTTCTCATTCTTCTGATGAGTCATTTGACTCCAACTATAAACTGTTCAAAAATCAGAATGGTGAAGTATTTGCTAGATATGTTGGCACTAACTGCAGGAACGGTTCCCCTATGAAGAAAATCTGGGTTCCCAAAAAGTGCCTTGAAAGTCTTCAGGTGAATGTCCTCATGACACCATCTGTGAAGAAAAGGAACCCCAGATCAAATTCTTCATATGGACCAAATTCTTCATATGGATCCAAGTCCTCATACGGACCAAATTCCTCATGTGGATCAAATTCCTCACATGGATCAAAGTCCTCATATGAACATCATCGTGCTAACAACTCTGTTTCGCACGGAAGAGCCAAGGGCTATGAATATGAGCATTATTCTTCTAATCATTATGTTCATAAGTCCTCGAAGAATTTCTCTACTTATTCATATGCTTACCCTAACCCCTCTTATGTGAAACGAAATGGTTTGGCCTCTATGCCACCATTCTCATATGGAGCTCGCAGAGTGATGAACTCTTTGCCACCCCGTCAGATGTGGGTGGTGAAGAAAAAGAACTAATCTCTTATGCAGGGTCAGGTCTTCAGACGAATTGTAGATGTCTGAAGAATTTGCTGGGGACCTGACAAAATTGCCTGAAAGGACGCAGGCTAACCATGATGAAATGAACTTTCATTTCACACGTCCTCCCTCTGCGTTATCTGTCTTACTGCTTGATGAAATTGATCTGATGAATTGTGATATCATATTCTTCACTGCTGAAGTATATGAGTTCGTAAGTTGCACTAATTCATCTGTAGGATGATCAACCCAAAGCCACTGAGTGGGTCCTTGATAGTGGATGTACAAATCACATGACTGGTGACAGGAATCTGTTGATGGATGCTCCCTTATCGTCATCACATCTGAAGCATATCATCTTCGCTGATAAAAGCAAAAGTCAGGTATTGGGTCTAGGTAAAGTTGCTATCACAAAGGATCGACACATGGACAAAGTCATGCTTGTTGAGTCCTTAGGATACAACCTTATGTCTGTCTCAATGCTTTGTGATCTTGATATGGTTGTTGTCTTTGGCAAGTATCATTGTGTTTTGATTATGGAAGCTGACAAATCCAAAGTCTTCGAAGGCTTTAGGAGAGGAGACTTGTATATTGTTGATTTCTCTGCAGATTCACAACCAGCCGTGTGCCTACTTGCAAAAGCTTCAGAAGGATGGCCATGGCATCAACGACTTGGTCATGCAGGCATGAGGAATTTGTACACGCTTGCGAAGAAGAAGCATGTTATTGGCATTGAGAATGTCAAATTCCTCAAGGATCACTTATGCGGTGCCTGTGAAGCTGGAAAGATGACCAAGGCCAAGCATCCAGCAAAGACCATCATGACAACTACTTGTCCATTCGAATTGCTTCACATGGATCTCTTCGATCCTAATCACTATTCCTCTGTTTCAAATGAAGCATCTCAATATGGCTTTGTTATTGTTGATGATTACTCTCGTTACACATGGGTACACCTTGTCTCTTACAAACATGAAGTGCGGGAAGTCTTCGAATGATTTTCCTCGAGGGCTTCAACCAACTTTGGTGTGAAAATCAAGCACATCAAAAGTGACAATGGCACTGAGTTCAAGAATTCGGGTCTCAATGAATATCTTGATGAACTTGGTATTACTCATGAGTTATCTGCTCCTTATACTCCTCAACAGAATGGCGTCGTGGAGCGCAAGAACAGGACTCTTGCTGAGATGGCTCGCACTATGCTTGACGAATACAAAACCCCTCGTCGTTTCTGGGTTGATGCAATTGATACTGTGTGCCATATCATAAATAGAGTATATCTTCACAAATTCTTCAAGAACACTGCCTATGAACTCCTCACTGACAAGAAACCCAATGTGAGTTATTTCAAAGTCTTCGGTGCTAAATGCTGGATTAGAGATCCTCATCACAACTCTATATTTGCACCGAAAGCACATGAAGGTTTTATGCTTGGTTACGGAAAGGACTCACACACCTACAGAGTCTTCAACAATGTTCTTCATAAGATTGTTGAAACTATAGATGTGCGGTTCGATGAAACTAATGGCTCGCAAAGAGAGCACCTACCTTCTGTGTTAGATGAACCAGCACCTGAGGATTCTATCAAGCACAAGGCTACTGAAGATGTCATTCCTACTGAAGAATCTGCTGAAGAATTCATTCCAGAACGTGAAGAACGTCGAGCTGATGCACCTAAAGAAAATGCTGAGGAAATTGATACTGAAGAAAATGCTGATCAAATTCCTCAACGACAACCAGCTCATCCTCGCGTTGCAAAAGAAGTGCAAGTGGAGAATATCATCGATGACATTAGAGCACCAGGTCCTCTCACCCGCTCAAAAGCTTCACATCTATCTAACTTTTGTGGGCACTTTGCTTTTGTCTCTATCACAGAGCCCACTAAGGTAGATGAAGAATTTCTGGAGCCTGAGTGGATTCAGGCCATGCAAGAAGAATTACATCAGTTCAAGCTCAACAACGTCTGGGAACTGGTCAATCGTTCCGATCCTCGCAAGCATAACATCATTGGCACAAAGTGGATCTACCGCAACAAGCAAGATGAAAATGGTGCTGTGGTGAGGAATAAGGCACGAGTAGTAGCTCAAGGCTACACACAGGTTGAAGGAGTTGATTTTGATGAAACTTTTGCACATGTTGCTAGACTTGAGGCTATTCGCATATTGCTTGCTTATGCTAACCATCATGATATCATCTTATATCAAATGGATGTGAAAAGTGCATTCCTCAATGGTAAGCTTGAGGAAGAAGTATATGTTGCTCAAACCCCAGGTTTTGAAGATCCAAAACATCCTGACAAAGTCTTCAGACTTAACAAGGCCCTCTATGGCCTCAAGCAGGCCCCACGGGCGTGGTATGATACATTGAAGGAATTCTTCATGAAGAAAGGCTTCACACCCGGTTCACTCAATCCCACTCTCTTTACTAAATCTTATGATGGTGAACTGTTTGTGTGCCAAATATATGTTGACGATATCATCTTTGGCTGTACTGACCAACGTTATAGTGATGAATTTGCCTATATGATGAGTGAAGAATATCAAATGTCTATGATGGGAGAGTTGAAATTCTTCTTAGGTCTTCAAATTCATCAACAGCGCAATGACATATTCATATCTCAGGAGAAATACCTCAAGGATGTCCTGAAGAAATTCGACATGCAAGATTGCAAAGGCATCAAAATTCCTATGCCCACAAATGGTCAACTATGCACTGATGAAAATGGTATTGACTTCGATCATAAGGTATACCGCTCCATGATTGGCTCTTTATTGTACTTATGTGCATCTAGGCCAGATATAATGCTTAATGTTTGCATGTGTGCCCGATTTCAAGCTACACCGAAGGAATCACACCATAAGGCTGTGAAGCACATTCTTCGATATCTAGCTCACACACCAACACTAAGATTATGGTATCCCAAGGGCTCGGATTTTGATCTCATTGGATATTCTGACTCTGACTATGCTGGTGACCGTGTGGACCGCAAGTCAACATCTGGTACTTGTCATTTCCTCGGACGATCCTTGGTCTGTTGGTCCTCGAAGAAACAGAACTGCGTATCACTGTCAACTGCTGAAGCTGAGTACATTGATGCTGGTTCTTGCTGTGCTCAACTGCTATGGATGAAGCAAACACTCAAGGACTATGGCGTCAACGTGAAGAATGTGCCTCTCCTCTTTGACAATGAGAGTGCCATCAAGATTGCTCACAACCCAGTTCAGCACTCGAAGACAAAGCACATTCAGATTTGTCATCATTTTCTTCGTGACCATGTGTTGAAGGGCGACATTTCTATTGAGCATGTGAAGACTGAAGAACAGCTAGCTGATATCTTCACTAAGCCCTTGGATGAGAAGAGATTTAGCAAGTTGCGGTGTGAGCTAAATATCTTAGAGTCTTCGAATGTACTTTGAAAAAGGCACTCATCCTAACACTTATGCAAAATTGATGACTTAGATGTGCAACACATGAAGAAATGTTTTTCTTCAATCAATGAAGAATAACACTCTAAGTGTGAAGAAATTAATGAAGAATTTGATTCTCAGAACCCTATGACAATTGTACGCGGTGTCTGAAATCATCATTCTTATATGGTGGGTCACGCCACCACAAAAGTTGAAAATCTTCAATTTGAGTTTTTCCTCAGTTTTGAAATTCCTCAGTTGTTCAAATTCTTCAACTTGCAAAATCTTCACTTGTGCCGTCGTTTTCTTCATTGGCTATATATATATATATATATATATATATATATATATATATATATATATATATATATATGAGTTTATGTCCTCTACAGCATTCACTTATAGCTATTTTCTTCAAGTTGGTTTTTCTGCTAAGCGAATGTGATCGGACCCTTCCCCTGTCAAGCCCAATATGCGATACTATCCTACAGACACTCGAAGGTCCCACCAAGGATAGAACCGCATATTGAAACGCTTTTGCAAGGTGGATATCATTACATCAACATTACATAATAGATGGGGATACATCCAAGATATACAAAGTCACATGAATACAACAATACAACATACAAGGTCAACATCCGACTACGGATGGAACACAAACAGAAACTCAAACGACATCCACCCTGCTAGCCCAGGCTGCCGACCTGGAACCTAACCCTCAATCGAAGAAGAAGCAGAAGAACTCCAACACAGATAAACATCGCTCTCGCATCAAGATCATCGCACAACCTGTACCTGCAACTGGTGTTGTAGTAATCTGTGAGCCACGAGGACTCAGCAATCCCATTACCATGGGTATCAAGACTAGCAAAGCTTAAAGGGGTAAGGAAGGGGTAAAGTGGTGAGGTTGCAGCATCGGCTAAGCAATGTAGGGTGGCTAACTTACGCAAATAAGAGCGAGAAGAGAAGCAAAGCAAGCGGTCGCCAACTAGTAATGATCAAGAAGTGATCCTGAACTCTTACTTACGTCAAACATAACCCAGAAACCGTGTTCTCCTCTCGATCAACCCCGAAAAGAGACACTACGGTTACGCACACGGTTGGTGTATTTTAGAAGAGTTTACTTCAAGTTTACTACAACCGGATATCAACAAATTCCCATCTGCCACATAACCGTGGGCACGGCTTTCAAAAGTTCAAACCCTGCAGGGGTATCCCAACTTAGCCCATTATAAGCTCTCGCGATCAACGAAGGATATTCCTTCTCCCCAGGAAGATCCGATCAGTCTCGGAATCCCGGCTACAAGACATTTCGACAGTAATAAAACAAGACCAGCAAAGCCGCCCGGATGTGCCGACAAATCCCGATAGGAGTCGCACGTACCTCGTTCTCAGGGCACACCGGATGAGCACTCCATACAACTAAAACCAGACCTCAAGTTTCCCCGAGGTGGCGCTGCAAAGGACTCTAGTTTGGACAAGGGCTCAGAGGAGAACTGGCTCGGGGGGGCTAAAATAAAGATGACCCTCGGGCTCCGAAAACCCAAGGGAAAAAGGGCATAGGTGAGGCAAATGGTAAAACCAATGTTGGGCCTTGCTGGAGGAGTCTTATTCAAAGCGAACTGTCAAGGGGGTCCCATAAATCACCCAACCGCATTAGGGACGCAAAATCCGGGAACATAACACCGATATGACAGAAACTAGGGCGGCAAGAGTGGAACAAAAAACCAGGCATAAGGCCGAGCCTTCCACCCTTTACCAAGTATATAGATGCATTAATAATATAAGAGATATTGTGATATCCCAACATAAACATAATCCAACATGGAGCAATCTTCATCTTCACCTGCAACTAGCAACGCTATAAGAGGGGCTTGAGCAAAAGCGGTAACATAGCCAAACAACGGTTTGCTAGGAAGGGTAACAAAGGTTAGAGGCTATCATGCAATTTGGAAGGCTTGAGCAGCAAGTGGTAGGTAACGCAGCAAAGCGATAGAACGAAGCAACTAGCATAGCAATGATAGTAATGAGATCCAAGGTGACGGTCATCTTGCCTGAAATCCCGCAAGGAAGAAGAACAAGTTCCATGAAGAAGATGAATCCATGAAGACGAACCAAGCGTAGACGAACGAATCCTCACGATCGCAACGAAACGGGAACTAGCGAGAAGAAGCACACAACAAGGTAAACACACCACACATGAACAAGGCATGATGCACAACCAAGTATGATGCATGACAAAGCTACATGATGCTACGCATGGCAAGAGATGATGCATACAAGAACAACACAACCAAGCAAGTTTAAATGAGGACGGAAACAACATAGAACAATTCCGGTAAGTCCCCATATGCAAATTTCGAAATTGGTCCAGATCTGAATAAACCTTAAGTTCAAGTTGTTAAACAGCAAGTTAAGATGCACCAAGATGATCTACACGAAATTCTAGTCAAGTTACATATAAAGTTCATTAGATTCGGAGCTACGGCCTAGAAGATATGAGCAAAACCAGATAAGCATGGCATTGATGCAAAATGCATTCAAACATCAAACAAACACATCAAAACAAGGATGCGACATTATAATATGAAGCTACATGCAATTCTAAGCAAGTTTCATATAGAGCACACTCAAAACGGAGCCACGGTTCAACACATACACTCTATACAAGTCATAACAACAATCTGTCCAAAACAGCAAGTAGGCATCTAGCAAGCATCAAAACCACATGCTACAGCACCATAACATGATAATAAAAGGCATGGACATGATTTACAGGTAAAGCATGACAAAACATGAACACTGAGCTATCTCTAGAAAATAATAGAACATGCTCAAAAGGACATGGCAAGATTGCAAATAATAACAGGTTCACAGACTTGGTGGAAATCACAGGACATGGCAGAAATAACATCAGGTTGCAATATTTAGAGCTATAAAACCACATGTTACAGCAAGTTATCATGTCAAACTAGAGCACGGCATGAATCTACTCAAAGCATATAACAAAAGTCCCTTACTGACCATAAGCCAAAAGGGATCAGAAAATACAATTGCAAGCATGTGAACATAGCAAAATCATAAACAGATTCAGACTTGGTGAAAAACTGGAGCATGGCAAAACAGATAACAAGTAGGCATGTTTACGAGCTCGATGCACTCACTACGAGGCATTGCATGACAAACTAAGCATACACCCAGAAATTAGACATGGCATAGAAGCTACACATGGCAAGCACAACAACATAGCATGCAAGGATCAACTACAACAACCTTGACAAAATTGCATAACATGTAAACAATCTGCCAGGAACATTTTATAGCAAAAATAGAGCTCAATTGAGTCAAGCTAAGGTGCTCCATAAATTCAAACAGAGGCATGGATGGATAGAGCATAACCATATCTACAAAACATCCTTACTGATCATCCTCAAAAGAGGCATGGATCTCACTGTAGCAACAAGAATACATGGCATAAAAATAACAGCAGACAAGGACTTAGTGAAATTCTAAGTCTCTGAAATCAGCAACATCACGGAGGCTACTATGCAAGCTCGAAACAAACAATACATGACATATCATGAACAATGGGTTGCACCACAGCAAAGATGACATGTTGTAGCACATAACACATGTAGACTTCATGCTCAAAATAAAATCACACAAAAAGATACAAAAATGACAAATAAGCATGTTCTGTTAACAGACAGCAGTTAACATCATATAGCAGTCTTGCAACGATTATTAGGGCATCAAGATGAACTCAAATGAACATGGCACAATCTAACAAAATGAATAGCATCTCCAGATGAACATTTCCATATATTATATGCATGAATCCGAGCAGTATGCAGAGAGTTATGGCATGTCAAAAGAAGCAACAAAATGCAACAAATCTGGGACTTAGCAGATTTTATACCGACGAAAAACGGGACGACGTGAGGCGGGATGGAGAGATCCAGGAGGAGGCGCGCCGTTTGGATGAGATCCTGGTGGATCTCGTCCCGATCCACCGGATCTCGCCGGAGAGGAAGGAGACGTCGCCGGAGAGGGAGGCACCGGCGAGGAGGTCCGGGGCGGCACGATCGCCGAGACGTGGCGACGCGACGCGGGGTCGACGGCGGCGGCTGGAGAAGGGCACGGGGCGGCGCGCGGGGCCGTCTTCGGCGCGGGAACGGTGGAGCGGGCCGGCGGCCGGCGAGGAACACGGCGGCGGCGCGGGTCGAAGGGCGGCGCGGGCGCGGAGGAGGTCGGGTGGCGACGGATCCGGGCAGGAGGCGGCGGCACGGGACCCGAGCGGCGGCGCGGTCGGGCTCGCGCGGGCTGCGCGTGGGCTCAGCGGGCCACGGGCGCGGGGATGGTGGCGGAGACACATGGCGGCGGCGGATTCGAAGGGGACGGCGGCGCGGACACGTCCGGGCCGGGACGGACACGTCCGGCGCGCGGAGGAGGGAGATAGCTAGGGTTTCGGGACCCGAATTTTCGGAGGGGTGCACATATTTATAGGTGGAAGGGGGTGGAAGTGTCCAAATGAGGTGCGGTTTTCGCCCACACGATCGTGATCGAACGACCGAGAAGATGGATGGGGTTTGGATGGGTTTTGGGCCACTTTGAAGGGGGTGTTGGGCTGCACCCAAAAGAGGCTTTCACGGTTACCCGGTTAACCGTTGGAGTATCAAACGACCTCCAAATGACCCGAAACTTGACACGCGGTCTACCGGTGCTATACCAAGGCCGCTTGAAAAACCTCGGTCCGTTCCGAGAAAGTTTAACACCCAAAAAAAAGGTAAAAGGGGGCACCGAGGGACATACGAGTGCCGGATTGCAAAACGGACAACGGGGAAAATGCTCGGATGCATGAAACGAACATGTATGCAGAATGAGATGCACATGATGACATGATATGAAATGCAGATGATGACATGGCAAAGTGCAACACGCAAGCACATGACATGGCAAGGACGGCGAATAACTGGTGGACACCTGGCGCATCGAATCCGGGGCGTTACATCCCCTCTGTGCTATACTCAATCCAATCTATTCACAAATTCTTCATGTGCGTTCTATTTGAAACTCATTCAAAATCTTCACTGTCCTTGACAGCTGAAGAAATTGCGAACGGAACGTTAAAACTAATCTTATCCAAATTTTCGGTTTTACCGCTCAAACCGTTCCGCATCCCATGATGCATTATTCTATCCACCCACGATCTAACACGACCTCCACTACACAGTACGTGGGTGACACATGTCGTGAGAAGGAGAAAGGTCAGGGGCACGTTCATCCAAAATCTTCGGGCGAACAGTTTTTCACTGCATCTATAAATACCCCTCGCCCTTCCTCACTTCTTTTACTCCGCTCGATCTCTCTCTCCCGCTCGAGCTTCTCAAACCCTAGCGTCGCCGCTACTCCATCGTCGCCGGTGAGGAAGAGCTTCACTGCCTCGACCTCGTCGCCGTCGTACTCGCGCCGACGGCGGAAATCTTCACCTCCGCCGCCGCCGTAGACGTCTTCCTCCGCCGAGTTAGGGCGTGGAAGATCCACATCGACGAACTTCACTGTTTCACCTCTCTGTTCGTCGTGTTCTTCATTCAGGGTAATTAAAAGTTACTTTTACTGCCCTCTTTGATTCAAAAGTTTTCTACAAAATCTTCAAAGGCGTTTTATTTCTCAAATGCTCACACACGAAACACCTCACAAGTCTTCTGTTCTTGATTCATTTCTCTAAGCATCATTTTCTTCAAGATTCCTCTTGTGTGGATCTTCGATCTATACAACTCTAGAACCTAAGATAAAGCGCGCTTAGTGAAATTCTTCAAGGCGCATCTGGTCAAATTCCTCAAACTTGTTCTTTTTGAAAAACCTTCTCAGAATGCATATGACCTCTTCAAATTCCTCGCAACTATACTCTGTTCACAGGTACACATGTCCGCTGCTGAATCATTAGGTTCTCATCAACTTAACTCGTTTGCAGCGTTCCTCGAAGAAAAACTGCATACTTCTTCAGAGAATTCGATTGTTCAAATTCCTCAAATGAAGAACATGGAAGATGGTAAGAAGCCACAGAAAGGAGGAAAGAAACCTGAGGTTATGACTGCATTTGAAATCCCTAAGGATATACATGCTGAGTACTGTACGCCTGATGAAGCCAAGTTTGGCAAAGAGAACAAAAATCAGCGCAAGGTGCGCATTCAGAGGATAGAACGGAGATGGGCACGTGAATGGAGGGAGTACAGATATGTTACTCCAAAGTACATGAAGAAATTCGCTCTCAACCCTCCATGTCCAAGACTTCCACTGGCACCTGGCCAAGTTGCTGATCCCACTAGCGTCAAACGCGGTAAGGACTTTCCTAAAGAATGGGCCAGGCGTCAAGCCAAATTAGCAAGACAAGCCAAAGAAGCAGTGAGGAAGTTCAATGAAGATTCTGCTGCTGCTACCACTGAGGCCTCTGTCAAGCCGAGGAAATCAATGGCAAAGAAGCCCGCTCGAAAGCCAAGTGCTTCACCAACAATGCCCTCATGGCCAAGTTCCTCAGCTGCGCCCTCACGGCCAGGAACTTCAAAATCTTCAAAGCAAACTCCTCATGCTGCTCCTGCTCCACCAAAGTCCTCAGCACCTGCGCACCTGGCCTCGTGCCAAAGGACTGCAGGCATCTCCATTGCCTCTGGGTTCTCAGCAAGTTCCTCAGCTGCGCCAAATTCTTCATCTGGCCCAACTCTGTTGAAGACTAAAGCAACTGCTGGACGAGGTCCTCGGCCAAGTCCTAAGAAGAAACAGGTCGCCTTCCAAGAGCCACCTGAAGACGATGAGGCTGATGATGATGAACTTGCGGAAATCATCAAAGACTGACAAGTTAGGGCCGCTAGAGCCAAAGGCACACCTTTGCCGCTGATGTTGGATCCAAGAGCGATCCTAGACAACATTGATCTCTGGCACAAGGACCCAACACTCCTATGCCTGACTTCAAGTTGACACCTGGCCAAAGTCACATGCTAACTCATTTCATCCAAGAGGAGAAATGGAAATATGATAGGGCCAGAGAGATCAAGAAATCGCAGAACAGAAAAGAGAAACTGCTGAAGAAAAATGTTGTCAAGATGACAACTGAAGAACTTGTCAAGATGCAGGCTGACACCAAAGCCCTCAGTGACAAATTTGACTCATACTATGCTGACTGGAGAGGAGCCAAAGTCAGGTTTGTGAAACTGACTGAAAAGTTCACAAATGTTGCAGCCCCATCGCAACAAGAAGTTCCTCAAGCTGAAGCCTCTGCTCAGCCGACTGAAGAACACGCCAGCACCGCTGATGATTTTCAGGCTGCTGAAGAAAATGCTAGTTCCAGGGCTGATGACTCCATTCCAGCCGCTGAAGAAATTGCCAGGGCATCCACTAGTAGTGCGCCTGAAGAAACTGAAGAAGTCAGGGCAACTGCATCAGTTGCGCCTGAGGAAATTCAACCAGATTCCTCAGCTCCACCTGCGCCTACACCAACTCCAATCCTTCCATCTGTTGGAAATATGCCCTAGAGGCAATAATAAAAGCATTATTATTATATTTCCTTGTTCATGATAATTGTCTTTTATTCATGCTATAATTGTGTTATCCGGAAATCGTAATACATGTGTGAATACTTAGACACCAACATGTCCCTAGTAAGTCTCTAGTTGACTAGCTCGTTGATCAATAGATAGTCATGATTTCCTGGCTATGGACATTGGATGTCATTGATAACGAGATCACATCATTGGGAGAATGATGTGATGGACAAGACCCAATCCTAAGCATAGCACAAGATCGTGTAGTTCGTTTTGCTAGAGCTTTTCAATGTCAAGTATCTTTTCCTTAGACCATGAGATCGTGTAACTCCCGGATACCGTAGGAGTGCTTTGGGTGTATCAAATGTCACAAAGTAACTGGGTGACTATAAAGGTGCACTACAGGTATCTCCAAAAGTGTCTGTTGGGTTGACACGGATCGATACTGGGATTTGTCACTCCGTATGACGGAGAGGTATCACCGGGCCCACTCGGTAATGCATCATCATAATGAGCTCAATGTGATCAAAGTGTTTGATCACGGGATCATGCATTACGGTACGAGTAAAGTGACTTGCCGGTAACGAGACTAAACGAGGTATTGGGATACCGACGATCGAGTCTCGGGCAAGTAACGTACCGCTTGACAAAGGGAATTGTATACGCGGTTGCTTGAATCCTCGACATCGTGGTTCATCCGATGAGATCATCGAGGAGTATGTGGAAACCAACATGGGTATCCAGATCCCGCTGTTGGTTATTGACCGGAGAGCCATCTCGGGCATGTCTGCATGTCTCCCGAACCCGTAGGGTCTACACACTTAAGGTTCGGTGACGCTAGGGTTGTATGAATATGAGTATGCAGCTAACCGAATGTTGTTCGGAGTCTCGGATGAGATCCCGGACGTCACGAGGAGTTTCGGAATGGTCCGGAGGTAAAGAATTATATATAGGAAGTGCTATTTCGGCCATCGGGAAAGTTTCGGGGTCACCCGGTATTGTACCGGGACCACCGGAAGTGTCCCGGGGGTCCACCGGGTGGGGCCACCCATCCCGGAGGGCCCCATGGGCTGAAGTGGGGAGGGGAACCAGCCCATAGTGGGCTGGTGCGCCTCCCTTGGCCCACCCCCTGCGCCTAGGGTTGGAACCCTAGGGTGGGGGCGCCCCACTTGCCTTGGGGGGTACTCCACCCCCGCTGGCCGCCCCCCCCCCCTTGGAGATTGGATCTCTAGGGGCCGGTGCCCCCCCTCTTGGGGGGGCCTATATAAAGGGGGGAGGGAGGGGGCAGCCGCACCCTTGCATCTTGGCGCCTCCCTCTCCCCAGCTACACCTCTCCTCCTCAGTCACGTGCTTGGCGAAGCCCTGCCGAAGTGATGCTTCTCCACCAACACCACGCCGTCGTGCTGCTGCTGAAGCCATCTTCCTCAACCTCTCCTTTCCCCTTGTTGGATCGAGAAGGAGGAGACGTCATCCGCTCTGTACGTGTGTTGAACACGGAGGTGCCGTCCGTTCGGCACTCGATCATCGGTGATTTGGATCACGGCGAGTACGACTCCATCATCCACGTTCTAGTGAATGCTTCCGCTCGCGATCTACAAAGGTATGTAGATGCAATCTGAATACTCGTTGCTTAGATGAACTCATAGATGGATCTTGGAGAAACCGTAGGAAAATTTTTATTTTCTGCATCATTCCCCAACAGTGGCATCATGAGCTAGGTCTATGCGTAGTTCTCTATTGCACGAGTAGAACACAATTTGTTGTGGGCGTAGATGTTGTCAACTTTCTTGTCGCTACTAGTCTTATCTTGCTTCAGCGGTATTGTGGGATGAAGCGGCCCGGACCAACCTTACACGTACGCTTATGTGAGACCGGTTCCACCGACTGACATGCACTAGTTGCATAAGGTGGCTGGCGGGTGTCTATCTCTCCCACTTTAGTTGGAGCGGATTCGACGAAAAGGGTCCTTATGAGGGGTAAATAGAAGTTGACAAATCACGTTGTGGCTTTCACGTAGGTAAGAAAACGTTCTTGCTAGAACCCTAATGCAGCCACGTAAAACTTGCAACAACAATTAGAGGACGTCTAACTTGTTTTTGCAGCAAGTGCTTTGTGATGTGATATGGCCAAAGTTGTGATGAATGATGAATGATATATGTGATGTATGAGATCATGTTCTTGTAATAGGAATCACGACTTGCATGTCGATAAGTATGACAACCGGCAGGAGCCATAGGAGTTGTCTTTATTTTTTGTATGACCTGTGTGTCATTGAAGAATGCCATGTAAATTACTTTACTTTGTTGCTAAACGCGTTAGCCATAGAAGTAGAAGTAGTCGTTGGCGTGACAACTTCATGAAGACACGATGATGGAGATCATGATGATGGAGATCATGGTGTCATGCCGGTGACAAGATGATCATGGAGCCCCGAAGATGGAGATCAAAGGAGCTATATGATATTGGCCATATCATGTCACTATTATATAATTGCATGTGATGTTTATTATGTTTATGCATCTTGTTTACTTAGAACGACGGTAGTAAATAAGATGATCCCTTATAACAATTTCAAGAAGTGTTCTCCCCTAACTGTGCACCGTTGCTAAAGTTCGTCGTTTCGAAGCACCACGTGATGATCGGGTGTGATAGATTCTTACTTTCACATACAACGGGTGTAAGACAGTTTTACACATGCAAAACACTTAGGGCTAACTTGACGAGCCTAGCATGTACAGACATGGCCTCGAAACACAGAGACCGAAAGGTCGAACATGAGTCGTATGGAAGATATGATCAACATGGATATGTTCACCGATGATGACTAGTCCGTCTCACGTGATGATCGGACACGGCCTAGTCGACTCGGATCATGTAACACTTAGATGACTAGAGGGATGTCTAATCTGAGTGGGAGTTTATTGAAATAATTTGTTTAGATGAACTTAATTATCATGAACTTAGTCTAAAACCTTTGCAAATATGTCTTGTAGATCAAATGGCCGCCGCTAATGTCAACATGAACTTCAACGCGTTCCTAGAGAAAACCAAGCTGAAAGATGATGGCAGCAACTATACGGACTGGGTCCGGAACCTGAGGATCATCCTCATAGCAGCCAGGAAACAATATGTCCTAGAAGCACCGCTAGGTGAAGCACCCATCCCATAGAACCAAGACATTATGAACGCTTGGCAGCAGCGTGCTGATGATTACTCCCTCGTTCAGTGCGGCATGCTTTATAGCTTAGAACCGGGGCTCCAAAAGTGTTTTGAGCAACACGGAGCATATGAGATGTTCGAGGAGCTGAAACTGGTTTTCCAAGCTCATGCCCGGGTCGAGAGATATGAAGTCTCCGACAAGTTCTACAGTTGTAAGATGGAGGAAAATAGTTCTGTCAGTGAGCACATACTCAAAATGTCTGGGTTGCACAACCGCCTGTCCCAGCTGAACATTAACCTCCCGGACGAGGCGGTCATTGACAGAATCCTTTAGTCGCTCCCACCAAGCTACAAGGGCTTTGTGATGAACTACAATATGCAGGGGATGGAAAAGACCATTCCTGAAGTATTTGCAATGCTGAAAACAGCAAAGGTTGAAATCAAGAAAGAACATCAAGTGTTGATGGTCAATAAGACCACTAAGTTCAAGAAGGGCAAGGGTAAGAAGAACTTCAAGAAGGACGGCAAGGATGTTGCCGCGCCCGGTAAGCCAGTTGCCGGGAAGAAGTCAAAGAATGGACCCAAGCTTGAGACTGAGTGCTTTTATTGCAAGGGGAAGGGTCACTGGAAGCGGAACTGCCCCAAGTACATAGCGGACAAGAAGGCCGGCAACACTAAAGGTATATATGATATACATGTAATTGATGTGTACCTTACCAGTACTCGTAGTAACTCCTGGGTATTTGATACCGGTGCCGTTGCTCATATTTGTAACTCACAGCAGGAGCTGCGGAATAAGAGGAGACTGGCGAAGGACGAGGTGACGATGCGCGTCGGGAATGGTTCCAAGGTCGATGTGATCGCCGTCGACACGCTACCTCTACATTTACCTACGGGATTAGTTTTAAACCTCAATAATTGTTATTTAGTGCCAAGTTTGAGCATGAACATTGTATCTGGATCTCGTTTAATACGAGATGGCTACTCATTTAAATCCGAGAATAATGGTTGTTCTATTTATATGAGAGATATGTTTTATGGTCATGCTTCGATGGTCAATGGTTTATTCTTAATGAATCTCGAACGTGATGTTACACATATTCATAGCGTGAATACCAAAAGATGTAAAGTTGATAACGATAGTCCCACATATTTGTGGCACTGCCGCCTTGGTCACATTGGTGTCAAGCGCATGAAGAAGCTCCATGCTGATGGACTTTTAGATTCTCTCGATTATGAATCATTTGACACATGCGAACCATGCCTCATGGGCAAAATGACCAAGACTCCATTCTCCGGAACAATGGAGCGAGCAACCAACTTATTGGAGATCATACATACTGATGTGTGTGGACCAATGAGCGTTGAGGCTCACGGAGGATATCGTTATGTTCTCACTCTCACTGATGACTTGAGTAGATATGGGTATGTCTACTTGATGAAACACAAGTCTGAGACCTTTGAAAAGTTCAAGGAATTCCAGAATGAGGTAGAGAATCAACGTGACCGAAAGATAAAGTTTCTACGATCAGATCGTGGAGGAGAATATTTAAGTCACGAATTTGGTACGCACTTAAGGAAATGTGGAATCGTTTCACAACTCACGCTGCCTGGAACACCTCAGCGTAACGGTGTGTCCGAACATCGTAATCGCACTCTATTGGATATGGTGCGGTCTATGATGTCTCTTACCGATTTACCGCTATCATTTTGGGGATACGCTCTAGAGACAGCTACATTCACTTTAAATAGGGCACCGCCTAAATCCGTTGAGACGACACCGTGTGAATTATGGTTTGGGAAGAAACCTAAGCTGTCGTTTCTAAAAGTTTGGGGATGCGATGCTTATGTCAAGAAACTTCGACCTGAAAAGCTCGAACCCAAGTCGGAAAAATGCGTCTTCATAGGATACCGTAAGGAAACCATTGGGTATACCTTCTACTTAAGATCCGAAGGCAAGATCTTTGTTGCTAAGAACGGATCCTTTCTGGAAAAGGAGTTTCTCTCGAAAGAAGTAAGTGGGAGGAAAGTAGAACTCGATGAAGTACTACCTCTTGAACCGGAAAGTAGTGCAGCTCAGGAAAATGTTCCTGTGGTGCCTGCATCCACTGAAGAGGAAATTAATGATGATGATCAAGGTACTTCGAATCAAGTTGCTACTGAACTTCGTAGGTCCACAAGGACACGTTCCACACCAGAGTGGTACGGCAACCCTGTCTTGGAAATCATGTTGTTAGACAACGGTGAACCTTCGAACTATGAAGAAGCGATGGCGGGCCCGGATTCCAACAAATGGCTTGAAGCCATGCAATCCGAGATAGGATCCATGTATGAAAACAAAGTATGGACTTTGACAGACTTGCCCGATGATCGGCGAGTGATAGAAAACAAATGGGTCTTTAAGAAGAAGACGGACGCGGATGGTAATGTTACCATCTATAAAGCTCGACTTGTCGCTAAGGGTTATCGGCAAGTTCAAGGGGTTGACTACGATGAGACTTTCTCTCCCGTAGCGAAGCTGAAGTCCGTCCGAATCATGTTAGCAATTGCCGCATACTATGATTATGAGATATGGCAAATGGACGTCAAAACGGCATTCCTTAACGGTTATCTTAAGGAAGAACTGTATATGATGCAGCCGGAAGGTTTTGTCGACCCTAAGAATGCTAACAAGGTATGCAAGCTCCAGCGATCCATTTATGGGCTGGTGCAAGCATCTCGGAGTTGGAACATTCGCTTTGATGAGATGATCAAAGCGTTTGGGTTTATGCAGACTTATGGAGAAGCCTGCGTTTACAAGAAAGTGAGTGGGAGCTCTGTAGCATTTCTCATATTATATGTAGATGACATACTCTTGATGGGAAATGATATAGAACTCTTGGACAGCATTAAGGCCTACTTGAATAAGAGTTTTTCAATGAAGGACCTTGGAGAAGCTGCTTATATATTAGGCATCAAGATCTATAGAGATAGATCAAGACGCCTCATAGGCCTTTCACAAAGCACATACCTTGATAAAATTTTGAAGAAGTTCAAAATGGATTAGTCCAAGAAAGGGTTCTTGCCTATATTGCAAGGTGTGAAATTGAGCTCGGCTCAATGTCCGACCATGGCAAAAGATAAAGAAGAGATGAGTGTCATCCCCTATGCTTCAGCCATAGGATCTATTATGTATGCCATGCTGTGTAACAGACCTGATGTAAACCTTGCCGTAAGTTTGGTAGGAAGGTACCAAAGTAATCCCGGCAAGGAACACTGGACAGCGGTCAAGAATATCCTGAAGTACCTGAAAAGGACTAAGGACATGTTTCTCGTTTATGGAGGTGACAAAGAGCTCGTCGTAAAGGGTTACGCCGACGCTAGCTTCAACACAGATCTGGATGACTCTAAGTCACAAACCGGATACGTGTATATGTTGAATGGTGGAACAGTGAGCTGGTGCAGCTGCAAGCAGAGCGTCGTGGCGGGATCTACATGTGAAGCGGAGTACATGGCAGCCTCGGAGGCAGTGCATGAAGCAATTTGGGTGAAGGAGTTCATCACCGACCTAGGAGTCATACCCAATGCGTCGGGGCCGATCAAACTCTTCTGTGACAACACTAGAGCTATTGCACTTGCCAAGGAGCCCAGGTTTCACAAGAAGACCAGGCACATCAAGCGTCGTTTCAACTCCATTCGTGAAAATGTTCAAGATGGAGACATAGAAATTTGCAAAGTGCATATGGATCTGAATGTCGCAGATCCGTTGACTAAACCTCTTCCGCGAGCAAAACATGATCAACACCAGAACTCTATGGGTGTTCGATTCATCACAATGTAACTAGATTATTGACTCTAGTGCAAGTGGGAGACTGTTGGAAATATGCCCTAGAGGCAATAATAAAAGCATTATTATTATATTTCCTTGTTCATGATAATTGTCTTTTATTCATGCTATAATTGTGTTATCCGGAAATCATAATACATGTGTGAATACTTAGACACCAACATGTCCCTAGTAAGCCTCTAGTTGACTAGCTCGTTGATCAATAGATAGTCATGATTTCCTGGCTATGGACATTGGATGTCATTGATAACGAGATCACATCATTGGGAGAATGATGTGATGGACAAGACCCAATCCTAAGCATAGCACAAGATCGTGTAGTTCGTTTTGCTAGAGCTTTTCAATGTCAAGTATCTTTTCCTTAGACCATGAGATCGTGTAACTCCCGGATACCGCAGGAGTGCTTTGGGTGTATCAAATGTCACAACGTAACTGGGTGACTATAAAGGTGCACTACAGGTATCTCCGAAAGTGTCTGTTGGGTTGACACGGATCGAGACTGGGATTTGTCAGTCCGTATGACGGAGAGGTATCACCAGGCCCACTCGGTAATGCATCATCATAATGAGCTCAATGTGATCAAAGTGTTTGATCACAGGATCATGCATTATGGTATGAGTAAAGGGACTTGCCGATAACGAGACTAAACGAGGTATTGGGATACCGACGATCGAGTCTCGGGCAAGTAACGTACCGCTTGACAAAGGGAATTGTATACGGGGTTACTTGAATCCTCGACATCGTGGTTCATCCGATGAGATCATCGAGGAGTATGTGGGAACCAACATGTGTATCCAGATCCCGCTGTTGGTTATTGACCCGAGAGCCGTCTCGGTCATGTCTGCATGTCTCCCGAACCCGTAGGGTCTACACACTTAAGGTTCGGTGACGCTAGGGTTGTATGAATATGAGTATGCAGCAAACCGAATGTTGTTCGGAGTCCCGGATGAGATCCCGGACGTCACGAGGAGTTTTGGAATGGTCCGGAGGTAAAGAATTATATATAGGAAGTGCTATTTCGGCCATCGGGAAAGTTTCGGGGTCACACGGTATTGTACCGGGACCACCGGAAGTGTCCCGGGGGTCCACCGGGTGGGGCCACCCATCCCAGAGGGCCCCATGGGCTGAACTGGGGAGGGGAACTAGCCCATAGTGGGCTGGTGCACCACCCTTGGCCCACCCCCTGCGCCTAGGGTTGGAACCCTAGGGTGGGGGGCGCCCCACTTGCCTTGGGGGGTACTCCACCCCCCTGGCCGCCGCCCCCCCCCTTGGAGATTGAATCTCCAGGGGCCGGCGCCCCCCCGGGGGGCCTATATAAAGGGGGTAAGGGAGGGGGCAGCCGCACCCTTGCATCTTGGCGCCTCCCTCTCCCCAGCTACACCTCTCCTCCTCCGTCACGTGCTTGGCGAAGCCCTGCCGGAGTGCTGCTTCTCCACCGACACCACGCCGTCATGCTGCTGCTGGAGCCATCTTCCTCAACCTCTCCTTTCCCCTTGCCGGATCGAGAAGGAGGAGACGTCATCCGCTCCGTACGTGTGTTGAACGCGGAGGTGCCGTCCGTTCGGCACTCGGTCATCAGTGATTTGGATCACGGCGAGTACGACTCCATCATCCACGTTCTAGTGAACGCTTCCGCTCGCGATCTACAAAGGTATGTAGATGCAATCTGAATACTCGTTGCTTAGATGAACTCATAGATGGATCTTGGTGAAACCGTAGGAAAAAATTTATTTTCTGCATCGTTCCCCAACACCATCTGCATCAGATGTGAAGAAGACCAAGGATGCAGAGCGAGCTGCAGTGAAGAAAAGGAAAGCATCAAATGCTTCAGAATCTTCAGCTCCAAAGAAGATGAAGCCTGTGACCAGCTCATATGAGAATCCGATCGATGTTGTTCCGATTTCTACCATACCATCAAAGGACCTTGTTCCTTTTGGTGAAGAATATGTGATCCCAAGCTGATCTGATGAAGAAACTCAATCTGCTGCTTCTTCAGAGCGGGTTGATGAAGAAATTGAAGTGGATGCGATCCCTTCAACTCCAGTGGTTTCATCACCAATGCCTCAGTTTACTGCTAGAGAGGCTGGTGTTGAAGAAATTGATGATGAAGATGTGGACATTGGAAGCACAACTCCAGTGATGAATGACGACTTTTGGGAAAGTCAGCATCCCAATTCTCCACTCTTCACCCCACTGCAGCAAATCCCTCACTCCCCAGCACCAACAGTTCAATTGGGCTTTGAAGAAACTCATCCCACCTCATCTGTCCGTGAAGAAATTCCAGCCACTAGTGCTGAAGAAACTGCTGCTGCTGAAAATGTAACTGCACCTGAGGAGGAACCTGAAATTCCTCAGCCTGAAGAACCTGAGCTCGTGATTCCTGAGGTAGTGATGCAACTCACTGACACTCCTCTGCCAAAACCAAAGGATCCGTTCTCAAGGAAGCAAAAGTTCAAGGCTGAAGACTTCTTTGGTGAGCATGTGTTCTTCACTGAATACAACCCTTATGACTCTTCTCGCATAAGGAAGAGGCGTTTCTGGACTGCTAGTCAAGCCAACTTCTATTCCTCAGTGTTGTTCAACAAAGACAAAGTCTTCGACCATGCACATATTCCTCATGTAGACATGGAGTCTTTGCCGTGCTTCACGCTAGTCCTCAGTGTTCTCTATGACGCTGGGCTACTCAATTTCTGCACTGACATCTGTGATTGGAATGAAGAACTCATTCTTCAGTTCTACGCAACGCTGCACATCACCGGCAACTCTGAAGATGTGAATTCATGGGTTCTGGACTGGATGACAGAGAACACTCACTACAAGGCACCAGCGTCTGAATTGCTTCGTGTCCTTCCTCTAAGTCCTCCCCTTGAAGATGCACGTTGTGTTTACAACGAACCTGAGCTTTAAAATCACCATATGCAAGTGCTGATGAAGCCTTTGAAGCCAGGGCAGGCCCCTCGAACCAAATTCCTCGTCAAGGAATTGTTGTATGTGCCTCAGACCGTCTATCGCATTCTGTCGAAGACTATGAGTCCTATCAAAGGCCACGACTCTAATGATGAAGAAGTCGTTGGCATCATGAAGAATATGCTTTTCAACATCATTCATGGCATTCCCGTCAACTTCCATGATTTCTTCATGAGGACTCTGGCAAATATTGCTATGTCACCATTTGAGCTGAAGCCTTATGCGCCATGGATTATGAGATTCATCAGAACAAGGTCTTCACTCAATTACAAAGCTGACACTCTGAATGATGAGGACATCAATACAATTGTTACACCCACAGCCCCTGCTGCTATACATACTGGACCAATTACTAGAGCTCGTGCACGCCAACTAAATTACCAGGTACTTTCGTTTCTTGGTAATGATTCTAATGTTCATGAGAATATGATGCTGCCTAAATTGGATACATTTGTTTTGCTTACAAATGAAGGGCCTAGCTTGAAGAAGGATGAACATTGGAGCAAGAACAAGCATGGAGATGATGGCATGCGCAAGGGGAACAAGAACGGAGTTACAAGTGATGATTTCAGGACTTTGAAGCCACCATAATGGGTGCATGAAGCCTTGGACGAAATATACAAGATGCCACTTCCTAAATTTCGTCCCGAGGCTATTTTAGGTGCTGCGTCACCTTATTATTGGGCCAGGCCCATGTAATTTCGAAATACATAAGTATAGGCTATTTTTAGAGTCCGTATGTGTGGGGAAACAAGAGATAGGGTTGATTTCGGACCCCTCCACCAAGGGCCACGAAATTTCCCCCCTCTTCCTCCATATATACAGCCCTTAGGGCATCGTTTAGACTTTGGGTTTTGTTTAGATTAAAAGTTCGCCATAGCTGCAACTTCGCGTACTTCGTTTGTGTTCAACGACCAGACAAAGGCGTCACAGAACCCCACCTTGATCAATAAAGCTTTCATCTTATATTCGCAATATCCAGATTGCAATCTTAGTTTCTTGCTTGTTCTTCGTTTGCTCGCAGGAAACAGACCCTCGTGGTCAGGTTGATCGTGCTCCGGCGTGGTCAATAACCTCTCGGAGTTGGTTTAGCGATTGCTAAGGCGCGACGTCCTCGCACGTTCGTAGTCGGATCGTCAAAGTCGACTTCCACCAAAGCGATATCCATCATCTCATCGAAAGACGGGACACCTTTGCCTCTATCACTACACATTTCTTTTGGCGAAAGATGAGACGGGATGTTGAGCGTTTTATTGCTCGATGCACTACATGTCAAAAAGCTAAGTCACGACTCAATCCTCATGGTTTATATATGCCTTTGCCTGTACCTAGTGTTCCTTGGGAGGATATATCTATGGACTTTGTGTTAGGTTTACCTCGAACAAAGAAGGGGAGGGATAGCATATTTGTTGTCGTGGATAGATTCTCGAAAATGGCACACTTTATACCATGTCATAAAAGCGATGATGCTGTTAATGTTGCTGATTTGTTCTTTCGTGAAATTATTCGCTTGCATGGTGTGCCAAATACTATTGTTTCAGATCGTGATACTAAATTTCTTAGCCACTTTTGGAGATGTTTATGGGCTAAGTTGGGGACTAAACTGCTTTCTAGTACTACTTGTCACCCCCAAACTGATGGACAAACTGAAGTAGTCAATAGAACGTTGTCTACTATGCTTAGGGCTGTTTTGAAGAATAATAAGAAAATGTGGGAGGAATGCTTGCCTCATATTGAATTTGCTTATAATCGTTCATTGCATTCTACTACTAAGATGTGCCCTTTTGAAGTTGTGTATGGTTTCCTACCTCGTGCACCTATTGATTTGTTGCTTCTTCCATCTTCGGAGAAGGTTAATTTTGATGCTAAACAACGTGCTGAATTGATTTTAAAAATGCATGAGTTAACTAAGGAAAACATTGAGCGTATGAATGCTAAATATAAACTTGCTGGAGATAAGGGTAGAAAACATGTTGTGTTTGCACCTGGAGATCTTGTTTGGTTACATTTGCGTAAGGATAGATTTCCTGATTTGTGCAAATCAAAGCTAATGCCACGTGCTGATGGTCCCTTTAAGGTGTTAGAGAAAATAAATGATAATGCATATAAATTTGAGCTGCCTGCAGATTTTGGGGTTAGTCCCACTTTTAACATTGCAGATTTGAAGCCTTATTTGGGTGAGGAAGATGAACTTCCGTCGAGGACGACTTCATTTCAAGAAGGGGAGGATGATGAGGACATCAATACAATTGTTACACCCACAGCCCCTGCTGCTATACATACTGGACCAATTACTAGAGCTCGTGCACGCCAACTAAATTACCAGGTACTTTCGTTTCTTGGTAATGATTCTAATGTTCATGAGAATATGATGCTGCCTAAATTGGATACATTTGTTTTGCTTACAAATGAAGGGCCTAGCTTGGAGAAGGATGAACATTGGAGCAAGAACAAGCATGGAGATGATGGCATGCGCAAGGGAAACAAGAACGGAGTTACAAGTGATGATTTCAGGACTTTGAAGCCACCATAATGGGTGCATGAAGCCTTGGACGAAATATACAAGATGCCACTTCATAAATTCCGTCCCGAGGCTATTTTAGGTGCTGCGTCACCTTATTATTGGGCCAGGCCCATGTAATTTCGAAATACATAAGTATAGGCTATTTTTAGAGTCCGTATGTGTGGGGAAACAAGAGATAGGGTTGATTTCGGACCCCTCCACCAAGGGCCACGAAATTCCCCCCCTCTTCCTCCATATATACAGCCCTTAGGGCATCGTTTAGACTTTGGGTTTTGTTTAGATTAAAAGTTCGCCATAGCTGCAACTTCGCGTACTTCGTTTGTGTTCAACGACCAGACAAAGGCGTCACAGAACCCCACCTTGATCAATAAAGCTTTCATCTTATATTCACAATATCCAGATTGCAATCTCAGTTTCTTGCTTGTTCTTCGTTTGCTCGCAGGAAACAGACCCTCGTGGTCAGGTTGATCGTGCTCCGGCGTGGTCAATAACCCCTCGGAGTTGGTTTAGCGATTGCTAAGGCGCGACGTCCTCGCACGTTCGTAGTCGGATCGTCAAAGTCGACTTCCACCAAAGCGATATCCATCATCTCATCGAAAGACGGGACACCTTTACCTCTATCAATCACTGGCTTTGAGAAGACGTTCGAAACAAAGCTCGATAACAAGTTTAATGAATTGCTTGCGCGTCTTCCACCACCACCACCCGCTGCAGCTAACGCACCTCTCCAACAACAACAACAACGACTACCTCCACGTCGCGAAGCAGACCTCCGCCGAGCAAGCCGTGTTCCTCTTGCGTTTGGCCAAACTGTTGGTGCTGCTGTTGATACTTCTGTGGCTCCTGCTGCTGATGCGGAGGAGGATGATTATGTGGGAGATTATGAGGATGAGGTTGATCAAAATCAACACTACGTGCAGCCACCTGTACCACCACCAGCAGGTCGACCTCAGGTATATATTCGTAATGGTAGGCCTGCACCACCACCTCAGGTACGAGATGATGTCCATATTCCTAAACTGAAATTGAATATTCCACCATTTGAGGGTAGATATGTTCCTGATATATATCTTACTTGGGAGTTAGAAACTGAACAACGATTTACATGTTTACAATATCCTGAGGAGAGACGAGTTGCTGCTGCCGTTTGTGCTTTCACTAGTTTTGCATGTATATGGTGGTCTGAACATTGTAGATTATATCCTATTCCAACTACTTGGGCTGCTTTGAAAACTGCTATGCGTACGCGTTGGGTTCCACCATATTATCAACGTGAATTGCTTCAAAAATTGCAGCGTTTAAGACAAGGAAAAAATTCTGTAGAAGAATATTATCAGGAATTACAAACTGGCATGATTAGATGTGGTATTGTTGAGGAGACTTTGGCTCTTATTACACGTGAAGAACATGGTGGAGATGATTCTGATCATGAGACGCAATACATGGCTCCTGAAGACGCTGACAGGTATGAATGTTTAGTTGCTCAACGTGTTTTGAGTGTGCAGGTCACACAAGCTGAGCAAAATCAGAGGCACAATTTGTTCCATACCAAGGGAGTTGTGAAGGAACGTTCTGTGCGCGTCATCATAGACGGAGGGAGCTGCAACAACTTGGCTAGCATGGAGATGGTGGAGAAGCTTTCTCTCACCACAAGACCACATCCACATCCTTACTACATCCAATGGTTCAACAACAGCGGCAAGGTTAAGGTAACACGTACTGTTCGTGTGCATTTTAGTATCTCTACATATGCTGATTATGTTGATTGTGATGTGGTACCTATGCAAGCATGTTCCCTATTACTTGGTAGACCATGGCAATTTGATAAAAATTCTGTACACAATGGTAGAAACAATCACTATACTCTTGTTCATAAGGATAAAAATATTACTTTGCTTCCTATGACTCCTGATTCCATTTTGAAAGATGATATTAATAGAGCTAATAAAGCACAACAGGAGAAGAATAAGAGTGAAAATCAGATTGTGGCAAAAGAATTTGAGCAACAAATGAAGCCTAATAATAAACCATCTAGTGTTGCTTCTGAAATTAAATTGAAAAGTGCATGTTTATTTGCCACCAAATCTGATATTGATGAGCTAGATTTCAGCAAATCTGTTTGCTATGCTTTTGTGTGCAAAGAGGCATTATTTTCATTCGAGGACGTGCCTTCCTCTTTGCCTCCTGCTGTCACTAACATTTTGCAGGAGTTCGTTGACGTCTTTCCACAAGACGTGCCACCGGGATTACCGCCTATTCAAGGGATTGAGCATCAAATTGACTTAATTCCCGGTGCTTCACTGCCAAACCGTGCACCATACCGTACCAATCCAGAGGAGACGAAGGAGATTATGCGTCAAGTACAAGAGCTTCTCGACAAAGGTTATATACGCGAATCCCTTAGTCCTTGTGCTGTTCCTATTATTCTAGTGCCGAAAAAGGATGGTACATCACGTATGTGTGTTGATTGTAGAGGCATTAATAATATTACTATTCGTTATCGTCATCCTATTCCTAGGCTAGATGATATGCTTGATGAATTGAGTGGCTCTACAATATTCTCCAAAGTTGATTTGCGTAGTGGATACCATCAAATTCGTATGAAATTGGGAGATGAATGGAAAACAGCATTTAAAACTAAGTTTGGATTATATGAGTGGTTAGTCATGCCTTTTGGGTTAACTAATGCGCCTAGTACTTTCATGAGACTAATGAACGAAGTTTTACGTGCTTTCATTGGACGATTTGTGGTAGTCTATTTTGATGATATACTGATTTATAGCAGATCTTTGGAAGAACATTTGGAACATTTACATGCTGTTTTTATTGCTCTATGTGATGCACGTTTGTTTGGTAACCTTGGGAAGTGCACCTTTTGCACCGACCGAGTATCTTTTCTTGGCTATGTTGTTACTCCACAGGGAATTGAAGTTGACAAAGCCAAGATTGAAGCTATTGAGAGTTGGCCGCTGCCCAAAACGGTCACACAAGTGAGGAGTTTTCTTGGCCTCGCTGGATTCTATAGGCGTTTTGTGAGAGATTTCAGCACCATTGCTGCACCTCTCAACGAGCTTACAAAGAAGGATGTGCCTTTTGTTTGGGGTACCGCACAGGAAGAAGCCTTCACGGTATTGAAAGATAAGTTGACACATGCTCCTTTACTCCAACTTCCTGATTTTAATAAGACTTTTGAGCTTGAATGTGATGCTAGTGGAATTGGATTAGGAGGTGTGTTATTACAAGATGGCAAACCTGTTGCATACTTTTCTGAAAAATTGAGTGGGCCTAGTCTGAATTATTCTACTTATGATAAAGAATTATATGCTCTTGTTCGGACTTTAGAAACATGGCAACATTATTTATGGCCCAAAGAATTTGTTATACATTCTGATGAGGACATCAATACAATTGTTACACCCACAGCCCCTGCTGCTATACATACTGGACCAATTACTAGAGCTCGTGCACGCCAACTAAATTACCAGGTACTTTCGTTTCTTGGTAATGATTCTAATGTTCATGAGAATATGATGCTGCCTAAATTGGATACATTTGTTTTGCTTACAAATGAAGGGCCTAGCTTGGAGAAGGATGAACATTGGAGCAAGAACAAGCATGGAGATGATGGCATGCGCAAGGGGAACAAGAACGGAGTTACAAGTGATGATTTCAGGACTTTGAAGCCACCATAATGGGTGCATGAAGCCTTGGACGAAATATACAAGATGTCACTTCATAAATTTCGTCCCGAGGCTATTTTAGGTGCTGCATCACCTTATTATTGGGCCAGGCCCATGTAATTTCGAAATACATAAGTATAGGCTATTTTTAGAGTCCGTATGTGTGGGGAAACAAGAGATAGGGTTGATTTCGGACCCCTCCACCAAGGGCCACGAAATTCCCCCCCTCTTCCTCCATATATACAGCCCTTAGGGCATCGTTTAGACTTTGGGTTTTGTTTAGATTAAAAGTTCGCCATAGCTGCAACTTCGCGTACTTCGTTTGTGTTCAACGACCAGACAAAGGCGTCACAGAACCCCACCTTGATCAATAAAGCTTTCATCTTATATTCGCAATATCCAGATTGCAATCTTAGTTTCTTGCTTGTTCTTCGTTTGCTCGCAGGAAACAGACCCTCGTGGTCAGGTTGATCGTGCTCCAGCGTGGTCAATAACCTCTCGGAGTTGGTTTAGCGATTGCTAAGGCGCGACGTCCTCGCACGTTCGTAGTCGGATCGTCAAAGTCGACTTCCACCAAAGCGATATCCATCATCTCATCGAAAGACGGGACACCTTTGCCTCTATCATATCCTCCCAAGGAACACTAGGTACAGGCAAAGGCATATATAAACCATGAGGATTGAGTCGTGACTTAGCTTTTTGACATGTAGTGCATCGAGCAATAAAACGCTAAACATCCCGTCTCATCTTTGGCCAAAAGAAATGTGTAGCAAGTACGTCCTCCGTCTTCTTCACGCCAAAGTGTCCCATTAATCCTCCTCCATGCGCCTCCTGCAACAACAAAAGACGAACGGAGCTAGCTGGAATGCATAGCTTGTTAGCACGAAACACAAATCCATCGTTAACGACGAACTTGTTCCACATTCTTCCTTCTTTACAATTCTGCATTACATCTTTAAAATCAGCATCATGCACATATTGATCTTTGATGGTCTCCAAACCAAATATTTTGAAGTCAAGTTGTGAAAGCATAGTATAGCGGCGAGACAATGCATTAGCAATAACATTTTCTTTTCCCTTCTTGTGTTTAATGACATAAGGAAAAGTCTCAATGAATTCAACCCATTTAGCATGTCTACGATTCAGTTTAGCTTGACTTTTAATATGTTTCAAAGATTCATGATCAGAATGTATAACAAATTCTTTGGGCCATAAATAATGTTGCCATGTTTCTAAAGTCCGAACAAGAGCATATAATTCTTTATCATAAGTAGAATAATTCAGACTAGGCCCACTCAATTTTTCGGAAAAGTATGCAACAGGTTTGCCATCTTGTAATAACACACCTCCTAATCCAATTCCACTAGCATCACATTCAAGCTCAAAAGTCTTATTAAAATCAGGAAGTTGGAGTAAAGGAGCATGTGTCAACTTATCTTTCAATACCGTGAAGGCTTCTTCCTGTGCGGTACCCCAAACAAAAGGCACATCCTTCTTTGTAAGCTCGTTGAGAGGTGCAGCAATGGTGCTGAAATCTCTCACAAAACGCCTATAGAATCCAGCGAGGCCAAGAAAACTCCTCACTTGTGTGACCGTTTTGGGCAGCGGCCAACTCTCAATAGCTTCAATCTTGGCTTTGTCAACTTCAATTCCCTGTGGAGTAACAACATAGCCAAGAAAAGATACTCGGTCGGTGCAAAAGGTGCACTTCCCAAGGTTACCAAACAAACGTGCATCACATAGAGCAATAAAAACAGCATGTAAATGTTCCAAATGTTCTTCCAAAGATCTGCTATAAATCAGTATATCATCAAAATAGACTACCACAAATCGTCCAATGAAAGCACGTAAAACTTCGTTCATTAGTCTCATGAAAGTACTAGGCGCATTAGTTAACCCAAAAGGCATGACTAACCACTCATATAATCCAAACTTAGTTTTAAATGCTGTTTTCCATTCATCTCCCAATTTCATACGAATTTGATGGTATCCACTACGCAAATCAACTTTGGAGAATATTGTAGAGCCACTCAATTCATCAAGCATATCATCTAGCCTAGGAATAGGATGACGATAACGAATAGTAATATTATTAATGCCTCTACAATCAACACACATACGTGATGTACCATCCTTTTTCGGCACTAGAATAATAGGAACAGCACAAGGACTAAGGGATTCGCGTATATAACCTTTGTCGAGAAGCTCTTGTACTTGACGCATAATCTCCTTCGTCTCCTCTAGATTGGTACGGTATGGTGCACGGTTTGGCAGTGAAGCACCGGGAATTAAGTCAATTTGATGCTCAATCCCTCGAATAGGCGGTAATCCCGGTGGCACGTCTTGTGGAAAGACGTCAGCGAACTCCTGCAAAATGTTAGTGACAGCAGGAGGCAAAGAGGAAGGCACGTCCTCGAATGAAAATAATGCCTCTTTGCACACAAAAGCATAGCAAACAGATTTGCTGAAATCTAGCTCATCAATATCAGATTTGGTGGCAAATAAACATGCACTTTTCAATTTAATTTCAGAAGCAACACTAGATGGTTTATTATTAGGCTTCATTTGTTGCTCAAATTCTTTTGCCACAATCTGATTTTCACTCTTATTCGTCTCCTGTTTTGCTTTATTAGCTCTATTAATATCATCTTTCAAAATGGAATCAGGAGTCATAGGAAGCAAAGTAATATTTTTATCCTTATGAACAAGAGTATAGTTGATGAGGACATCAATACAATTGTTACACCCACAGCCCCTGCTGCTATACATACTGGACCAATTACTAGAGCTCGTGCACGCCAATTAAATTACCAGGTACTTTCGTTTCTTGGTAATGATTCTAATGTTCATGAGAATATGATGCTGCCTAAATTGGATACATTTGTTTTGCTTACAAATGAAGGGCCTAGCTTGGAGAAGGATGAACATTGGAGCAAGAACAAGCATGGAGATGATGGCATGCGCAAGGGAAACAAGAACGGAGTGACAAGTGATGATTTCAGGACTTTGAAGCAATCATAATGGGTGCATGAAGCCTTGGACGAAATATACAAGATGCCACTTCATAAATTTCGTCCCGAGGCTATTTTAGGTGCTGCGTCACCTTATTATTGGGCCAGGCCCATGTAATTTCGAAATACATAAGTATAGGCTATTTTTAGAGTCCGTATGTGTGGGGAAACAAGAGATAGGGTTGATTTCGGACCCCTCCACCAAGGGCCACGAAATTCCCCCCTCTTCCTCCATATATACAGCCCTTAGGGCATCGTTTAGACTTTGGGTTTTGTTTAGATTAAAAGTTCGCCATAGCTGCAACTTCGCGTACTTCGTTTGTGTTCAACGACCAGACAAAGGCGTCACAGAACCCCACCTTGATCAATAAAGCTTTCATCTTATATTCGCAATATCCAGATTGCAATCTTAGTTTCTTGCTTGTTCTTCGTTTGCTCGCAGGAAACAGACCCTCGTGGTCAGGTTGATCGTGCTCCGGCGTGGTCAATAACCTCTCGGAGTTGGTTTAGCGATTGCTAAGGCGCGACGTCCTCACACGTTCGTAGTCGGATCGTCAAAGTCGACTTCCACCAAAGCGAAATCCACCATCTCATCGAAAGACGGGACACCTTTGCCTCTATCACTGAACCACTGCAGCTACTTGCCTCCTATTGAAGTCCTCAAAAGGACATTTTCCTCAGCTGAAGAGAAGGGCAAGGCAACTGCTGTAATTGATGGAGGCATTCGTCCATTGGATGGTCAATTTCGCAAGGCTGCATCCTACTCCACCAATGATGACTCTGCCACACATGACTCTGCTGCCAACAATGCCAAGCCAAATCCTCAAGCCACAGCACCCAGGGTGATGACTGATCGTGAGTTACTCCTCAATCTTCATCAAAAGGTTGATCGCAATCACAAATGGGTCAAGCGTCAGTTTGGTTCAATTCTTCACAACATGACTTCAACACACAATGCAGTGAAGAAAAACCACTACTACCTCCATGAAACCCTCAACCGCACCTGGGTTGTTCTGTCTCAAGTTTACAGTGCTGAAGATCTGAAGAAAATGGGTCTCAAAGAAGAGTTTGACTGGTCTGCACCTCCTCCGAAGAAATACACACTACTAGGAAAAGGCATGCTAGTGGCGCACCGAATTTGCCTTCTAATGGCGCACTACTAGTGCGCCACTGGCATCACGCCATTAGAATTAAATTCTAATGGCGCACTACTGGTGCGCCATTAGTATCTGGTATTCTAATGGCGCACCACGTAGTGCGCCATTAGTATAGCCTGCAGTGCGCCATTATAATGCCTCCCAGGGGCCATATGTACAAATGTGCTTTGGCATTCTAATGGCGCACCAGCAGCTAATGCGCCATTAGTGTGATGATCACAGTGCGCCATTAGTGTCTTGTGTGGTGCGCCATTAGTATGAATATTAGGTTTTATTTTTTTTGCTTTTCTGATTTTTGCACAGGTTACAAAATATATTATTGGACAGAATATAGACAGCAGCACACAGCAACATCAGATTCATCAAATACAATAGAAGATTAGTCTCCGAATACAATTCATCATATTAGTCTCTGGATTCAAAAGACCGGACAAAGATAAAACATTACAAGTCTCAAGACCGCGAGTATCGAGTTTGCCTTCACATTACAAGTCGATATCGATCATCTAAACTACCATCACATAGAAGAGAGCTGTGGTCATCACGATGAGCATCATCGCGATCAAACTGGTCTTCATCTGGTTCCTCCAACGCTCCCTCCTCTCTCCCGCTAGATAGCGGGCGTATCTAGATTCGGCCTCCGCCCTAGTGGTGTACCCTTTGTAACTGTTACCGCTGAAACGGTGAACCTGTCTCCGACACTCCTCCCAGTCATCGTAGACTCCGGGAACCTAACCCTTGTACATGACATACGACGGCATCTCTATGCACAAGCCAAACAACAGACAATACATAAGCAATGTGTAAGTATGCAACAAAAGGATCGGAAGAGAAAAGCAAGACATTAATAGCACGATTCATGGTCCTACTAATAAATAGCATCGATTACATCTAAGTTGAACAACCGTCCAAACCAAAGAGACATACGAATTCATTAAAGTTTAATTACAACATGAGCCAATCAATGTTTCAGAACTACACATCACTACTTTCGACTCGACTCATCAGACAGGAGCGTGGGTGAAGCCGCCGTCTGTCGTGATGGTCATGAAATCACGGTCGTTGTCACCCTGTATTTGTAGCGTTTCATCTATCTCACTGTTGGACGGTTGATATCTGAGGAAGAACTGCCCCGCGGTATGAAGGACATCTTGATGGATGATGTCCGCAAACTCCGACTGGATGCGAAAGAATTCTTGTCTGAGGTCCGCGTCCTGGACTGCCGACAAGCTTGCGACCCAATCTTTGAGATTATCTGGTAGCAGAAGGTGATGATGGTCCCTTACGATCGCCCGCATGTGATGGAGGGCGTAGTAGGCATCCTTCTGACCGCCAGGCGGCTGCTTGACGCAGCAGAACTTTGTATTGTGTGAGAAGATGTGCTTGCCGTACTTACGAACTGGCCTGGTGAAGGTGCCTCCAAATTTGGCGTAGCCGGGGAGAACATCATCAAGAACTTTCTTGACATTTGTGTAGTCTATCTTGGAGTTACGGTTCGGGTCGAAATACGTGGCCATGGAATATTTCGGGCTTAAGAGGATGAGTGTGCAATGTGTGTCACTGCACAGAACACGGAATGTTAGAAAAAAAAGAACGATCGAAATCTAAGAAATCATATGTTACGGGGCGGTTAAGGGATGACTTACTCGGGAAAGTAAGGCACAAGGAAGTTATCCTTATCTGCATTTGCCAGAATGACGCCTTCGAGGTGTGAACTCGCAACTTGGCGGTCCCCAGCGCTGCTCAAGTGCTTGGCACGCATGTAGAAGGGGTCGACTATCACGATGTCCGGGGTCTTGTCTCTAATGATCCGCATCTGCATGCTCAGCGAAAACAACCGAACGAAGGTGTAGTGCAACGGATGAAGGTTAAACATAGCAAAGATGTCATCAAATCGCAGGACGATCATACCCCCGATGTCGCCATCCACAAAGCCCTTGCTCTCTGGCACCTTGGCCACGAAAACCGGGTATGCCACATCCTTCTCTCTGAGACGCCGCTTCTCCAAAATCAGAACACTGTCGTGCAGACTCCGCATAGCACCGGTTGCAGCATTCAGCATATTTGGCGGTAGCATCGCCCTACCCGCCACATGCACCCTCCTCGAGATATCCTTAGGTGAAGGTGGCCCGTCTTGAGCACGGATCGAACTCGGTGCCGGCTGGCTCGCACCGGCGCCCTTGTTAGTCTTTCGTTTCTGTCCCTTCTTCTTGATCTCCTGTAATGGGACCGAGTTCTGCTCACAGACTGCCTTCTTCAGCATGTTGGGGCTAATAATATTTCGCGCCTCAGCTATCTGAGGCTCGGTGAAGGCGGGAGCTGGAGGCGTGTCCTGAGAACTGAACGCTAGACGACGCTTGTTGCAATTGGATTTCTCCGCCGTACCAGCTAGATCGCGGTGGTCTTGGTTGGGTTCTTGAGAAAGAGGCCCGCAGAACTCGTCAGCGTACCCATGTTCGGCAAAGTACTTATCAACTTTGGTAAATGTACCGTCGTCGTTGTCGTCGCTGTCCGGATCCTGTGCCATAGGGCTGTCTGGATCCTGTGCCATAGGGATGTCCGGCAGGTCCGGTAGCGTTGCGGCGTTCTTGCCATGGCTTGGCGCCGGCATGACTGGCGGTCTTGTCTGTGGGGTGGTGTCCCCCGCCCCCAAACGAATCTGGCTCTTCGTCCATAGCAGGGGCCAGTTTACGCAGGTGTCGAGGGTCATCTCATCTTCTTCGTCGGCCCCAGCGGGTCGAATCGGAGGTAACAGCTCGTCGCAGCCTGGCAGCACCCGGACCACTTCAACCCTATACATTGTGGTTGGCATCGGATTACCGTGGAACATGGGGTTGCCCGGTTGAACGATTCTGCCCTTGGCGACATCGACCAACTCGGCACCCACGAAGTGCAGAAGAGTGCAAGGAACGTCGGCGGTGCCCTGCGAAAACATGTATAGGGCGTCAGGGATGCCCAGTCAAAGGCAAGGAGATGAAGTCATCGGCCGAGAGGCTTAGTTACCGTGATGCCGTCGAGCTCGGCTAATGTCGAGGCACCGCCAACGGCGGGCGTGCAACTGACGGAGGGGGCGCTTGCTGGCAAGGTGCCGGTCGGCATACACCCGAGTGCATTAAGCTCCAATGCCCGTGCCGGCGCCGGAGACACGAATACCGCCTCCGCCGGAGACACCAATGGCGCCGCCGCCGGAGACACCAATGGCGCCGCCGCCGGAGACACCAATGGCGCCGCCGCCGGAGACACCAATGGTGCCGCCGCCGCGCTGTGCGAGTTGCTGGCCGTGAAGCTGGGAACCGGGGGAGGCCCCTTTTGGCCGCCCGCAATCCACGTCGTCAGCCCATGAATCAACGTAGGCACCATGGCGTTGAGCGTCGTTCCAAGTTGTTGTTTCACTTGCTCATGGACAAGCTCCGGAATCCGCGCCACTTGTGCCTTGAGTTCTTCAACCTCGCGCGTCTGGCTTTCCGAGCTGGTCTTTTTCTCCTTCCGCACACCAGCGGTATAGTATGACCCCCATTTTGTGGACAAGCCTTTGCCGGCCACACGACCAGCTGACGTCGGCTTATTGAGCTTATCCTTGTTTTTCATTACGTTCAATGCCCTATTTAAAGGGGTGTCGAAAGGGGAGCTCTTAGACGACCCCGCGCTACTGCTTTCATTGTCCTGTGAAAGGAACATGAACCATTTAGAAATATTGGGGATGAATTAGAGTGCAACCATATGGAGCTAATTACGCGGGGGTGTATTCCTTACCAGAACAAGCTCAAGCGCCCTGGTCTTCGGATCCGTGGTAAGCTCCTTTGTTATCGGGTCCTCCTTGTACCGGGCCCTGACATAGTTCCTGGTCTGCTTGTCACCGCTGTATTTCTCGAAGCGGGGCGGTAGGCCTTGCTCGGCACGCTCCGCGTCCTCCTTGTCCCATATAGGCTCCGCCACTCTGTAACCGCCGGGACCGAGTTTGTGTTCCCCTAAGTTCAACTCCCGCATATCTTTCCCCCACTGACTTGATTCGGAGGTTGCGGGGCTCTGGCACTTGATCTTGAACTCCTTGTACTCATCTTCGCTCATCAAAGGATATTTCGCCTTGATCTTGTCATAACTATCACCTTTATCAATCATTCTCTTCACCGCGCTTCTCCAAGTAGACAGGGCCGTGCTCATCTTCGTGAGGGCGGCACTGTTCACTTTATTCCCTGAGAGGCATGTGTTTTCAAATTCGGCGGGGAACTTGTATCGTTCGTGCAGCTGCGTGAAGAGGAGGTTGCGCAAATTCCCTCGGTCCTTATGCCTAAGGTTCTCGGTGTTGATCGAGACGGTGCTCCGGAGAATGCACCCGAGCTGAAGCGAGTACCCCTTGACTATATGTTTGGGCTCCGTTGGATTCCCGTCGGAGTCCACTTGAGTGAATTCCTCCTTGACGGTGTGGAGCGCATTCGGGCGCCGGTCCTTCCTTTGCTTCTTCGGTTGGCTGCCATCTGTGTGTGCGCCGCCACCATCTGTGTGTGCGCCGCCATCATCAGTGGTGGCATCCTCGGCGGCACCATCAGTGGTGTCATCCCCGATGCCACTAGGGGTTGTGTAATCAGGATCGGTGTCTTCCGCGGCGTCATCATAGCGGTGAGGTTGTTCCTCCATCTCTTGGGACAGCTCCCAGAATTGCTTGCCGCCCGAACCACCGGCCTCATCGTTGTGGGCCATGTTTCTCTCTAAATAGGAAAAAAGTTTGGTCAAAAAGATGGTTATTGTCAAGGAACAAGATCATGGTCTCATGATTTAGGGTTTGTCGACACCGAGGCACCCTAAAAGCCTAAGCTTTCATCATTTAGGTTCTCATCGACACCGAGGCATCCGGGGCAGCCAAGTTAAGTTTTCATCATTTAGGGTTTATCGATGCCGAGGCACCCTAGGTTGGGCCTAATCACTTGGCTCTATTGCCACCTATGTTGGGTTTATCATCTAGGGTTTATCGATGCTAAGGATAATTCTAAGTTGGGTCTAATCACTTGGCTCTATTGCCACCTACGATTTAATGCAGCAAGAATGGCAGGGCAGTTGATCCTACTTAACTAAGTACTAAGATAGCCTGGCCCATGCATTAGTCGCAAGTACCCCATATGTCCTATTTTTAGCAAAGTCATGCTAAAATTCACGGAAAATTTCAGCATGACCTTTGCTGAAAATAGGACATATGGAGTACCCGAATTTGCCGGAACGGAAGTTAATCGACATTCCGGCAAACTCAAGGGCCTCTCGGGGTACAGCAGCAGCATCACAAGTTGACAAAATTTCCAAGTAGTACAGCAGCAGCATCACAAAATTTCCAAGTAGTACAGCAGCAGCATCACAAAATTTCCAAGTAGTACAGCAGCAGCATCACAAGCAGAATTCCTAGCATGAGTTTTGTCCATCACTTTTGGCTCACTTATTAATCTACTCATCCTATGTCAATATCCACATGCTGAAAGTTTAATGCTTACAAAAGACTTGTAGTGATGATGTACACATAAGATAGAAATGTACACATAAGATAGAAATGTAGTGCTGAAAGTTTAATGCTTACAAAAGACTTGCTGAAATAGTGAAAAATATGGAGTCACCAAGCTGGCTAAGAAACTCCCAAAGTCCACTAGCAAATCCAAGATCTAATCCTGTTACACACATCATAACAATTTAAGATAATTAGGCTGCTGCTGGTAATTTAAATGCAAATCGCCCCTTATATGTGCATATATATACGTAATCCATGTTTTGCCTAACTGAATATGAATGACTCTGCTAGTAGATATGCTGAGTAGATGGACAAGTAATTTTCAGGACTAAATTTTTATTCATTCTTCCTCTTCTTTTGGCAGCACCTGTTGGTGCGATGCACAATACTAACAGGATCTTCCCAGAGGAGGGGTTCTTGTTCTGTAACTCGGCAAATATTGTCTCGGTCAGTATCGTTTCCTCCGACTATGGATACCCACTCAATGTCTACGGCACCATCATAGCCAGGGACAGTCTGGATCGCCAACGCGTCTATTTATTTCAGCGTGCCAAGGATGATTGCCAGAACATCACCTCCAAGGTATTATTCTCTTGTTTTTAACCCTGATTGGTAAATTCCAATAGTTTTTTTTCTTTCCAGTTTTACCCCTACACTGGGGACACTGTAATGGACATGAATACGATTTCCTGAATTAACAATCAATCCTTTTGTTACTAATCTCATCTGGCCAATAGAAACTAAATTTGGTCTGACTGGATGATTATATGAAACAAACGAAATTTCCTGCAGTGTCATAAGAGAGCAAGCACCATGAAATCTGTTCCTGCAGTTGACAGAACATGGCTGGGTAATGTGCATTCGACTACCAACTGACGAACTAGTGAACTAGTAACGACTAAAGAGATTGCCAGACTGAGCAGTACTGCAATCTTTTGGCAACTCGTAACCAGCACCAAAGAAGAAACAAATAAGGAGCGGAACCGCGAGAGATCGGAAGGTTACTAGTGCGCGCAGGTGGAGATGGAGGCAACGAACGAAATGCTGCTGGACGAGGTGGTGGACAACCATTAGGCTGCCGCGCACACAAGAGGTTGGATCTGCAACACTGATTCTGCCGCGCATCAGCGAAGATGGAGATGGAGACGTAGATGGGGGAGGACGGAGGAGGGCGTACCTTGGTTGTGTAGGTCCTTCACCCAGTGGGAGAAGCTGCAGGAAAGGCTCGCCGGCGTTGATGTCCACTGCAGCAGCAGGCTTGGGTCTGGTGTGCCGAGCCCCACCGAGAGAAGGGGGTGGATCCCGATCCGGGCAGTCGGCCGGCCAGGATCCCGATGCAACAGCGGCGGCG